>NC_143069.1:34288333-34651666 GCF_052426305.1 Pelodiscus sinensis | reverse complement strand
AACACCAGGAGCTGTTTCTCCAGACTGGGGCAGAGATCGCAGAGCCCTGCGGGAGAGAGGGGGCACCGTGGGGCTGGGCGGGGCGCTCTCCTGGCTGGGGGGGCACCGGGGGAGGGGCCGTACCTTTGGGGTTGTCCCGCGTGTCAAACTCAAAGAGCTTGGTGGGATTCTCCGGGAAGGAATAAACGTAAATGCGATTCCGCAGCACAATGACGATCCTGAAATACACGAGCCCCACGCCTGGGTCCCCTCCTGCTGGGGGGGGTTACAGCCGGATGCTTGGGTCCCCTCCTGCTGGGGGGGGGGTTACAGCTGTACGCCTGGGTCCCCTCCTGCTGGGGGGGGGTTACAGCCGTACGCCTGGGTCCCCTCCTGCTGGGGGGGTTACAGCCGGACGCCTGGGTCCCCTCCTGCTGGGGGGGGTTACAGCCGGATGCCTGGGTCCCCTCCTGCTGGGGGGGCGGTTACAGCCGGACGCCTGGATCCCCTCCCTGCGGGGGGGTTACAGCCGGACGCCTGGGTCCCCTCCTGCTGGGGGGGTTACAGCCGGATGCCTGGGTCCCCTCCCTGCAGGGGGGGCGGTTACAGCCGGACGCCTGGGTCCCCTCCCGCTGGGGGGTTACAGCCGGACGCCTGGGTCCCCTCCCGTTGGGGGGGGGTTACAGCCGGACGCCTGGATCCCCTCCCTGCGGGGGGGGTTACAGCTGTGGGCCAGGTCCCCTCCTCCTGGGGGGGTTACGGCTGGGGCCTGGCAGCCGGGGCCGGCTCATACTCACTTGTCATGTCTCATGCGCACGGCCAGGACGGGCTTGGTGAAGGTGAACTCCAGAACCAGCTTGTCCTTGCCCCCCGGCCCCTCGCGGGCGTCGTCCCAAACGAGCACTGTGGGGGGAGAGCAGCCAGTGACCCCCCGGCGCCCAGGCATCCGGCCCCCCGGAACCACCAGCCCCCCAAAGGGCCATACCTGAAATCTCTGAGAATTTGGGGTTCCCTCCGCCCCCCACAATGGCCAGCAGGTTGGAGCGATGCAGCATCTCGACCAGGGCGATGCTGCCCACCTGCTCGTGATCTGGGGGGGCAGAAAACAGGCTGGGGTCTGATGGCACCGTGCCCCCCCCCCCAGCCAGCCCCTGCCCTGGGCCTGTGGGAGCCCCCCCCACCCAGCCAGCCCCTGCCCTGGGCCCGTGGGAGCCCCCCCCCGCCCAGCCAGCCCCTGCCCTGGGCCCGTGGGAGCCCCCCCCCCCAGCCAGCCCCAGCCCTGGGCCCGTGGGAGCCCCCCCCCCCGCTCTTACCCAGGTGCCCTTTCTCCATGAGCGGCTCCACGTTGTAGATCCGCACCCCGGACTCCATGGCGCAGCAGAAGCAGCCTGGAAGCAGGACAGAGACCGGATTGGACCCAGCCTGGGGGGAGAGGCTGCCCGGACGCCTGGGTCCTCCCCCAGCTGTGGGAGGGGAGCAGGGCCTAGTGGTGAGAGCACGGGGGGCAGAGCTGAGGCCTGGGTTCTGTGGGAGGGGAGCGGGGCCTAGGGGTGAGAGCGGGGGGGGGCAGGGGGGGGCAGAGCTGAGGCCTGGGTTCTGTGGGAGGGGAGCGGGGCCTAGGGGTGAGAGCACGGGGGGCAGAGCTGAGGCCTGGGTTCTGTGGGAGGGGAGCGGGGCCTAGGGGTGAGAGCGGGGGGGGGGCAGAGCTGAGGCCTGGGTTCTGTGGGAGGGGAGGGGGGGGCGGGGCCTAGGGGTGAGAGCGGGGGGGGGCAGAGCTGAGGCCTGGGTTCTGTGGGAGGGGAGCGGGGCCTAGGGGTGAGAGCGGGGGGGGGCAGAGCTGAGGCCTGGGTTCTGTGGGAGGGGAGCGGGGCCTAGGGGTGAGAGCGGGGGGGGGGCAGAGCTGAGGCCTGGGTTCTGTGGGAGGGGAGCGGGGCCTAGGGGTGAGAGCGGGGGGGGGGGGCAGAGCTGAGGCCTGGGTTCTGTGGGAGGGGAGCGGGGCCTAGGGGTGAGAGCGGGGGGGGGGCAGAGCTGAGGCCTGGGTTCTGTGGGAGGGGAGCGGGGCCTAGGGGTGAGAGCGGGGGGGGGCAGAGCTGAGGCCTGGGTTCTGTGGGAGGGGAGCGGGGCCTAGGGGTGAGAGCGGGGGGGGGGGCAGAGCTGAGGCCTGGGTTCTGTGGGAGGGGAGCGGGGCCTAGGGGTGAGAGCGGGGGGGGGCAGAGCTGAGGCCTGGGTTCTGTGGGAGGGGAGCGGGGCCTAGGGGTGAGAGCGGGCTACAAGGGTGCAGCTCACTCTGGTCCTGGTTGAAGCTCAGGCTGTTCACCCCGCGTTGCTGCGCCATGCTGGGGGGCAGAAGATGTCGGGGGCCCCTCCTGGATTTGAGCACCAGGAAGCTGTGGAATGGGGCAGAGTGTGAGGGGGGGGCTACGCTCCCCCCTCCACACCCCCTTCAGCTCCCCAGCTGGCCTGGCACCGTCACCCCCACACCAGTCCCCGTGAACCTCACCCCCGCTGGTGCTCCGGGAGCACTGGGCCCCCCACATTCCCCTCAGGGCCTCCGCCCAGCCAGACCCCCGCCCCACAGGCAGCATCCGCATCCGCATCCGCAGCCCCACGCCACCCCCACGTCTCCCACCCCACGTCACCCCCATCTCACCCCACATCCCCCAGCCCCACGCCACCCCCACGTCTCCCACCCCACGTCACCCCATCTCACCCCACATCCCCCAGCCCCACGCCACCCCCACGTCTCCCACCCCACGTCACCCCATCTCACCCCACATCCCCACGTCACCCCCATATCACCCCACATCCCCCAGCCCCACGTCTCCCACCCCACGTCACCCCATCTCACCCCACATCCCCCAGCCCCACGCCACCCCCACGTCTCCCACCCCACGTCACCCCATCTCACCCCACATCCCCCAGCCCCACGCCACCCCCACGTCTCCCACCCCACAGGCAGCATCCGCATCCGCAGCCCCACGCCACCCCCACGTCTCCCACCCCACGTCACCCCCATCTCACCCCACATCCCCCAGCCCCACGTCACCCGTCGGCCTCCCACCAGCTCCTGCCCCCCCCCCCCACCCTGCTAGCAGGTTTCGATCTGGTGCCCCCCCCGCCCCAGCTCACCCCGCGGGGGGGGGCGCGCAAACAGCAGCTGATCTGGCTCTGCCGGGTCACAGAGGGGGATGGGACCGTGACAGCTCGTCACGTGATCGCCCTGGCCGTGCGGGAAGCCTCCGCGGCCATCTTGGGAGCGGGCAGCGGGGCGGGGGTGCCCTTCGCTGCGCCCTTCGGCGGCCATCTTGGATCCTGGAAACGAGCTGCCTATGGCCCCGCCCCTCGCTAGGCGTGTCGCCCCGCCCCTGGGAAGGGGCGGAGCCAATAAAATGACCTGCCCAGGGGCGGGGCTTCGTGTCTGATGCGGGATCACAGCCCAGAAGAGGGAGGGGCCTCAGGATCTGGGCAAAGCTACGGCCCCCCCCCCGCTCTAACCACTAGTCCCCTCCCCCTCCCAGAGCGAACCTGCCCCCCCCGCTCTAACCACTAGTCCCCTCTCCCTCCCGGAGCGAACCTGCCCCCCCGCTCTAACCACTAGTCCCCTCTCCCTCCCGGAGCGAACCTGCCCCCCCGCTCTAACCACTAGTCCCCTCCCCTCTCCCTCCCGGAGCGAACCTGCCCCCCCCCCCGCTCTAACCACTAGTGCCCTCTCCCTCCCAGGTCACCCGCCAGCCCCCCTTTCTCCCATGCCAGGTGTAATATTAGCTGTGACCTTTCCATCGGGGCACATGGCTCTGTTTGGAGCAGCTCCCCAGTGTTTCCCTTCGGCTGCTGAGTCACGGTGGGGTCGATTCGCCTGCCTCCCTGAGCTCATGTCCCAGGGGTCCTGGCTCCCAGCCCCCCGCACCTCCCTCGCCCGCCCGCCCCCTCGGCTCATGGAGCAAAGCCCAACTAAGATACCAGGTAGGGGAGCAAAGAGCTCAGCAAGCGGGGTGGGGATGTGGGGGGCTGGGCGCCCGCACTCCTGGGGTCTTGCCTGGCTCGGGCGGGCAGTGGCGTCTGGTGGTTAGAGCAGGCAGCGCCTCCTCCCTCGGGCCACACGGCTGGTGTTGGGGTTCCTTGGGGCAGGGCTGCGTGCCCCCGCCATCCCCCTTTGCCCAGCCCCTCCCCCTGCTCTGCACCTGGGATGGGTGGCCAGCGCCCCCAAACTGGCAGGAGCGTGTGGGAGCAAGGGCCCCAGCTCACGGTGCCCCCAGTGCCCGGCCTGCCTTTGCCTGCTTCCCAGCCCCCCGCAGCCTGGCTGGTCCGTGCCCTCCCTGGGTAGAGGGCAGCTGCCGGGCCTAGGCTGGCGCTGGCGGGGCTGCGAGGGGCCAGGGACCTGCTGTCCAGCCAGGCCCAGTCAGAATGCTGGCCTGGCTGGCGGGGGCAGGGAACGGGGCAGGGCCTGTCCCCTCTCGGGGGTGCTGGTTCCCCCGGCTCTGCGGCAGTGAGCGCGTTATCTGCCGTGTACACAGCTTGGGGGTCGGTGGCCTCAGTGTCCGTGCCCCCCAGGCAGGCCGGCCCCAGGGCAAGGGGCAGCCGCTGTGGCAGGATGGCGGCCGAGGCGGTGGAGCTCACCCAGACGCCGTTGCAGAAAGTCTGGATCCCCCGCACCAGCAACCGGCTGCACCAGCGCAGGGGGTGTGAGTGGGGCGGGCGGGGACACGGGGCAGGGAATGGGGCCTGTCCCCTCCAGGGGGCTCTGTCCCCGGGGTGGTGGAATTTGAGGGTGCAGCTTGGGGGTGTGGCCTCTGGCTTCCCATCCCTGTGGCTAACAATGTCCATTCCATGCCCCCCCAGCCTCCGTGCCTCAGTTTACCAACTCGCCCACGATGGTGATCATGGTGGGGCTGCCAGCCCGTGGGAAGACCTACATCTCCAAGAAGCTGACCCGCTACCTGAACTGGATCGGGACCCCCACCAAGGGTGAGGGGGCCAGGCCGGGCTCCAGAGGAGATGGGGTCTCTGCAAGGAGCTGGCAAAAGAAAGGGAGTTGTGGGGAAGGGCAAGGAGGCAGGTCTCCGATTGTGGGGGCGGGGGGCTGTCTGTCGGGGGAGGGTTTCCCGGGCAGCTGTGGGGATCCCTGCCCACCCCCCACTCTCCCCACAGTGTTCAACGTGGGGCAGTATCGCCGCGAGGCCGTGCAGACCTACAAGAGCTACGAGTTCTTCCGGCCAGATAACCACGAGGCCATGGAGATCCGCAGGTAAGGGGGGCACTGCTGGGGGGAGCTCACAGCCCTGGGGAAGAGACCCCGGCTGGGGGCACTGCTGGGGGAAGCTCGCAGCCCTGGGGAAGAGACCCCGGCTGGGGGCACTGCTGGGGGGAGCTCGCAGCCCTGGGGAAGAGACCCCGGCTGGGGGCACTGCTGGGGGGAGCTTGCAGCCCTGGGGAAGAGACCCCGGCAGGGGGCACTACTGGGGGAAGCTCGCAGCCCTGGGGAAGAGACCCCCGGCTGGGGGCACTGCTGGGGGAAGCTCGCAGCCCTGGGGAAGAGACCCCGGCTGGGGGCACTGCTGGGGGAAGCTCGCAGACCTGGGGAAGAGACCCCGGCTGGGGGCACTGCTGGGGGAAGCTCACAGCAAGGCCTGGGGGGGGTCTGTGTACGGGTCTCAGCGCCCTTTTCCCCCAGGCAGTGTGCTCTGGCCGCGCTGAAAGACGTCCATACTTACCTGAGCTGTGAGGAGGGACAGGTGGCGGTAAGCAGGACCCTGCCCCCTCCTTCCCCCAGCCAGCCCCTGGGCCCATCGCCCCGGCCTCATGCCTGCTCTGCATTAGGTGTTCGATGCCACCAACACGACCCGGGAGCGAAGGGACACAGTCCTGCAGTTCGCTAGAGAACATGGCTACAAGGTAAGAGCAGGGGCCATGGGACGGTCCCAAGACACTGCTGCAGGGGAGTTCCCAGGCTCCCCCCGGGTGCTGCGTGGGACCATTGCCACAAGAAAGCTCACAGTGCTGGGGGGTCAGTTGGGGGCACTGCTGGGGGAAGCTCACAGCACCAAGGGGGAAAGGCCCAGTGCTGGGGGGTCAGTTGGGGGCACTGCTGGGGGAAGCTCACAGCACCAAGGCGGAAAGGCCCAGCGCTGGGGGGTCAGTTGGGGGCACTGCTGGGGGAAGCTCACAGCACCAAGGCGGAAAGGCCCAGCGCTGGGGGGTCAGTTGGGGGCACTGCTGGGGGAAGCTCACAGCACCAAGGGGGAAAGGCCCAGTGCTGGGGGGGTCAGTTGGGGGCACTGCTGAGGGAAGCTCACAGCACCAAGGGGGAAAGGCCCAGTGCTGGGGGGTCAGTTGGGGGCACTGCTGGGGGAAGCTCACAGCACCAAGGCGGAAAGGCCCAGCGCTGGGGGGTCAGTTGGGGGCACTGCTGGGGGAAGCTCACAGCACCAAGGGGGAAAGGCCCAGTGCTGGGGGGGTCAGTTGGGGGCACTGCTGAGGGAAGCTCACAACACCAAGGGGGAAAGGCCCAGTGCTGGGGGGTCAGTTGGGGGCACTGCTGGGGGAAGCTCACAGCGCCAAGGGGGAAAGGCCCAGTGCTGGGGGGTCAGTTGGGGGCACTGCTGAGGGAAGCTCACAGCACCAGGGGGGAAAGGCCCAGTGCTGGGGGGTCAGTTGGGGGCACTGCTGAGGGAAGCTCACAGCACCAGGGGGGAAAGGCCCAGTGCTGGGGGGTCAGTTGGGGGCACTGCTGGGGGAAGCTCACAGCACCAAGGGGGAAAGGCCCAGTGCTGGGGGGTCAGTTGGGGGCACTGCTGAGGGAAGCTCACAGCACCAGGGGGGAAAGGCCCAGTGCTGGGGGGTCAGTTGGGGGCACTGCTGGGGGAAGCTCACAGCACCAAGGGGGAAAGGCCCAGTGCTGGGGGGTCAGTTGGGGGCACTGCTGGGGGAAGCTCACAGCACCAAGGGGGAAAGGCCCAGTGCTGGGGGGTCAGTTGGGGGCACTGCTGAGGGAAGCTCACAGCACCAGGGGGGAAAGGCCCAGTGCTGGGGGGTCAGTTGGGGGCACTGCTGAGGGAAGCTCACAGCACCAGGGGGGAAAGGCCCAGTGCTGGGGGGTCAGTTGGGAGCACTGCTGGGGGAAGCTCACAGCACCAAGGGGGAAAGGCCCAGTGCTGGGGGGTCAGTTGGGGGCACTGCTGAGGGAAGCTCACAGCACCAAGGGGGAAAGGCCCAGTGCTGGGGGGTCAGTTGGGGGCACTGCTGGGGGAAGCTCACAGCACCAAGGCGGAAAGGCCCAGCGCTGGGGGGTCAGTTGGGGGCACTGCTGGGGGAAGCTCACAGCACCAAGGGGGAAAGGCCCAGTGCTGGGGGGGTCAGTTGGGGGCACTGCTGAGGGAAGCTCACAGCACCAAGGGGGAAAGGCCCAGTGCTGGGGGGTCAGTTGGGGGCACTGCTGGGGGAAGCTCACAGCACCAAGGCAGAAAGGCCCAGCGCTGGGGGGTCAGTTGGGGGCACTGCTGGGGGAAGCTCACAGCACCAAGGGGGAAAGGCCCAGTGCTGGGGGGGTCAGTTGGGGGCACTGCTGAGGGAAGCTCACAGCACCAAGGGGGAAAGGCCCAGTGCTGGGGGGTCAGTTGGGGGCACTGCTGGGGGAAGCTCACAGCGCCAAGGGGGAAAGGCCCAGTGCTGGGGGGTCAGTTGGGGGCACTGCTGAGGGAAGCTCACAGCACCAGGGGGAAAGGCCCAGTGCTGGGGGGTCAGTTGGGGGCACTGCTGAGGGAAGCTCACAGCACCAGGGGGGAAAGGCCCAGTGCTGGGGGGTCAGTTGGGGGCACTGCTGGGGGAAGCTCACAGCACCAAGGGGGAAAGGCCCAGTGCTGGGGGGTCAGTTGGGGGCACTGCTGAGGGAAGCTCACAGCACCAGGGGGGAAAGGCCCAGTGCTGGGGGGTCAGTTGGGGGCACTGCTGGGGGAAGCTCACAGCACCAAGGGGGAAAGGCCCAGTGCTGGGGGGTCAGTTGGGGGCACTGCTGGGGGAAGCTCACAGCACCAAGGGGGAAAGGCCCAGTGCTGGGGGGTCAGTTGGGGGCACTGCTGAGGGAAGCTCACAGCACCAGGGGGGAAAGGCCCAGTGCTGGGGGGTCAGTTGGGAGCACTGCTGGGGGAAGCTCACAGCACCAAGGGGGAAAGGCCCAGTGCTGGGGGGTCAGTTGGGGGCACTGCTGAGGGAAGCTCACAGCACCAGGGGGGAAAGGCCCAGTGCTGGGGGGTCAGTTGGGGGCACTGCTGGGGGAAGCTCACAGCACCAAGGGGGAAAGGCCCAGTGCTGGGGGGTCAGTTGGGGGCACTGCTGAGGGAAGCTCACAGCACCAGGGGGGAAAGGCCCAGTGCTGGGGTGTCAGTTGGGGGCACTGCTGGGGGAAGCTCACAGCACCAAGGGGGAAAGGCCCAGTGCTGGGGGGTCAGTTGGGAGCACTGCTGGGGGAAGCTCACAGCACCAAGGGGGAAAGGCCCAGTGCTGGGGGGTCAGTTGGGGGCACTGCTGAGGGAAGCTCACAGCACCAGGGGGGAAAGGCCCAGTGCTGGGGGGTCAGTTGGGAGCACTGCTGGGGGAAGCTCACAGCACCAAGGGGGAAAGGCCCAGTGCTGGGGGGTCAGTTGGGGGCACTGCTGAGGGAAGCTCACAGCACCAGGGGGGAAAGGCCCAGTGCTGGGGGGTCAGTTGGGGGCACTGCTGAGGGAAGCTCACAGCACCAGGGGGGAAAGGCCCAGTGCTGGGGGGTCAGTTGGGGGCACTGCTGGGGGAAGCTCACAGCACCAAGGGGGAAAGGCCCAGTGCTGGGGGGTCAGTTGGGGGCACTGCTGGGGGAAGCTCACAGCACCAAGGGGGAAAGGCCCAGTGCTGGGGGGTCAGTTGGGGGCACTGCTGAGGGAAGCTCACAGCACCAGGGGGAAAGGCCCAGTGCTGGGGGGTCAGTTGGGAGCACTGCTGGGGGAAGCTCACAGCACCAAGGGGGAAAGGCCCAGTGCTGGGGGGTCAGTTGGGGGCACTGCTGAGGGAAGCTCACAGCACCAGGGGGAAAGGCCCAGTGCTGGGGGGTCAGTTGGGGGCACTGCTGGGGGAAGCTCACAGCACCAAGGGGGAAAGGCCCAGTGCTGGGGGGTCAGTTGGGGGCACTGCTGAGGGAAGCTCACAGCACCAGGGGGAAAGGCCCAGTGCTGGGGTGTCAGTTGGGGGCACTGCTGGGGGAAGCTCACAGCACCAAGGGGGAAAGGCCCAGTGCTGGGGGGTCAGTTGGGGGCACTGCTGAGGGAAGCTCACAGCACCAGGGGGGAAAGGCCCAGTGCTGGGGGGTCAGTTGGGAGCACTGCTGGGGGAAGCTCACAGCACCAAGGGGGAAAGGCCCAGTGCTGGGGGGTCAGTTGGGGGCACTGCTGAGGGAAGCTCACAGCACCAGGGGGAAAGGCCCAGTGCTGGGGGGTCAGTTGGGGGCACTGCTGGGGGAAGCTCACAGCACCAAGGGGGAAAGGCCCAGTGCTGGGGGGTCAGTTGGGGGCACTGCTGGGGGAAGCTCACAGCACCAGGGGGGAAAGGCCCAGCGCTGGGGGGTCAGTTGGGGGCACTGCTGGGGGAAGCTCACAGCACCGGGGGAAGGCCCAGCGCTGGGGGGGTCAGTTGGGGGCACTGCTGGGGGAAGCTCACAGCACCAGGGGGGAAAGGCCCAGTGCTGGGGGGTCAGTTGGGGGCACTGCTGGGGGAAGCTCACAGCACCAGGGGGGAAAGGCCCAGCGCTGGGGGGGTCAGTTGGGGGCACTGCTGGGGGAAGCTCACAGCACCGGGGGGAAAGGCCCAGCGCTGGGGGGTCAGTTGGGGGCACTGCTGGGGGAAGCTCACAGCACCAGGGGGGAAAGGCCCAGCGCTGGGGGGGTCAGTTGGGGGCACTGCTGGGGGAAGCTCACAGCACCAGGGGGAAAGGCCCAGCGCTGGGGGGGTCAGTTGGGGGCACTGCTGGGGGAAGCTCACAGCACCAGGGGGGAAAGGCCCAGCGCTGGGGGGGTCAGTTGGGGGCACTGCTGAGGGAAGCTCACAGCACCAAGGGGGAAAGGCCCAGCGCTGGGGGGTCAGTTGGGGGCACTGCTGGGGGAAGCTCACAGCACCAGGGGGAAAGGCCCAGCGCT
This sequence comes from Pelodiscus sinensis, assembly GCF_052426305.1. Classification (NCBI taxonomy): domain Eukaryota; kingdom Metazoa; phylum Chordata; order Testudines; family Trionychidae; genus Pelodiscus; species Pelodiscus sinensis. The sequence continues at coordinate 34,641,530 of NC_143069.1, read as the reverse complement.
GGGGGGTCAGTTGGGGGCACTGCTGAGGGAAGCTCACAGCACCGGGGGGAAAGGCCCAGTGCTGGGGGGTCAGTTGGGGGCACTGCTGAGGGAAGCTCACAGCACCAAGGGGGAAAGGCCCAGCGCTGGGGGGTCAGTTGGGGGCACTGCTGAGGGAAGCTCACAGCACCGGGGGAAAGGCCCAGTGCTGGGGGGTCAGTTGGGGGCACTGCTGGGGGAAGCTCACAGCACCAGGGGGAAAGGCCCAGTGCTGGGGGGTCAGTTGGGGGCACTGCTGGGGGAAGCTCACAGCACCAGGGGGGAAAGGCCCAGCGCTGGGGGGGTCAGTTGGGGGCACTGCTGGGGGAAGCTCACAGCACCGGGGGGAAAGGCCCAGCGCTGGGGGGGTCAGTTGGGGGCACTGCTGGGGGAAGCTCACAGCACCAGGGGGGAAAGGCCCAGCGCTGGGGGGGTCAGTTGGGGGCACTGCTGGGGGAAGCTCACAGCACCAGGGGGGAAAGGCCCAGCGCTGGGGGGGTCAGTTGGGGGCACTGCTGGGGGAAGCTCACAGCACCAGGGGGAAAGGCCCAGCGCTGGGGGGTCAGTTGGGGGCACTGCTGGGGGAAGCTCACAGCACTGAGGTCTTGGCTCACACAGACCCCACCTCCCCTCCAGGTATTTTTCATCGAGTCCATCTGCGATGACCCCGACATCATCGAGGAGAACATCAAGGTGAGACCCCCTGGACCTGTGCGGCCCAGCCCCCATCCATGTCACCCCACCCTTGGGGACCTGCCCCCCAAGCCAGCCCAGCCCAACCCCCTCCCTGCCTGCCATGCCCGGGCCCAGCCCCCCAAGCCAGCCCAGCCCAACCCCCTCCCTGCCAGCCATGCCTGGGCCCTGCCCCCCAAGCCAGCCCAGCCCAACCCCCTCCCTGCCTGCCATGCCCGGGCCCTGCCCCCCAAGCCAGCCCAGCCCAACCCCCTCCCTGCCTGCCATGCCCGGGCCCTGCCCCCCAAGCCAGCCCAGCCCAACCCCCTCCCTGCCTGCCATGCCCGGGCCCAGCCCCCCAAGCCAGCCCAGCCCAACCCCCTCCCTGCCTGCCATGCCTGGGCCCTGCCCCCCAAGCCAGCCGAGACTGACCCCCCCATGCCTAGCAACCAAGCCCCTCCTGTACCCTTTGTTCTTTCCCGGGAAAAGCTGTCACCTGGCCACCCCCCTTGTGGACTCAGGGCTGTCAATGCGCTGGTCTGGGGGGTCACAGTGCAATCCCCATCCCTGGGGCTGTGCCCTGGGAAACTGAGGCACACACGGGGTTACTGCGGGACAGAACTCCCATGCAACATACCAAGGGGAATGCACCCCCTGCTTAGCCACATCCCCCGTCACTACCCCCCCCCATGGCCCAGCACACACAGGCCCATCTCCCCTGGTCTCTGGCCTGCAGCAAGTGAAGCTGAGCAGCCCAGACTACAAGGACTGTAACCGGGAGGAGGTGGTGGAGGATTTCCTGAAGCGGATCCAGTGCTACCAGCTCACCTACCAGCCCCTGGATGACGAGCTGGACAGGTGAGACCCCTCCCCAAGCAGAGCACCCAGGAGTCCAGGCTCCCAGCCCCCTGCTCTAACCACTAGCCCCCGCTGCCCTCCCAGACTGGGCCCGATTTCCTGACACCCCCCCCTTCCCCTCCAGCTCTCTGTCCTACATCAAGATCTTCAACGTGGGGCTGCGTTACCTGGCGAACCGGGTGCAGGACCACGTGCAGAGCCGCACGGTGTACTACCTGATGAACATCCACGTCACGCCGCGGGCCATCTACCTGAGCCGGCACGGCGAGAGCCAGCTCAACCTGCAGGGGCGCATCGGGGGCGACTCGGGGCTCACCTCCCGCGGCAAGCAGGTGGGCTGGGGGCCTCGGGCCTGGCCAGAGCGGGGAGAGGCAACCGAGAGCACTGAGGGGGCTGGGATGGGGAGGGGGATGCCACAAGCAGGTTTAGGGGGGCTAGGTTGGGGCATCAAGGCTCCGGCCTTTTAGAAGCAGCGGCAGGGAGGGGAGCTTGCCTGGGGGTCACCGCTTCTCCCCCCTAGTTTGCCTGCGCCCTGGCCAGCTTCATCGAGAGCCAGAAGATCCGGGACCTCAAGGTGTGGACCAGCCACATGAAGCGGACGATCCAGACGGCCGAGGCCCTGCACGTGCCCTACGAGCAATGGAAAGCGCTGAACGAGATCGACGCGGTGAGAGCCCAGGGGCCCGCCCCCAGCTCCCGCGCATGGGCCCCTCTCCGCCCCGCAGTGGGGTGGACGCCGGGCATCAGGCCACCGGCTAATGGCGCGACCTGTTTCAGGGCATCTGTGAGGAGATGTCCTACGAGGAGATCCAGGCCCATCACCCGGAGGAGTTTGCCCTGCGAGATCAAGACAAGTACCGATACCGGTATCCCAAAGGGGAGGTAAGGGAGGGCCCAGCACGCTGACTGGAAAGGGGGGCACTCACTTGTTGGTAACCCATGAAACTCCCTGCCACATGATCTTACAATGACATTGGTTAACCTGTGCAACTCCCTGCCACTGGGTAATAGCAGGGAGATGGATTTGGCAGTGCTCTCAAGTCTGGGGACCCCTTGCCAGCGAGCGGTCCCAGTACAGTGGGTCTCTTGCCAGGAGCGATTCCTAAATGGAATGAATTGGGCAACACAGTTAACCTCTGAAACTCCCTGCCCCGTGCTGCCAGGAGCAGATTTTTGAGACCCAGAATTAACCTCGAGCTGGAGGGGGCAGAGTCTGATAGCCCCCCGCAATCATCCCCAGTCCTACGAGGACCTGGTGCAGCGGCTGGAGCCCGTCATCATGGAGCTGGAGCGGCAGGAGAATGTGCTGGTGATCTGCCATCAGGCTGTCATGCGCTGCCTGCTGGCCTACTTCCTGGACAAGAGCGCAGGTACCCGCTGCACTCGGAGCTCCCCAGCGCAGGCGCCCCGCTGAGCCCAGGGCACCCGCCGAGGGGGTCTCTGCGCGGCCGAGCCTGCTCCCTGGGGACACGCCAGGCGGGCACGAGGGCCTAGCAGCAGCGGGGCGCAGGAGTGACGAGCGCCACACGCTGCGACTCAGCCAAGCGGGCGGAGGGCAGAGGGGGGTGGCGGGGTCAAGCAAGGAGAAAGCCCAGGCCCTGAACTGGGGAGCCTGGGCCCAGCGGCTCAGTCCCAAGAGCGCTCAGCCTGGTGAGCGTCAGGGCGCCGCCCACGCGCTGCACTTTTCCCGTGGGAGGTCGCCGACCGTCCGGGCCTCCCGCCTAGAGCCCCTCAGCCCGGCCAGGCGGAGCTGGGCCCCGTTGCCCAAAACGCTCTGCCCAGGGTAGAGGCAGGTGCATGCCCCCTCCACAGCGAGGGGGAGCCTGGCCGGGCCAAAGCAGCCCCAGCCAAGGCAGGACACGGGGAAGACTCGGGGTCCCCATCTCCGTGGGACACGGGCGCTGGCTGGGGGCTGAGCGTGACAGCGCATGGAGAGCCAGCCCAGGCTGGAGAGGGCAGTGGGCCCAATGGTACCCCTGGTCCAGGCTGGACGTGGGGCCAGCTCCCTAGCGCCCCCCTCCGCTTCCAGCTCCCTAGCGCCCCCCTCCTCTTCCAGCTCCCTAGCGCCCCCCTCCGCTTCCAGCTCCCTAGCGTGCCCCCCCTCCTCTTCCAGCTCCCTCCGCTTCCAGCTCCCTAGCGCCCCCCTCCTCTTCCAGCTCCCTAGCGTGCCCCCCCTCCTCTTCCAGCTCCCTCCGCTTCCAGCTCCCTAGCGCCCCCCTCCACTTCCAGCTCCCCCCTGCCTCCAGCTCCCTAGCGCCCCCCCTCCGCTTCCAGCTCCCTAGCGCCCCCCCTCCGCTTCCAGCTCCCTAGCGTGCCCCCCTCCGCTTCCAGCTCCCCCCTGCTTCCAGCTCCCTAGCGCCCCCCTCCGCTTCCAGCTCCCTAGCGTGCACCCCCTCCGCTTCCAGCTCCCTCCGCTTCCAGCTCCCTAGCGCCCCCCTCCACTTCCAGCTCCCCCCTGCCTCCAGCTCCCTAGCGCCCCCCCTCCGCTTCCAGCTCCCTAGCGCCCCCCCTCCGCTTCCAGCTCCCTAGCGTGCCCCCCTCCGCTTCCAGCTCCCCCCTGCTTCCAGCTCCCTAGCGCCCCCCTCCGCTTCCAGCTCCCTAGCGTGCACCCCCTCCGCTTCCAGCTCCCTCCGCTTCCAGCTCCCTAGCGCCCCCCTCCACTTCCAGCTCCCCCCTGCCTCCAGCTCCCTAGCGCCCCCCTCCGCTTCCAGCTCCCTAGCGCCCCCCCTCCGCTTCCAGCTCCCTAGCGTGCCCCCCTCCGCTTCCAGCTCCCCCCTGCTTCCAGCTCCCTAGCGCCCCCCTCCGCTTCCAGCTCCCTAGCGCCCCCCTCCGCTTCCAGCTCCCTAGCGTGCCCCCCCTCCTCTTCCAGCTCCCTCCGCTTCCAGCTCCCTAGCGTGCCCCCCCTCCTCTTCCAGCTCCCCCCTGCCTCCAGCTCCCTAGCGCCCCCTCCGCTTCCAGCTCCCTAGCGCCCCCCTCCGCTTCCAGCTCCCTAGCGTGCCCCCCTCTGCTTCCAGCTCCCCCCTGCTTCCAGCTCCCTAGCGCCCCCCTCCTCTTCCAGCTCCCCCCGCTTCCAGCTCCCTAGCGCCCCCCTCCGCTTCCAGCTCCCTAGCGCCCCCCTCCTCTTCCAGCTCCCCCCGCTTCCAGCTCCCTAGCGCCCCCCTCCGCTTCCAGCTCCCTAGCGTGCCCCCCCTCCTCTTCCAGCTCTCTCCGCTTCCAGCTCCCTAGCGTGCCCCCCCTCCTCTTCCAGCTCCCTCCGCTTCCAGCTCCCCCCTGCCTCCAGCTCCCTAGCGCCCCCCTCCGCTTCCAGCTCCCTAGCGTGCCCCCCTCTGCTTCCAGCTCCCCCCTGCTTCCAGCTCCCTAGCGCCCCCCTCCTCTTCCAGCTCCCCCCGCTTCCAGCTCCCCCCGCTTCCAGCTCCCTAGCGCCCCCCTCTGCTTCCAGCTCCCCCCTGCTTCCAGCTCCCTAACGTGCCCCCCTCCTCTTCCAGCTCCCCAGCGTCCCCCCCACTTCCAGATCCCTGCCACTTTCAACAGCCCGATCAATCCCTCTGCCAGCCCTCAGCCACCTCCTACTACTCATCTTCCACCCCCCATTGCTCCTCTAGTCCCTGTCCGCACACAGAGGGGCAGGGGCCACTGCAGCCATCTGCCTCCTGGGGCCTCTGTTCCCTTCCCTTCCACCGTACGGCCCAGTGACGGGTGCCCCCAGGTTATCCCCCCCCCCCAGCACAGGGGAGGGACTGGGACTGGCACAGGGACACGGCCCGGGGTACAACCTGACCCACTGGGTCCCTGTCATTCAACAGCCCACACCCTGTCCTGCTCCTGGCCCCCCCCAAACGGCTACAGGCTGACACCCCACCCCTCCAGCCCACCCTGAATGGTGCGAGTGCATCATTCCAGCAAGGGGCAAGGAACCTGGCCCAGCCCCTCGGCTCAGACACTAAAGCAGGGCCCACTAGGCCGCAGAGCTGGGACATGAGGGGCAGCCCAAGCTGGTTCCCAGAAAAGGAAAGAACAGCACCACCTCGTTCCCCAGCTGCGCCAGGCGACACAGGCTCCATCAGCCGGAGGGATCGCAGCCCGTGGGGGTCGGCAGTCCTGGCTGCGAGACAAGCCAGCCAGCGAGGCCCAACCTCCTAGGTCACCCATGGGTCTTTCAAACCACCTTCATGCTGCGTGTGGGGTTGGGGGCAAGGAGAGGGACATGCCCCTCCACCACGACCCCTCCCTGGGAAGGCCTGGCTGGCCCATGCCGTTCCACCACGCACACACTGCAAACCGCTCTTCACAGCAAGCGTGCTCCCTTGTCTATCCCTCCTGCCCAACGTGGGAGCGGGCAAGTCACGGCTCTCACGCTGGCCGGCAAGCCTGGGCAGCTTTGGCCCTGAGAGTGGCCTGTGTGTGTTCCCACCGTTACAACCCGCCAGGACAATGATAGTCGGCAGATTATGGCTTTTTGTGCCACACCACTATAATCACCAGGGCTTGACAAATCCATGTATCTATTTGCCCGTGGCAAATAGATTTCAGCCGGTTGCCCCGTTCACCAGCGGCGCGCACATGCGCAGTGGGTCTGGCAAATGTGCGGTGCAGGGCTGACAAGATGTCACCACGGTTTGTCGAGCCCTGATAATCACCATCTAAAGGTGGTCCAAACATGGGGTACAGCAGTGTCACAGGGCTCGGCTGTGTGTACCCCCACGCTCCCCCTCTAACAGCCCTCTTCTCACCCCACAGAGGAGCTGCCCTATCTGAAATGCCCACTGCACACTGTGCTGAAACTGACCCCCGTGGCATACGGTGAGTGCATGGGCTGGTCCTGCTGCCAGACCCTCCCGGGCCCAGTCACATCCCACTGGCAGGTCACCCCACCCGCCTTGGGGCCTTGGCCCAGTTCTATGCCCCACTTCCGGGAGGGAAGGGGGGCAGGGATCTCTTTGCTCTAACCTAGGAGCCCTCTTCATGGTGTGCTGGCAGGTTGCCAAGTGGAGTCCATTTTCCTCAATGTGGAGGCTGTGAACACGCACCGGGACCGGCCCCGGGTAAGTGGCATTTCACCCAGGCAAGGGGCTAGGCCAGTGCAGTCTCCCACGCCTGATCTCGCCCAGGGACACCCCAAAACTCCCAAAAGGCCATGTGACATTGACACCCTCCATGCCTGGATCCCTGCCCCTCTAATCCCCATCCAGCCAGGGAGTAGATGTGCCTGCCCCCATAATAACTTCCTCTTATCTCTCGGCCACTCAGCACCTGCCCCGCAAGGCTAGCCTGGCCCCCCCCTACCGGCTTTACCGGCATTACCGGACCTACCCTCTAGCCAGCCCGGAGCCCAACAAATGGCCCCGCTTGGAAGATCTTGGCCTGGCGGCATCCTCACAGCTTGGGGTGCAGGTAAAGTCATTTTGCCCCCCCTAACCAGGCTGTGTCCCCTTCCTGCCATCTCCTAAACCCCCTTCCCATCCCACTAAATCTCCGTGTGTAACCTCTGCTACCCCAATTAACATCCTTGGGGTGCATCTGACACCCCTGCCTGAGATCAGGGCTCTTGGCATGCTGGGTATCACAGCCCTGAGGAGACACTCCCTGCCCCATAGAACAGTTTAAATAGAGCGGAGTAGGGAGGGGAAACTGAGGCACAACTCTAAGGCATGGGACGGGGGAGGGCTCCACAGGCAAGGTGCATGCAACCTTGTGCTTCTCGGCTTTCATTGCAGAACGTCGAAGTGACTCGGGAGCCCGAGGAAGCGCTGGGGACAGTGCCCCCCCACTACTAACTGCTCTCGCCCAGTAAAGCCAGCTCCCCTTCGCCGTGGCTGGGGTCGGTGCTGTTCTTTGGGGGGCTGGACGGGGGCCCCAGGACTGCCACCGCTGCTCGGCTTTCACTTAGCTTCTAGCCAATAGCAAGAGCGGGGGAGGAGCTGTCCCGAGCAACACTGCAGAGAGCCTGAGCCCATGGGGGGGGGGCAGGACCTGCCCTGAGTGTAACCCCCCAGCAACGCTCCATGACCACCAGGGAGGTGCTGCAGATACCTGGCAGCTGGGACTGTACCAGGCCTGCTCCACTATGCACTGCTACGATCTGGGGCTCCCCAGCCTCCTGGGCTCAGCTGGGCCCCCTCCCCCCACTGCACCCTGGCCAAGACAGCTCCCCGCCTGTGACAACTGACTCCCACCACAAATGGAGGGGGGATACTTCATCTGAAAGGAACATGTGGTGGATTACAAGGGTCAAAGGTCACCTCCGTGCCCAGCTGTCTAGGCCCACTGGCGGGAGGCTGCCAGGCCGCTCCCAAAAGGCGAGGAGAAATCCGAGGGGCAGGGGCTCTGGAGCCAGGAGGGCGAAGGCGGCTGTCCCAGGGATCCCGGAGCGCTGGGCCCAGCATGGTTCACAAGGCACCGTGGGGCGAACTGCTCGAGACCGACGGCTTCCTTCTGCGCGGCCCCTGGCTGTCCCCACCCACGTCTCCAGGGGGACTAGAGCTGCAGGACAGGACCTCAGCCGCCGCCTCACTGTACTGGGCGCTCCAGGTTTTGGGGTCTTTGCTCTGGATCTGACAGGCAGAGACAGGAATAGGGGTCGGGATAGCCAGGGGGCCGCGGGTCTCGTGCCCCATCCATAGCCCCGTGGCCCCTCTAAGTGACCCCCGACCTCAGCCCGAGGCTCACCCCGTCCCTTGGCCCCCACCGGCACAGACCTTGGCCACAAATTGCAGAATCTGCATCCTGGAGGTCTCCTTGGCAGCCCGTGGCCCCCACTGCAACTCAAACTCAGCTGGGTCTGTGCTGGGCAGGCGATTATACTCCAGGTATCTGAGGGGGCGGGGCATGGGCGTTAGCAACCGCACCCAATTCATCACATTCCCACCCAAGCTGTGACTGAGCACATCCCCTCCTCTGGGTTCACCCCTCCATGAGCCAGTAACCAGCTCCCAGCATGGCACAGTGGGTGCAGAAGGACTTGAACACAGGGCTCTAGCTGGTCCACTACTCCTTTCCTCTCCCTGTGCCTCAGTTTCTCCTCAGCCAGGCTCCAAACACCCCCTCCCTTTTCCAAAGGCCTTGGGGCTACCCACTCTCCAAGACCCTTGGGGCTAGCCCCCCCACCAGGGAAAATGCTCACCTGACCTTCCCAACTGGTGGAGAAGGGTTAAGGGCCAGGCAGGCTGCTGGCACGGGGATGGCCAGGCTGTGAGCGCCACTGGCTACAGGGATTCTAAGTGTCCGCCCCAGCGCCCTCCCAGCGCCTCCCGCAGGGCCCAAATCTACCCATGGGCATAGATCTGGTGAGAGTCTGGGCTCTGGGCACTAGGACTCACTGCCAGTCTGTCACCCCCGCTCCCACCAGCCCTCACGCCCATCCCAGGACTCCCGGAGGCCTGCTCCCCCACACCTCGCCAACTACTCCCCTCCCTGAGCCCCAACTTACTTCTGCTGGACAAATTCCACAGTCACCAACTTCTTGACATCCCCAAAGAGCTTGTGTGGCTTTCTGGGAGGGGAGGGGAGGGGCGCATGTTAAAGGGGCACTGGTGCCCCAAGCAGGAGCAGCCTACGGCCCGGTATCCCACCCCACCCTTACCTGGGTTCAACTCCCAGTCTCTTCAGCATGTCCCACACATCAGCTGAAAGGGCAGAGAGACTGTCAGTCAAGGGGCTCGGCCACCAGCAAGGGGGGGCAGCACTGACGGGGGCAGGCCTTACATTCCTTAGCAGAATTGCCCCTCATGTAGATGAAGCTCAGGATGACGGTGAGGAGGCCCAGCCTGGCTGTGAGATGGTCCCTGCAACACACAAGGGGGTGCCACTCACCTGGGGAACTCCGTGGAGCCTGGGGCTCTGGACAAAGAGGCAAGGAGTTTAAATGGCAGAGCAAGGAGCTGCTCAAACCTTCCTGAGCTGGAAAAAGAACCCCAACATCCTGCCCCACACTAACCACTAGACCCTACTCCCTTCCTGAGCTGGGACAGAGCTCAGGCGTCCTGGCTTGGAGCGGCTTCCCTCACTCAAACAGAGCCAGGACCTCCTGGCATAGAGACTGCACTAAGGGACTGGGGAATACAATGCAAGGTGGGGGCACATAGGGATGAGCCAGGGGAGTTTTCAGAGGGTGGGTAGAGCCTAATGACAAGGATTAACCCTTGAGAGCTTGGAAGCCTCGGGGCAGGGGGGGAGGGGAAAGCACTGTCACAGACCTCCCCGCACCCAGCCAGCCCCATCCCTTCTTACTGTTTCAGGTTCTCCCCTTCCAGGCGCACCAGGTCACTGACCAGGATGTAGACGTGATGCTTGGTGTCGATCTCCACCAGCCGCAGCCCAAACACCTGTGGGGAAAAGGCTAACCTCAGAGGCATAGGATGAGGCGTAGGGAAGTCTAAATAGTAAAATGGGTGAACCGGAGTGCCTAGTTTGAAAGGAGGATACGGATATAATAAGTATCATGGAAACTTGGTGGAATGAGGACAATCAATGGGTCACTGTCATACCAGGATACACAATCTATCGGAAGGACAGAACAGGTTGTGCTGGAGTGGGAGGGGCACTGCACGTGAAAGAAAAACGTAGAATCCTACTTTGAAGTAGGAATAAGAGCCTCCGGAAAAGGGCGCTTTTTCCGGAGGATGGGGGCCAGTGTAGACGCTCTTTTCCGGCTTTTCTAAAAGCCGGAAAAAAACGGCGGACATTTTTATTTAAATGCCGCGGGGGATATTTAAATCCCCCGCGGATTTCCCTACTACGATAGCTGAAATTAACATGCCCCTTCCGGAAAAGGGGCCAGTGTAGACGTAGCCACACTGAAAGAACTAGGGGTCACCACATGAAACTAACAGGCAGCAGATTTAAAACAAAAGGAAGTTTTTCTTCACTCAGCGCACAACCTGTGGAACTCCTCGCCAGAGGATGTGGTGAAGGCTAGAACTTTAACAGGGTTCAAAAAAGAGCTAGATGGATTCATGGAGGTTAGGCCCATCAATGGCTATTAGCCAGGCTGGGTAGGAATGGTATCCCTGGCCTCTGGTTCTCTGGAGGTGGGTGACAGGGGAGGAATCACATGCGGATTACCTTTGTGATCCTTCCCTTGGGGGCATCTAGCATTGACCACTGTGGGCAGACAGGACACTGGGTAGATGGACCTTTGGTCTGACCCAGTCTGGCCATTCTTATGTCGAGTCTTGGGGGGGTGCAGAGAGCCAGGACTCCTGGGGTTGCTCTTTAAATGGCTTTTAGCCAAGCTGTGCAGGGAGGATGTCCCTAGCCTCAGTCTGCCAGAAGCTGGGAACAGGCGACAGGGACAAATCACTGGATGAATTCCTGTTCTGGTCACCTGGCATCAGCCACTGTCGGCAGACAGGACCCTGGGCTGGATGGACCTTTGGTCTGACCCGGCGTGGCCGTTCTCATGTTCTCTCTGACATTGGGAAGGGAGTGGGGCCTAGGGGTTAGAGCAAGCCTAGGCTGGGCTGGGGTCTCTCCCTGACACTAGGAGGACAGAGGCAAGAGGAACGAGGAAAGAACGACCAATACTGGCCCAGGACAAGCAAACCGAACGCTTTGACCAATGCTTAAAGCTCGCGCGGGTGAAAGGTGGCCCCTCGTACAGCAGCACTCGGGAGTGCTTGGCAGTGCTCCAGGACGGCGTCACCTGCTGAAGGGTCCTGCCGGCTCGGTTAATGATCTCCGGGTACACATCTTTGTAGTCTTTGATGATGTTCTTCAGAATATCTGCAAGGGGAAGCGGGGAGATGTGGCTCCTAGCACCCCCTGCCAGCAGGAAAAGTCCCCTCCAGTGGTAACCTCTCCAGTGGCAGAACCAGACATCTGGAATTGTAACTTCTCAGAGACTGTTCCAGTGACATCCCCCTCCCCAGCATGGGATCCAAGGGTCCATCCCCGCTTTCCAAAGGGAGGGGATTTCGTGGTTATGGTAGAGCAGGCTGGAAGCCAGGACTCCTGCATTTCCTCCCTGCTGGGAGGGGACTGGGGCCTAGAGACGTTAAACGTTGGTTAATTGAATAGTCTATTAACCTCATGAATTCGTATGTTAGTCGACTATTCTATAGTCCCCCGGCAGCCCCTCAGGGAAGACCCAGCACGAGCCGGAAAGGAGCTGGGCTGCCTGCCCTAATACACTGGCTCCTAATACACTATAAATGCAGAGCTGCAGCAGGGGTAGGACCCAGTGCAAGCCAGGACTGAGGCAGGCTGCTGGCCAGCCTGCTAAAGAATTTACTGGCAAGAGGTTGGGGGGGGGGGGGATGCGTGCAGTCAATAGCATTAGCCTATACACTTTTGCTTATCTGTTATTCAGCTGACTGACTACACTGACATCCCTACTGGGGGCTCGGCGATCAAAGAGGAGAAGGCAGCGACTACAGAAAGGCTAATTAAGGCATATAGAAGAGGGAAAGAACCTTGGCTAAAGGCTGGCTCCACTGATTCAGAGCTGGGTTCAAACAAAGTGGGGAACCCAAGTGGCCCCAGAGAGCCCCTCTGCTAACCTGAAGGGGGCCATGGAACCCCCCCCCAAATGCCAGGGCTATCTAGAAGCAGGCCTCCTACCTGCCCGTTTGATGGGGATTTTCTTCTGATCCTTGACCAGGAGGAATTGCACCAATTCACTCACCTGCAGGGGGAGGATGAGCTGTGTTACCCAGGGGAAGGTGGCTGCCCAGGGGAAGATTAAGCCCCCGTGACCCACCAAGGCCCCCACCTTCTGATCCACCTGAGCCCCCGATAATCTCTGCAAGTTCCGCTGCACCTGGCTGCTGCGCTGGGTCAGCGCAAAGTCCTCCTCCTCCTCCTCCTCCTGGGCCAAGCCTTCCTCCTGGCAGAGCGGAAAGAGGAGCAGAGAGCCAGGGCACTGGAAGATCTCTGCTGGGGGAAGAGCTGGCTAAGGGAATCGGGCACGTGGCCTTTCCCCTCTGAAAGGGGGGGCTGGCCCCACGGTGGGGGAGGGAGAACAAAGTTCAGGGGCAATCCCCAAGGCAAGCTGCCTACCTGGGAGGGGTCAGGCCACTTGCTGCACCTCTTTGGGGCCATTGTCCTAGCTGGCTCACCTGCCCTGTGGCATGAGGGGTTGTTGGCAAGGGGGCAGCCTCTGCCGCCCCTTCACTGCTGCGGCACAGCCTGGCACCAAGAGGAGGGGTGGCCAGGCCCGCTCCTGCCTTGGGCCCCCCACCAACCAAGGGGCTCCAGGGCCTCAGCTGCCCCCCAGGCGCTGCCTGGGCAACCCTCCCCTGGAGAGCACCCCCCGATCACTCCCACCCAACCTGATTCCTGCCTGGGGCTCCCCCAACCCCCCATGACTCCCCCAGCCACCCCCCAACAGTCTCCCCAGCCCCCCATGACTCCCCCAGCCCCCCCAATGCTCTCCCCATCCCCCATGACTCCCCCAGCGACCCCCCAACGCTCTCCCCAGCCCCCCATGACTCCCCCAGCCCCCCCAACAGTCTCTCCAGCCCCCCATGACTCCCCCAGCCACCCCCCCAGCGCTCTCCCCAGCCCCCCATGACTTCCCCAGCCGCCCCCCAATGCTCTCCCCAGCCCCCCATGACTTCCCCAGCCGCCCCCCAATGCTCTCCCCAGCCCCCCCATGACTCCCCCAGCCGCCCCCCAGCGCTCTCCCCAACCCCAATGACTCCCCCAGCCCCACCAGCGCTCTCCCCACCCCCCATGACTCCCCCAGCCACCACCCAACGCTCTCCCCAGCCCCCAATGACTCCCCCAGCCGCCCCCCAGCGCTCTCCCCAGCCCCCCATGACTCCCCCAGCCACCCCCCAACAGTCTCCCCAGCCCCCCATGACTCCCCCAGCCACCCCCCCAGCGCTCTCCGCACCCCCCATGACTCCCCCAGCCGCCCCCCAGCACTCTCCCCAGCCCCCCATGACTCCCTCAGCCACCCCCCCAGCGCTCTCCCCAGCCCCCCATGACTCCCCCAGCCGCCCCCCAGCACTCTCCCCAGCCCCCCATGACTCCCCCAGCACTCTCCCCAGCCCCCCATGACTCCCCCAGCCGCCCCCCAGCACTCTCCCCAGCCCCCCATGACTCCCCCAGCGCTCTCCCCAGCCCCCCATGACTCCCCCAGCCCGCCCAACGCTCTCCCCAGCCCCCATGACTCCCCCAGCCCCCCCAACGCTCTCCCCAGCCCCCCATGACTCCCCCAGCCCCCCCAACGCTCTCCCCAGCCCCCATGACTCCCCCAGCCCCCCCAACGCTCTCCCCAGCCCCCCATGACTCCCCCAGCCACCCCCCCAGCGCTCTCCCCAGCCCCCATGACTCCCCCAGCCCCGCCAACGCTCTCCCCAGCCCCCCATGACTCCCCCAGCAACCCCCCCAGCGCTCTCCCCAGCCCCCCATGACTCCCCCAGCGCTCTCCCCAGCCCCCCATGACTCCCCCAGCCGCCCCCCCAGCGCTCTCCCCAGCCCCCCATGACTCCCCCAGCCGCCCCCCAGCGCTCTCCCCAGCCCCCCATGACTCCCCCAACGCTCTCCCCAGCCCCCCATGACTCCCCCAGCCCCCCCAACGCTCTCCCCAGCCCCCATGACTCCCCCAGCCGCCCCCCAACGCTCTCCCCAGCCCCCATGACTCCCCCAGCCGCCCCCCAGCGCTCTCCCCAGCCCCCCATGACTCCCCCAGCCGCCCCCCCAGCGCTCTCCCCAGCCCCCCATGACTCCCCCAGCCGCCCCCCAGCCCCCATGACTCCCCCAGCCGCCCCCCAACGCTCTCCCCAGCCCCCCATGACTCCCCCAGCCCCCCCAACGCTCTCCCCAGCCCCCCATGACTCCCCCAGCCCCCCCAACGCTCTCCCCAGCCCCCCATGACTCCCCCAGCACTCTCCCCAGCCCCCCATGACTCCCCCAGCCCCCCCAACGCTCTCCCCAGCCCCCCATGACTCCCCCAGCGCTCTCCCCAGCCCCCCATGACTCCCCCAGCCGCCCCCCAGCGCTCTCCCCAGCCCCCCATGACTCCCCCAGCCGCCCCCCAGCGCTCTCCCCAGCCCCCCATGACTCCCCCAACGCTCTCCCCAGCCCCCCATGACTCCCCCAGCCCCCCCAACGCTCTCCCCAGCCCCCATGACTCCCCCAGCCCCCCCAACGCTCTCCCCAGCCCCCATGACTCCCCCAGCCCCCCCAACGCTCTCCCCAGCCCCCATGACTCCCCCAGCCCCCCCAGCCCCCCCAGCCCCCCGCTCTCCCCAGCCCCCCATGACTCCCCCAGCCGCCCCCCAGCGCTCTCCCCAGCCCCCCATGACTCCCCCAGCCGCCCCCCAGCGCTCTCCCCAGCCCCCCATGACTCCCCCAGCCAGCCCCCCCAGCGCTCTCCCCAGCCCCCCATGACTCCCCCAGCCCCCCCAACTCCCCAGCCCCCCATGACTCCCCCAGCGCTCTCCCCAGCCCCCCATGACTCCCCCAGCCCCCCCCCCCCCAACGCTCTCCCCAGCCCCCCATGACTCCCCCAGCCCCCCCAACGCTCTCCCCAGCCCCCCCAACGCTCTCCCCAGCCCCCATGACTCCCCCAGCCGCCCCCCAGCGCTCTCCCCAGCCCCCCATGACTCCCCCAGCCGCCCCCTCAGCGCTCTCCCCAGCCCCCCATGACTCCCCCAGCCCCCCCAACGCTCTCCAGAGCTCCCCGCCGGTTCCCCACCGGCTCGCGCGCTCCTCCCTCCTGCCGCCAACGGCCGCGCCCCTCCGGCCCCGCCCTCCTCGTGCGGCCAACGGCCGCGCCCCTCCGGCCCCGCCCCCCTCGTGCCGCCAACGGCCGCGCCCCTCCGGCCCCGCCCCCCCCTCGTGCCGCCAACGTCCGCGCCCCTCCGGCCCCGCCCCCCTCGTGCCGCCAACGGCCGCGCCCCACCGGCCCCGCCCCCCCCTCGTGCCGCCAACGGCCGCGCCCCACCGGCCCCGCCCCCCCCTCGTGCCGCCAACGGCCGCGCCCCACCGGCCCCGCCCCCCCCTCGTGCCGCCAACGGCCGCGCCCCACCGGCCCCGCCCCCCCCTCGTGCCGCCAACAGCCGCGCCCCTCCGGCCCCGCCCCCCCTCGTGCCGCCCACTACGCCCCGCGGCTCAGTTGTCGCTGGCGGAGCGCGGGGCATCGCCCGCCCTTCGCACTCCGGCCCGCTGGGGGGGGGCCTGGTGCCCTAGGGAAGGCCCCTTTGGCATTGCCCCCCCCAGGGAGGGGCCGTGTCGGGCCAGGCGCTGGGCCGGGTGCAATGGCACAGTCCAGTCCGTGTGACGGGCCCCCCCCATCTAAGCCCCGTGGGGGGGCCCCGTGTCGGGCCTGGCGCTGGGCCGGGTGCAATGGCTCAGTCCAGTCCGTGTGACGGGCCCCCCCCATCTAAGCCCCGTGGGGGGGCCCCGTGTCGGGCCAGGCGCTGGGCCGGGTGCAATGGCTCAGTCCAGTCCGTGTGACGGGCCCCCCCCATCTAAGCCCCGTGGGGGGGCCCCGTGTCGGGCCAGGCGCTGGGCCGGGTGCAATGGCTCAGTCCAGTCCGTGTGACGGGCCCCCCCATCTAAGCCCCGTGGGGGGCCCCGTGTCGGGCCTGGCGCTGGGCCGGGTGCAATGGCTCAGTCCAGTCCGTGTGACGGGCCCCCCCCATCTAAGCCCCGTGGGGGGCCCCGTGTCGGGCCAGGCGCTGGGCCGGGTGCAATGGCACAGTCCAGTCCGTGTGACGGGCCCCCCCCATCTAAGCCCCGTGGGGGGCCCCGTGTCGGGCCAGGCGCTGGGCCGGGTGCAATGGCACAGTCCAGTCCGTGTGACGGGACCCCCCATCTAAGCCCCGTGGGGGGGGCCCCGTGTCGGGCCTGGCGCTGGGCCGGGTGCAATGGCTCAGTCCAGTCCGTGTGACGGGACCCCCCATCTAAGCCCCGTGGGGGGGCCCCGTGTCGGGCCAGGCGCTGGGCCGGGTGCAATGGCACAGTCCAGTCCGTGTGACGGGACCCCCCATCTAAGCCCCGTGGGGGGGCCCCGTGTCGGGCCAGGCGCTGGGCCGGGTGCAATGGCACAGTCCAGTCCGTGTGACGGGCCCCCCCCATCTAAGCCCCGTGGGGGGCCCCGTGTCGGGCCAGGCGCTGGGCCGGGTGCAATGGCACAGTCCAGTCCGTGTGACGGGCCCCCCCCATCTAAGCCCCGTGGGGGGCCCCGTGTCGGGCCAGGCGCTGGGCCGGGTGCAATGGCTCAGTCCAGTCCGTGTGACCAGCCCCCCCCATCTAAGCCCCGTGGGGGGCCCCGTGTCGGGCCTGGCGCTGGGCCGGGTGCAATGGCACAGTCCAGTCCGTGTGACGGGCCCCCCCCATCTAAGCCCCGTGGGGGGCCCCGTGTCGGGCCAGGCGCTGGGCCGGGTGCAATGGCTCAGTCCAGTCCGTGTGACGGGCCCCCCCCATCTAAGCCCCGTGGGGGGCCCCGTGTCGGGCCAGGCGCTGGGCCGGGTGCAATGGCACAGTCCAGTCCGTGTGACGGGCCCCCCCCATCTAAGCCCCGTGGGGAGGCCCCGTGTCGGGCCAGGCGCTGGACCGGGTGCAATGGCACAGTCCAGTCCGTGTGACGGGCCCCCCCCATCTAAGCCCCGTGGGGGGGCCCCGTGTCGGGCCTGGCGCTGGGCCGGGTGCAATGGCACAGTCCAGTCCGTGTGACGGCCCCCCCCCATCTAAGCCCCGTGGGGGGGCCCCGTGTCGGGCCAGGCGCTGGGCCGGGTGCAATGGCACAGTCCAGTCCGTGTGACGGGCCCCCCCCCCATCTAAGCCCCGTGGGGGGGCCCCGTGTCGGGCCAGGCGTGGGCCGGGTGCAATGGCTCAGTCCAGTCCGTGTGATGGCCCCCCCCCATCTAAGCCCCGTGGGGGGCCCCGTGTCGGGCCAGGCGCTGGGCCAGGTGCAATGGCACAGTCCAGTCCGTGTGACGGGCCCCCCCATCTAAGCCCCGTGGGGGGGGCCCCGTGTCGGGCCAGGCGCTGGGCCGGGTGCAATGGCACAGTCCAGTCCGTGTGACGGGCCCCCCCCATCTAAGCCCCGTGGGGGGCCCCGTGTCGGGCCTGGCGCTGGGTCGGGTGCAATGGCACAGTCCAGTCCGTGTGACAGACCCCCCCCATCTAAGCCCCGTGGGGGGCCCCGTGTCGGGCCAGGCGCTGGGCCGGGTGCAATGGCTCAGTCCAGTCCGTGTGACGGGCCCCCCCCCATCTAAGCCCCGTGGGGGGCCCCGTGTCGGGCCAGGCGCTGGGCCGGGTGCAATGGCACAGTCCAGTCCGTGTGACGGGCCCCCCCCATCTAAGCCCCGTGGGGGGCCCCGTGTCGGGCCAGGCGCTGGGCCGGGTGCAATGGCTCAGTCCAGTCCGTGTGACGGGCCCCCCCCATCTAAGCCCCGTGGGGGGCCCCGTGTCGGGCCAGGCGCTGGGCCGGGTGCAATGGCACAGTCCAGTCCGTGTGACGGGCCCCCCCCATCTAAGCCCCGTGGGGGGCCCCGTGTCGGGCCAGGCGCTGGGCCGGGTGCAATGGCTCAGTCCAGTCCGTGTGACCAGCCCCCCCCCCGCCCGGGTGCCCCCCCCGGGCCCCCCCCCCCCCCCCCCCTGGCGCTGGGCCCCCCCCCCGGGCCCCCCCCCCCCCGTGGGGGGGCCCCCCCCCCCCCATCTAAGCCCCGTGGGGGGCCCCGTGTCGGGCCTGGCGCTGGGCCGGGTGCAATGGCACAGTCCAGTCCGTGTGACGGGCCCCCCCATCTAAGCCCCGTGGGGGGCCCCGTGTCGGGCCAGGCGCTGGGCCGGGTGCAATGGCTCAGTCCAGTCCGTGTGACGGGCCCCCCCCATCTAAGCCCCGTGGGGGGCCCCGTGTCGGGCCAGGCGCTGGGCCGGGTGCAATGGCACAGTCCAGTCCGTGTGACGGGCCCCCCCCATCTAAGCCCCGTGGGGAGGCCCCGTGTCGGGCCAGGCGCTGGACCGGGTGCAATGGCACAGTCCAGTCCGTGTGACGGGCCCCCCCCATCTAAGCCCCGTGGGGGGGCCCCGTGTCGGGCCTGGCGCTGGGCCGGGTGCAATGGCACAGTCCAGTCCGTGTGACGGCCCCCCCCCCATCTAAGCCCCGTGGGGGGGCCCCGTGTCGGGCCAGGCGCTGGGCCGGGTGCAATGGCACAGTCCAGTCCGTGTGACGGGCCCCCCCCCCATCTAAGCCCCGTGGGGGGGCCCCGTGTCGGGCCAGGCGTGGGCCGGGTGCAATGGCTCAGTCCAGTCCGTGTGATGGCCCCCCCCCATCTAAGCCCCGTGGGGGGCCCCGTGTCGGGCCAGGCGCTGGGCCAGGTGCAATGGCACAGTCCAGTCCGTGTGACGGGCCCCCCCCCATCTAAGCCCCGTGGGGGGGCCCCGTGTCGGGCCAGGCGCTGGGCCGGGTGCAATGGCTCAGTCCAGTCCGTGTGACGGGCCCCCCATCTAAGCCCCGTGGGGGGGCCCCGTGTCGGGCCAGGCGTGGGCCGGGTGCAATGGCTCAGTCCAGTCCGTGTGACGGGCCCCCCCCCATCTAAGCCCCGTGGGGGGAGCCCCGTGTCGGGCCAGGCGCTGGGCCGGGTGCAATGGCACAGTCCAGTCCGTGTGACGGGCCCCCCCCATCTAAGCCCCGTGGGGGGCCCCGTGTCGGGCCAGGCGTGGGCCGGGTGCAATGGCTCAGTCCAGTCCGTGTGACGGGCCCCCCCCATCTAAGCCCCGTGGGGGGCCCCGTGTCGGGCCAGGCGTGGGCCGGGTGCAATGGCACAGTCCAGTCCGTGTGACGGGCCCCCCCCATCTAAGCCCCGTGGGGGGGCCCCGTGTCGGGCCAGGCGTGGGCCGGGTGCAATGGCACAGTCCAGTCCGTGTGACGGGCCCCCCCCATCTAAGCCCCGTGGGGGGCCCCGTGTCGGGCCAGGCGCTGGGCCGGGTGCAATGGCACAGTCCAGTCCGTGTGACGGGACCCCCCCATCTAAGCCCCGTGGGGGGCCCCGTGTCGGGCCAGGCGCTGGGCCGGGTGCAATGGCACAGTCCAGTCCGTGTGACGGGCCCCCCCCATCTAAGCCCCGTGGGGGGGCCCCGTGTCGGGCCAGGCGCTGGGTCGGGTGCAATGGCACAGTCCAGTCCGTGTGACGGGCCCCCCCCATCTAAGCCCCGTGGGGGGCCCCGTGTCGGGCCAGGCGCTGGGCCGGGTGCAATGGCACAGTCCAGTCCGTGTGACGGGCCCCCCCCATCTAAGCCCCGTGGGGAGGGCCCCGTGTCGGGCCAGGCGCTGGGCCGGGTGCAATGGCTCAGTCCAGTCCGTGTGACGGGCCCCCCCCATCTAAGCCCCGTGGGGGGGCCCCGTGTCGGGCCAGGCGCTGGGCCGGGTGCAATGGCACAGTCCAGTCCGTGTGACGGGCCCCCCCCATCTAAGCCCCGTGGGGGGGGCCCCGTGTCGGGCCAGGCGCTGGGCCGGGTGCAATGGCACAGTCCAGTCCGTGTGACGGGCCCCCCCCATCTAAGCCCCGTGGGGGGGCCCCGTGTCGGGCCAGGCGCTGGGCCGGGTGCAATGGCACAGTCCAGTCCGTGTGACGGGCCCCCCCCATCTAAGCCCCGTGGGGGGGCCCCGTGTCGGGCCTGGCGCTGGGCCGGGTGCAATGGCACAGTCCAGTCCGTGTGACGGGCCCCCCCCATCTAAGCCCCGTGGGGGGGCCCCGTGTCGGGCCAGGCGCTGGGCCGGGTGCAATGGCTCATTCCAGTCCGTGTGACGGGCCCCCCCCATCTAAGCCCCGTGGGGGGCCCCGTGTCGGGCCAGGCGCTGGGCCGGGTGCAATGGCTCAGTCCAGTCCGTGTGACGGGCCCCCCCCATCTAAGCCCCGTGGGGGGGCCCCGTGTCGGGCCAGGCTTTGGGCCGGGTGCAATGGCACAGTCCAGTCCGTGTGACGGGCCCCCCCCATCTAAGCCCCGTGGGGGGGCCCCGTGTCGGGCCAGGCGCTGGGCCGGGTGCAATGGCACAGTCCAGTCCGTGTGACGGGCCCCCCCCATCTAAGCCCCGTGGGGGGGCCGCTGGGCCAGCGTCTACTCTGACCTAATTCCACGGCCCCTCGGGGACATGGGCTGGCGGCTCCCCCACGGGCGTGAGCCGGGCGTGTCCCTGCCCCTTCTGCGGGTGAGGGGGAACCTGGCCGGCTGCAGCCCCTAGTCCGGCTCCTCCAGAGCCTCTTCCTGAGGGCCTGGCTGCACTTCTCCCCTCCCATCTTCCTGGATCACACCCCATCACACCTCGTCAGCCTGCGCCTGGCCCTCGCAGAGACCGCTCTCTCTGATACCAGGAGGAGGATGCTGGGCGAGGGGGCTCTGCGACTGGGGGGCCCATTTCCGCTCTTCCCTCGTGTCACGAGTCCGGGCAGAGCTCCTCTGGGCGGCGTCCGCTGGCTCCTTCCATAGCTTTGAGGAGCAGTGGGCGCTGGCCGGGGCTCTCTGCTCGGTGTCCCCATCCGGTTCCCTAGTTATAAACCTTTAGCCTGCACGCCTTGCCCCTTTTGTCATTGTCTGTCCCCAGTAATTAGTTGAGACGGGTTCAGTCATCCCTCCCGCAAGGCTGGGGGAGGGGCGTTTAGAAAGTGTCTTCAAATAGACCCACCTAGAGGTGCCCGATGGGTTCAACAAAAATACCGGACACGCTTGCCATGACAGCACAATCTACAGTACGTCTTATTTCGAAAATACCGGACACGCTTGCCATGACAGCGCAATCTACAGTACGTCTTATTTCGAAAATACCGGACACGCTTGCCATGGCAGCGCAATCTACAGTACGTCTTATTTCGAAAATACCGGACACGCTTGCCATGGCAGCGCAATCTACAGTACGTCTTATTTCGAAAATACCGGACACGCTTGCCATGGCAGCGCAATCTACAGTACGTCTTATTTCGAAAATACCGGACACGCTTGCCATGGCAGCGCAATCTACAGTACGTCTTATTTCGAAAATACCGGACACGCTTGCCATGGCAGCACAATCTACAGTACGTCTTATTTCGAAAATACCGGACACGCTTGCCATGGCAGCGCAATCTACAGTACGTCTTATTTCGAAAATACCGGACACGCTTGCCATGGCAGCGCAATCTACAGTACGTCTTATTTCGAAAATACCGGACACGCTTGCCATGGCAGCGCAATCTACAGTACGTCTTATTTCGAAAATACCGGACACGCTTGCCATGGCAGCGCAATCTACAGTACGTCTTATTTCGAAAATACCGGACACGCTTGCCATGGCAGCGCAATCTACAGTACGTCTTATTTCTAAAATACCGGACACGCTTGCCATGGCAGCACAATCTACAGTACGTCTTATTTCGAAAATACCGGACACGCTTGCCATGGCAGCGCAATCTACAGTACGTCTTATTTCGAAAATACCGGACACGCTTGCCATGGCAGCACAATCTACAGTACGTCTTATTTCGAAAATACCGGACACGCTTGCCATGGCAGCGCAATCTACAGTACGTCTTATTTCGAAAATACCGGACACGCTTGCCATGGCAGCGCAATCTACAGTACGTCTTATTTCGAAAATACCGGACAGTTCTAGTTTCTAAATTTGTTTCCCGAACCGAAAGCTCAAATACTGGACTGTCCGGTTCCAAACTGGACACCTGGCAACCCTAACCCATCTCCACCCCCGGCGCCCCTCCTTGCCAGTACATTTTGTAGCAGGCTGGTCCAGCAGCCCAGCTCAGTCCTGGTTTGTGCCGGGTCTGGGACCTACCCCCACTGGGGATCCTAACACCTTGCGAAGTGAGCCAAGGGTTAGTAGAACTTAAGTTAGCAGACCCTGGGTTTGTTAGGGGTATTAGGAGCCAGGCGGGCAGGCAGCCCGGCTCAGGTCTGGCTCATGCTGTGTCCGGGAGCTCAGACACCACCCCAGACAGAGGCTGTTGCCACCCTGCATTGCTGCTTCTATACTGGTGGAAAAAACAACCCCAACTATACGTACAGTATGATGGGGGCTAATTTGGCTACGACAAATCAGGAAAGGGATCTTGGAGTTATCGTGGACAGTTCTCTGAAAACTCCCACACAGAGTGCAGCGGCGGTCAAAAAGGCAAATAGGATGCTAGGAATTATTAGGAAAGGAATAGAAAATAAGACAGAATATCTTACTGCCCCTGTATAAAACTATGGTACGCCCACATCTTGAATACTGTGTACAGATGTGGTCTCCTCACCTCAAAGAAGATATTTTGGCCTTGGAAAGGGGTCAGAAAAGGGCAACTAAAATGATTCGGGGTTTGGAACGGGTCCCATATGAGGAGAGGTTAAAGCGACTGGGACTTTTCAGTTTAGAAAAGAGGAGACTGAGGAGGGATATGATAGAGGTCTATAAAACCATGAGTGGTGTAGAGAGGGTGAATAAAGAAAAGTTATGAATTAGTTCCCATAATAGAAGGACTAGAGGACACCAAATGAAGTTAATGGGGAGCAGGTTTAAAACTAATAAAAGAAAGTTCTTCTTCACACAGCCCGTAGTTAACCTGTGGAACTCCTTGCCAGAGGAGGCTGTGAAGGCTAGGACTATAACAAAGTTTAAAGAGAAGCTAGATAATTTCATGGAGGTTAGGTCCATAAAAGGCTATTAGCCAGGGGGTAGAAATGGTGTCCCTGGCCTCTGTTTGTCAGAGGCTGGAGAGGGATGGCAGGAGACAAATCGCTTGATCATTGTCTTTGGTCGACCCCCTCTGGGGCACCTGGTGCTGGACACTGTCGGCAGACAGGCTACTGGGCTAGATGGACCTTTGGTCTGACCCAGTATGGCCATTCTTATGTTCTTATGTAGAGGCAGCAGTGCAGGGCGCCAGGCAGCTGGCCCATAAGGGGAGCTGGTTTTTAAACTGGCTCCCCTCGGAGACCAGCTCCTGCCTGGCACCCCACGCTGCTGCCTCTGATACAGCAGCAGCAGCAGCATGGAGTGGCAGGGCGCTCCCCGGGGGTGGGGCCGGAGCACACAAGCTGCTGGCCCCACCCCGGGGACTCTAGACTAGTTGAGTAACCGATAAGAATTCATGAGGTAAACCGACTATTCGATTAACCGATATTTAACATCCCTCCCCTGGAGCGCTAGATGCAGTGAGGGCCTTGACCTCAGCCCATGGCACAAGGGGCACCTGCTGGCGATGGGCGTCGGTGCATGGCGGGGGCCCCGATCTTGGGCGCGGTCTGGGCAACGCCTGGCACAAGGGTGCCAGGTCTCAGCGGGAGTTCGTGTGTGGAAATGCAGAATGCTTGGTCACCAGCCGCCGGGACTGAGAAGTATTTTCAGCCTGCACGGCTCTGGGGTGAATTCCAAACCCACCGTCGGGTAAATAAGCAAGACACCAGCACAGGCGAAACGTTTTCCTGTCGATGACTAATGTCTTTCACGGCTCTGGGTCGTCCCTTCCGGCCTCCTTCAGCTTTTTTCCAGTTCCCTTTTTTGTGGCTCCTGAATCCTTGGTTTTGTTGTTTTGACTTTTTCCAAAAGAAAGAAGCAGCCTTTTCACTGAGCCTTGGCTCTGTCCTCTCTGGCAGAGGCTGCTGTCAACATCCTGCCGGCCAAGAGAAGCTCTGGCTCCGTACTGGTTTACTTCCTTTCTTAGCTTCCACCATCTTGAGAGTGCGGCTCAGCGCTGGGAGGGTCTCGACAGTGGAAGGAGGCACAGAGAGGGTCGCATCTGGCCTGGGTGACAGGAGCCAGGCCTGGGATCACATCCATTGCTTCTGATGGCGCTTGGCTCCCAGTCCTGATCTCAAGACATCAAGAGATGGGCAATCCAGCCTGCCCCTACGCCAGTGGTTCCGCCCTTCCCGCTAGTCTCCTTTCCTCCTTCCTCTGTAGAGAGCGTATCTGTGTGTGTCCTTGTGCTGTGACAGCAATCCCCCGACCGGAGCTTGGGGCCCCACTGTGCCAAGCAGTGCTGCCCAGGCACCCCCAGATTGCGACTGGACCCCCGTTGCTCCGGACACTCCCTAACCGGGATCAGGGCCCCTGCACAGTGCTTTGCTGCCTGCTGTAGACCCCCCCAGCCTGTGGAGCGGGGCAGAAGCATACCTCCCCGTTGGACCCCGGCCCGAGGGCTGGAGAGCAGCCGACGCCCCTGTGATCACTGGAGTCCTGGGGTCGCTCAGGGTGCACTGTAAGAAAGGGGACAGCTGCTCCCCGACATGGCGGCTATTTGCCGAGCCAGCCCCAAGCAGCGTCTCTAGTGCCGTGTTGGTGGATGAGACGTCTACACGACGCCGATCTCGTCGAAAGGTTCCCTTCGAGTTTAGTCCGAATCCTTCCCAGGGCGAGCCCAGCCAGCGCCCGGGACTAGGGGATCCTGGGGTCTCTTCTGGCCCAGGAGCGTCCGAGCAGGCGGGCAATGGGACAGAGACAGCCTGTGTCCCCGGCGTCCCGGCAAGCAGCACGAGGCGCTCTGCTGACCTCAGACATGGAGCAATAGTGCTGCTCGGGTTTCCTCACGCGCCAACAGAGCCAGCCGCCTCCGGGCCTCAAGCCAGGCTCCTGGGGCTGGGCCCACGCCCCTGCAGGGGCCGGGCCCGGGGCAGCCAGCCCTCCCAGCTGCCAGGAGCCCGTGCATCCCCTCACCTGCTCCGGTGGCCATTTCAAGGGCCCAGGACTCCGCTGCTGCAGCGGTGGCTGGGCACTCTGGGCCTCTTGGAATCACTGGCCCCCCAGGGCAACTGCCCCCTTGCCCCGGGATCTGTGCCCCATCCCCCTGGAAGAGCCAGGCCCACCCTGCCCCGAGCCAGACAGGGACTGGATCTGTGCCCCATCCCCCTGGAAGAGCCAGGCCCACCAGATCTGTGCCCCATCCCCCTGGAAGAGCCAGGCCCACCCTGCCCCGAGCCGGACGGGGACTGGATCTGTGCCCCATTCCCCTGGAAGAGCCAGGCCCACCCTGCCCCGAGCCAGACAGGGACTGGATCTGTGCCCCATCCCCCTGGAAGAGCCAGGCCCACCAGATCTGTGCCCCATCCCCCTGGAAGAGCCAGGCCCACCCTGCCCCGAGCCAGACAGGGACTGGATCTGTGCCCCATCCCCCTGGAAGAGCCAGGCCCACCAGATCTGTGCCCCATCCCCCTGGAAGAGCCAGGCTCACCCTGCCCCGAGCCGGACGGGGACTGGATCTGTGCCCCATCCCCCTGGAAGAGCCAGGCCCACCAGATCTGTGCCCCATCCCCCTGGAAGAGCCAGGCTCACCCTGCCCCGAGCCGGACGGGGACTGGATCTGTGCCCCATCCCCCTGGAAGAGCCAGGCCCACCCTGCCCCGAGCCGGACGGGGACTGGATCTGTGCCCCATCCCCCTGGAAGAGCCAGGCCCACCAGATCTGTGCCCCATCCCCCTGGAAGAGCCAGGCTCACCCTGCCCCGAGCCGGACGGGGACTGGATCTGTGCCCCATCCCCCTGGAAGAGCCAGGCCCACCCTGCCCCGGGCTGGACGGGGCTGGGATCTGTGCCCCATCCCCCTGGAAGAGCCAGGCTCACCCTGCCCCGAGCCGGACGGGGACTGGATCTGTGCCCCATCCCCCTGGAAGAGCCAGGCCCACCCTGCCCCGGGCTGGACGGGGCTGGGATCTGTGCCCCACTCCCCTGGAAGAGCCAGGCTCACCCTGCCCCGAGCCGGACGGGGACTGGATCTGTGCCCCACTCCCCTGGAAGAGCCAGGCTCACCCTGCCCCGGGCTGGACGGGGCTGGGATCTGTGCCCCATCCCCCTGGAAGAGCCAGGCCCACCCTGCCCCAGGCCGGGATCTGTGCACACCAGGGCTTTCCGGCCCGTGGGAAGATCCCCCTCGCGGATCCCAGCGCTGCGCCCGCTGTGAAACCCAGCTCGATGCGGGGAGCCACTGCACCTGCAGCCCTAGAGCCGGCCGGGTTGAGAGCGCGGCGATGACCCAGCCAGGGGCCGGGGCGTTCCTTTCCCACTGACCTGCCCGTGGGCGCCCGGGCTCTGCTGACCTGCTGGCAGACGCCCTCCGCTTTGCGTCTTTCCCTTTTCAACCCGGGGCCGGGCTCTCCTGAGCACGTTGTTTGCATTTCGCCTTGCGGAGGGGAGCGCGGAGGCCTGGCCTCCCTCCAGCCGCCGAGGGGCGGACAATCGGGGCTTGTGTCCGCATGAATGCTACATTGAGAGGTGCGGGGTAAGCCCAGGGACCTTTAAGAAGGGCTCTCAGGCTGGGTCTCCTCGGCAGAGCCGCGGGGACGCACCATGCCACGGCTGAGACAGCTGCTGCTCCCTTCCTTCGCCCTCCTGCTGTGCCTGGGGCCTCTGTCCAGCCCCGGGCAGCCCCGGACTCCGGAGGTGAGGCTCAGGGCTTTTCCACTCCCCTCGCTACGGTCTGGGGGCTCGTGGCCGCAGCAGGAGACGTGACACCCGGGGGGCTGGGCCCTGTTTGCCACCTCCAGACTGCAGCGGCCCCTCGCTCTCCCAGCTCCCCCCGCAGAACTGGGGAGAGGACCCAGGTGTCCCAGCTCCCAGCACTAACCACTAGACCCCGCTCCCCTCACAGAGTGGTCGCAGCTGAGTCTGCCCCGCTGCTTCCCTCTAACCACAGGGATCCCATCTCCTCGCCAGCCAACAGCTGCGGGTCCAGTGGGGCTGGGTCGCCGGGGTGGCCTGTCTCTAGGCTGAAAGGTCTTCCGGTCTGTCTGGCACCCAGTGCAGCACAAAGCTAACCCTGCTCAACCCCTCCGGAGCTCCGGCACTGCTCCTGGGCCTGTGGAGCACGGGCAGAGAGAAACCCGCAAACCACGCTGCTCTACCGGGGTGTAGGGCTGTGCCGCTCGCCCGCTGACCCCAGTGGCGCTACGGACGCTGGAGCCCGGCTGGGGTCTGGCCTCACGGACTCCAGGGAGGGAGAAAACTTGTTCCCCTGGCCTCTGAGGACACGACAAGGAGCAAGGGGCTTAAACTGCAGCGAGGGACGTTTAGGTTGGACATTAGGAAAAACATCCTGCCTGTCAGGGGGGCCAAACACTGGGATCCATTGCCCGGGGAGGTTGTGGAATCCCCATCTCCGGAGACATTGAAGAGCAGGTTAGAGAAATGTCTAGCAGGGATGGGCTAGACAGTGCTGGGTCCTGCCATGGGGGCAGGGGACTGGACTCCATGACTCTCGAGGTCCCTTCCAGTCCTAGTGCTCTAGGATTCTATGATTCCAATGGCGTTAAGGGCGATGGAGTTGGGCTGGGGTCTGGCCCCACTGACTCCAGTGGCCCTATGGGCGATGGAGCCGGGCTGGGGTCTGACTCCAGTGGCGGTGTGGGCGATGGAGCCGGGCTGGGGTCTGACTCCAGTGGCCCTATGGGCGATGGAGCCGGGTTGGGGTCTGGCCCCACTGACTCCAGTGGCCCTATGGGCGATGGAGCCGGGTTGGGGTCTGACTCCAGTGGCCCTATGGGTGATGGAGACGGGTTGGGGTCTGAGTCCAGTGGCGGTGTGGGCGATGGAGCCGGGCTGGGGTCTGACTCCAGTGGCGGTGTGGGCGATGGAGCCGGGCTGGGGTCTGACTCCAGTGGCGGTGTGGGCGATGGAGCCGGGCTGGGGTCTGATTCCAGTGGCGGTGTGGGCAATGGAGCCGGGCTGGGGTCTGACTCCAGTGGCGGTGTGGGCGATGGAGCCGGGCTGGGGTCTGACTCCAGTGGCGGTGTGGGCGATGGAGCCGGGCTGGGGTCTGACTCCAGTGGCCCTATGGGCGATGGAGCCGGGCTGGGGTCTGACTCCAGTGGCGGTGTGGGCGATGGAGCCGGGCTGGGGTCTGACTCCAGTGGCCCTATGGGCGATGGAGCCGGGCTGGGGTCTGACTCCAGTGGCGGTGTGGGCGATGGAGCCGGGCTGGGGTCTGACTCCAGTGGCCCTATGGGCGATGGAGCCGGGCTGGGGTCTGACTCCAGTGGCGGTGTGGGCGATGGAGCCGGGCTGGGTCTGGCCCCTGTGACACTACGGGCAGAGGCGCTGGATCTCCACTGTAACGGAGCGGGGCTCCCAGGAGACAGGGTCCCCTCCGCAGTGGGCTCCAGGCACAGGCAGGGCCGGGGCAGGGGAGGATGAGGACTGGGCGGGTTGGGAGCCGCTAGGAAAGGGGGATCCGCGCGGGAAGGGCCGTCTCCTAGGGACACGGGGGTCTAGGCGGCTCTGGCCCGGCCCCCCCATGAGCCACAGGCCGGGGGAGGGGCCGCAGGGCAGACATCCCGCTTGTGTCCCCAGCTCAGCATGCGCAGCTTCTCGGTGCGCTCCACCATCGTGTCCCGCTACGCCACCACCTGCGTCCGGGCCGTCCTGAGCAACGCGCATGCCGGGCCCAAGGAGGCCGTCTTCGACCTGGACCTGCCCGCGGCCGCCTTCATCTCCAACTTCAGCATGTGCGAGCGGGCCGGGCCTGCGCCGGGACCTGGGGGAGCACGGGGGGACCGGGGGGGCCCAGAGCCAGCGAGATTGAAGAGTGTGGGACGCTGGGGGAGGGATGATGGGGACAGGAGAGAGGGGGTGAGGTAGTCACGAAGGGGGGACAGGTGGGATTGTGGGAAGGGAGATGGAGGGGTGTGCAGGTGGGGACAGGTGGGTCGGGGTGCAGACGGGTGGGTGGAGGGCTGGGCGGTGGGTGGAGGGGTGTGCAGGTGGGGACAGGTGGGTGGAGGGATGGGCAGGTGGGTGGAGGGGTGTGCGGGTGGGGACGGGTGGGTGGGTGGGTGGAGGGGTGTGCAGGTGGGGACAGGTGGGTGGAGGGATGGGCAGGTGGGTGGAGGGGTGTGTGGGTGGGGACGTGTGGGTGGAGGGCTGGGCGGTGGATGGAGGGGTGTGCGGGTGGGGATGGGTGGGTAGATGGAGCGGTGTGCGGGTGGGGACGGGTGGGTGGAGGGGGCTGGGCAGTGGGTGGAGGGGTGTGCTGGTGGGGACGGGTGGGTGGGTGGAGGGGTGTGCGGGTGGGGACGGGTGGGTGGGTGGAGGGGTGTGCGGGTGGAGACGGGTGGGTGGGTGGATGAAGGGGTGTGCGGGTGGGGATGGGTGGGTGGGTGGATGAAGGGGTGTGTGGGTGGGGATGGGTGGTGGATGAAGGGGTGTGCGGGTGGGGACGGGGCGGTGGGTGGAGGGGTGTGCGGGTGGGGACGGGGCGGTGGGTGGAGGGGTGTGCGGGTGGGGACGGGTGGGTGGGTGGATGAAGGGGTGTGCGGGTGGGGACGGGGCGGTGGGTGGAGGGGTGTGCGGGTGGGGACGGGGCGGTGGGTGGAGGGGTGTGCGGGTGGGGATGGGTGGGTGGGTGGATGAAGGGGTGTGCGGGTGGGGACGGGGTGGTGGGTGGAGGGGTGTGCGGGTGGGGACGGGGGGGTGGGTGGATGAAGGGGTGTGCGGGTGGGGATGGGTGGGTGGGTGGATGAAGGGGTGTGCGGGTGGGGATGGGTGGGTGGGTGGATGAAGGGGTGTGCGGGTGGGGATGGGCGGTGGATGAAGGGGTGTGCGGGTGGGGATGGGCGGTGGATGAAGGGGTGTGCGGGTGGGGACGGGGCGGTGGGTGGAGGGGTGTGCGGGTGGGGACGGGTGGGTGGGTGGAGGGGTGTGCGGGTGGAGACGGGTGGGTGGGTGGATGAAGGGGTGTGCGGGTGGGGATGGGTGGGTGGGTGGATGAAGGGGTGTGCGGGTGGGGATGGGTGGTGGATGAAGGGGTGTGCGGGTGGAGACGGGTGGGTGGGTGGATGAAGGGGTGTGCGGGTGGGGATGGGTGGGTGGGTGGATGAAGGGGTGTGCGGGTGGGGATGGGCGGTGGATGAAGGGGTGTGCGGGTGGGGATGGGGCGGTGGGTGGATGAAGGGGTGTGCGGGTGGGGATGGGCGGTGGATGAAGGGGTGTGCGGGTGGGGATGGGCGGTGGATGAAGGGGTGTACGGGTGGGGATGGGGCGGTGGGTGGATGAAGGGGTGTGCGGGTGGGGATGGGCGGTGGATGAAGGGGTGTGCGGGTGGGGACGGGGCGGTGGGTGGAGGGGTGTGCGGGTGGGGACGGGTGGTGGATGAAGGGGTGTGTGGGTGGGGATGGGCGGTGGATGAAGGGGTGTGCGGGTGGGGATGGGCGGTGGGTGGAGGGGTGTGCGGGTGGGGACGGGTGGTGGATGAAGGGGTGTGCGGGTGGGGATGGGCGGTGGATGAAGGGGTGTGCGGGTGGGGATGGGCGGTGGATGAAGGGGTGTGCGGGTGGGGATGGGCGGTGGATGAAGGGGTGTGCGGGTGGGGACGGGTGGGTGGGTGGAGGGGTGTGCGGGTGGGGATGGGTGGGTGGGTGGATGAAGGGGTGTGCGGGTGGGGACGGGTGGGTGGGTGGATGAAGGGGTGTGCGGGTGGGGACGGGTGGGTGGGTGGATGAAGGGGTGTGCGGGTGGGGATGGGTGGGTGGGTGGATGAAGGGGTGTGCGGGTGGGGACGGGGCGGTGGGTGAAGGGGTGTGCGGGTGGGGATGGGCGGTGGATGAAGGGGTGTGCGGGTGGGGATGGGGCGGTGGGTGGATGAAGGGGTGTGCGGGTGGGGATGGGCGGTGGATGAAGGGGTGTGCGGGTGGGGACGGGTGGTGGATGAAGGGGTGTGCGGGTGGGGATGGGCGGTGGATGAAGGGGTGTGCGGGTGGGGACGGGGCAGTGGGTGGAAGGGTGTGCGGGTGGGGACGGGGCAGTGGGTGGAAGGGTGTGCGGGTGGGGACGGGGGGGTGGAGGGGGCGTGGGACTGGGGGGTCCCCAGAACCAGCTCTAATCAAGGAGACCCCCCCCACACTGTGTCTGCTCCTTTCAGGGGAGGGGCGCGGGGCCATCTCCCACAGCCCCTCTCTCCTCCACCCTAGAACCATCAACAACCAGCTCTACGTGGCGGAGGTGAAAGAGAAGCAGCAAGCCAAGAAGATGTACGATGAGGCCCGGAGACAGGGCAGGACAGCGGCTCACGTTGGCACGAGGTGAGACCCTGGCACCTAGTGGTTAGAGTGGGGGGGGCGGGTTGGGAGCCAGGACTCCTGGTTCTGGGAGGGCAGTGGGGGCTAGTGGGTAGAGCGTGGGGCCGTGGGGCTGGACCCCAGGTTCCATCCCTGCTCTGGGAGGGGAGTGGGGGCTAGTGGGTAGAGCGTGGGGCTGGGGGCTGGACCCTGGGTTCCATCCCTGCTCTGGGAGGGGAGTGGGGGCTAGTGGGTAGAGCGAGGGGCCGTGGGGCTGGACCCTGGGTTCCATCCCTGCTCTGGGAGGGCAGTGGGGGCTAGTGGGTAGAGCGAGGGGCCGTGGGGCTGGACCCTGGGTTCCATCCCTGCTCTGGGAGGGCAGTGGGGGCTAGTGGGTAGAGCGTGGGGCTGGGGGCTGGACCCCGGGTTCATGGCTGGCGGTGCCCCCAGGGACCGGGAGATGGAGAAGTTCCGGGTCTCTGCCAGCGTGGCGGCCGGCAGCCAGGTGTCCTTCGAGCTGAGCTACGAGGAGCTGCTGCAGCGGCACATGGGGAAGTACCAGCACGCCGTGAGCGTGCGCCCCCAGCAGGTGGTGGAGAACCTCACCGTGGTGGTGAGCATCTCGGAGCGCACCGGCATCGACCACCTCCACGTGCTGCCGCTCCGCACCAGCCGCCTGCTCACCAACGCCGTGCGAGGTACCCGGCCCTCGCCACGGCTGGGCCTTGTTACTCCGGCGTCTCGCCACGGCCGGGCCTTGTTACTCCGGCGTCTCGCCACGGCCGGGCCTTGTTACTCCGGCGTCTCGCCACGGCCGGGCCTTGTTACTCCGGCGTCTCGCCACGGCCGGGCCTTGTTACTCCGGCGTCTCCCCGCGGCCGGGCCTTGTTACTCCGGCGTCTCACCACGGCCGGGCCTTGTTACTCCGGCGTCTCGCCACGGCCGGGCCTTGTTACTCCGGCGTCTCGCCACGGCCGGGCCTTGTTACTCCGGCGTCTCGCCACGGCCGGGCCTTGTTACTCCGGCGTCTCCCCGCGGCCGGGCCTTGTTACTCCGGCGTCTCACCACGGCCGGGCCTTGTTACTCCGGCGTCTCGCCACGGCCGGGCCTTGTTACTCCGGCGTCTCGCCACGGCCGGGCCTTGTTACTCCGGCGTCTCGCCACGGCCGGGCCTTGTTACTCCGGCGTCTCCCCGCGGCCGGGACTTGTTACTCCGGCGTCTCGCCACGGCCGGGCCTTGTTACTCCGGCGTCTCGCCACAGCCGGGCCTTGTTACTCCGGCGTCTCGCCACGGCCGGGCCTTGTTACTCCGGCGTCTCCCCGCGGCCGGGCCTTGTTACTCCGGTGTCTCCCCGCGGCCGGGACTTGTTACTCCGGCGTCTCCCCGCGGCCGGGCCTTGTTACCCGGCATCTCCCAAGAGTTTCCTGTAGGCACCCCCCGGGACACAAGCTGCCCAGTCAGCGTCAGCCGGAGGGGTCTCCGTGGGCATCTGCTCGGCCCGCCTGTGCGTCAGCGCTGGCCCAGCCCTGTTCCTCCTTTCTGGGCCGCCTAGCGGCAGCTGCCAACCCTGGGGTTACCCTCCCGCGGCTGGGCCCAGAGCCCCTGCTCAGCGTTTGGGCCTTGTCCTTGGAGCCCTTCTCTGCGGCGTGAGCCGCCGGCCCGCCGGACGCTTCCGCTCGCAGGCTGGGTCTGAGCCGGCTCTCGCGGCTCTTCGCGGGCCCTCCCCAACCATCGCCGCCCTCCTGCCGTGTGGGGTGCAGGCTGCCAGCGGCGGCCGCCACGCCCGGGCCCCATCGGGGAGAAAGCCCCCTTGACGCCCAGGTGACACCCCCGCGTCCCATGAGCTCTTCAGGCTCCCGTCTACCCTGGCAGCGGGTGCCCCGAGTCGCCGTAGGGCGCTGCCCCAGCTGGTGCCCCGCATGCCCGTCCCCCTGCAGCCAGGCTGCCACGCACGCTGTTCAGTCGGGTCCCTCTGGCTCCGCGCCCCGGCTCCTTCCTTCCGTCCCGCTCCCCGGGCCGCCGATTCCCGGGTTCCTTCCCGGGCGCTGAGAAAGGGGGTGGCAGGAGTCTGCCGGGAGGGCTCTGTCTCGTACCCTGACGGGGGGGCGTCTCTGCAGGGGCTGCCGGCGCGCCGCCCTCCACCAGGGTGGAGAAGGGGAGCCACTGCGCCTGGGTGGTCTTCCGCCCGAGCCCGCAGGAGCAGGCGGCGTTCTCCAGCTCCGGCATCCTGGGGGACTTCGTGGTTCAGTACGACGTGGCCATGCCGGACGTGGCGGGGGACGTGCAGGTAGGGGCGCTGGTGGCCGGGAGGCGGGAGGGGCTGGCGTGGCGTCGCGGGGGTGCCGGCTTGGCTCTGTGCTGGCCGGGTTACGTGGCGGGGGACGTGCAGGTAGGGGCGCTGGTGGCCGGGAGGAGGGAGGGGCTGGCGTGGCGTCGCGGGGGTGCCGGCTTGGCTCTGTGCTGGCCGGGTTACGTGGCGGGGGACGTGCAGGTAGGGGCGCGGTGGCCGGGAGGCGGGAGGGGCTGGCGTGGCGTCGCGGGGGTGCCGGCTTGGCTCTGTGCTGGCCGGGTTACGTGGCGGGGGACGTGCAGGTAGGGGCGCTGGTGGCCGGGAGGCGGGAGGGGCTGGCGTGGCGTCGCGGGGGTGCCGGCTTGGCTCTGTGCTGGCCGGGTTACGTGGTGGGGGATGTGCAGGTAGGGGCGCTGGTGGCCGGGAGGCGGGAGGGGCTGGCGTGGCGTCGCGGGGGTGCCGGCTTGGCTCTGTGCTGGCCGGGTTACGTGGTGGGGGATGTGCAGGTAGGGGCGCTGGTGGCCGGGAGGCGGGAGGGGCTGGCGTGGCGTCGCGGGGGTGC
This sequence comes from Pelodiscus sinensis, assembly GCF_052426305.1. Classification (NCBI taxonomy): domain Eukaryota; kingdom Metazoa; phylum Chordata; order Testudines; family Trionychidae; genus Pelodiscus; species Pelodiscus sinensis. The sequence goes on along the minus strand of NC_143069.1, from coordinate 34,607,229 downwards.
CGGCTTGGCTCTGTGCTGGCCGGGTTACGTGGCGGAGGACGTGCAGGTAGGGGCGCTGGTGGCCGGGAGGGGGGGGGGGCTGGCGTGGCGTCGCGGGGGTGCCGGCTTGGCTCTGTGCTGGCCGGGTTACGTGGCGGAGGACGTGCAGGTAGGGGCGCTGGTGGCCGGGAGGGGGGAGGGGCTGGCGTGGCGTCGCGGGGGTGCCGGCTTGGCTCTGTGCTGGCCGGGTTACGTGGCGGGGGACGTGCAGGTAGGGGCGCTGATGGCCGGGAGGCGGGAGGGGCTGGCGTGGCGTCGCGGGGGTGCCGGCTTGGCTCTGTGCTGGCCGGGTTACGTGGCGGGGGACGTGCAGGTAGGGGCGCTGGTGGCCGGGAGGCGGGAGGGGCTGGCGTGGCGTCGTGGGGGTGCCGGCTTGGCTCTGTGCTGGCCGGGTTACGTGGCGGGGGACGTGCAGGTAGGGGCACTGGTGGCCGGGAGGCGGGAGGGGCTGGCGTGGCATCGCGGGGGTGCCGGCTTGGCTCTGTGCTGGCCGGGTTACGTGGTGGGGGATGTGCAGGTAGGGGCGCTGGTGGCCGGGAGGCGGGAGGGGCTGGCGTGGCGTCGCGGGGGTGCCGGCTTGGCTCTGTGCTGGCCGGGTTACGTGGCGGGGGACGTGCAGGTAGGGGCGCTGGTGGCCGGGAGGAGGGAGGGGCTGGCGTGGCGTCGCGGGGGTGCCGGCTTGGCTCTGTGCTGGCCGGGTTACGTGGCGGGGGACGTGCAGGTAGGGGCGCTGATGGCCGGGAGGCGGGAGGGGCTGGCGTGGCGTCGCGGGGGTGCCGGCTTGGCTCTGTGCTGGCCGGGTTACGTGGCGGAGGACGTGCAGGTAGGGGCGCTGGTGGCCGGGAGGAGGGAGGGGCTGGCGTGGCGTCGCGGGGGTGCCGGCTTGGCTCTGTGCTGGCCGGGTTACGTGGCGGGGGACGTGCAGGTAGGGGCGCTGATGGCCGGGAGGCGGGAGGGGCTGGCGTGGCGTCGCGGGGGTGCCGGCTTGGCTCTGTGCTGGCCGGGTTACGTGGCGGGGGACGTGCAGGTAGGGGCGCTGGTGGCCGGGAGGCGGGAGGGGCTGGCGTGGCGTCGCGGGGGTGCCGGCTTGGCTCTGTGCTGGCCGGGTTACGTGGCGGGGGACGTGCAGGTAGGGGCGCTGGTGGCCGGGAGAAGGGAGGGGCTGGCGTGGCGTCGCGGGGGTGCCGGCTTGGCTCTGTGCTGGCCGGGTTACGTGGCGGGGGACGTGCAGGTAGGGGCGCTGGTGGCCGGGAGGAGGGAGGGGCTGGCGTGGCGTCGCGGGGGTGCCGGCTTGGCTCTGTGCTGGCCGGGTTACGTGGCGGGGGACGTGCAGGTAGGGGCGCTGGTGGCCGGGAGGCGGGAGGGGCTGGCGTGGCGTCGCGGGGGTGCCGGCTTGGCTCTGTGCTGGCCGGGTTACGTGGCGGGGGACGTGCAGGTAGGGGCGCTGGTGGCCGGGAGGAGGGAGGGGCTGGCGTGGCGTCGCGGGGGTGCCGGCTTGGCTCTGTGCTGGCCGGGTTACGTGGCGGGGGACGTGCAGGTAGGGGCGCTGGTGGCCGGGAGGCGGGAGGGGCTGGCGTGGCGTCGCGGGGGTGCCGGCTTGGCTCTGTGCTGGCCGGGTTACGTGGTGGGGGATGTGCAGGTAGGGGCGCTGGTGGCCGGGAGGCGGGAGGGGCTGGCGTGGCGTCGCGGGGGTGCCGGCTTGGCTCTGTGCTGGCCGGGTTACGTGGCGGAGGACGTGCAGGTAGGGGCGCTGATGGCCGGGAGGCGGGAGGGGCTGGCGTGGCGTCGCGGGGGTGCCGGCTTGGCTCTGTGCTGGCTGGGTTACGTGGCGGGGGACGTGCAGGTAGGGGCGCGGTGGCCGGGAGGAGGGAGGGGCTGGCGTGGCGTCGCGGGGGTGCCGGCTTGGCTCTGTGCTGGCCGGGTTACGTGGCGGGGGACGTGCAGGTAGGGGCGCGGTGGCCGGGAGGCGGGAGGGGCTGGCGTGGCGTCGCGGGGGTGCCGGCTTGGCTCTGTGCTGGCCGGGTTACGTGGCGGGGGACGTGCAGGTAGGGGCGCTGGTGGCCGGGAGGCGGGAGGGGCTGGCGTGGCGTCGCGGGGGTGCCGGCTTGGCTCTGTGCTGGCCGGGTTACGTGGCGGGGGACGTGCAGGTAGGGGCGCTGGTGGCCGGGAGAAGGGAGGGGCTGGCGTGGCGTCGCGGGGGTGCCGGCTTGGCTCTGTGCCACGGGTTAGGTGGCGGGGGACGTGCAGGTAGGGGCGCTGGTGGCCGGGAGGCGGGAGGGGCTGGCGTGGCGTCGCGGGGGTGCCGGCTTGGCTCTGTGCTGGCCGGGTTACGTGGCGGGGGACGTGCAGGTAGGGGCGCTGGTGGCCGGGAGAAGGGAGGGGCTGGCGTGGCGTCGCGGGGGTGCCGGCTTGGCTCTGTGCCACGGGTTAGGTGGCGTTCCCGGCGACTCACCCCAGGGGTGTTGGGCCCGACCCCACGATCCCAACCCCTGGCCAGGGTCAAAGGGCAGACGGGGGGGGTCAGTCGGGGCGGGGCTAGGAGGAAGGGGGGGGAGGGGCCCGGGAGCCCTCCCCCCCAGGAATGAGGCTGCCTGCCCTGGGTCGACCCGATGCTCCGTCTGCCGGTGGAGAGTCCCCTCTGGCTGCGGGTGGGCGCAGGGCGGGGGCCCCGACACGCCGGGACAGGCGGATGCCCAGGCAACCCCCCCCACTGTCCCACCCATGGGCTCTCCCGGCCCCCACCCCGCCCAGGGCAGCCCTCCCACCTCACCCCTTTGGCCCTGCGCCCCCCGGCAGATCTACAACGGCTACTTCGCCCACTACTTCGCGCCCCGGGCGCTGCCCCCCGTGCCCAAGGACGTGGTGTTCGTCATCGACGTCAGCGGCTCCATGCACGGCACCAAGATCAGGCAGGTGAGAGGCCGGGGGGCAGGCGGGTGAGGGCAGAGGAGGCGGCTGGGGGGTGGATTTGGAAGCACCCGCCCCTGCGAACAGCAGCTCCCCCAGGCCCGAGGCGGCAGCAGCCATCGTCTAGTTAGATACTGTCCACTCATGCCACGCTGCACCCCCCGCCCCAAGCTGGGCTGGCTTGGGGGGCAGGGAGGGGGCAGGGCCTTGGCTTGGAAGGCAGGGGGGGCAAGGCCCTGCTTTGGGGGGCCCTGGCTTGGGGGACAGGAGGGCAAGGCCCTGCTTTGGGGGGCAGGGGGAGCAGGGCTCTGGTTTCGGGGGTGGCTTCTGGTGCCGGTGCTGCCGCATCTGTTCTCCGCTGTGTCCCTGCTACCCCAGCCCCCCCCCGTGCTCCCGCCAGCTGAGCCCCACGCCTGGCTGGGGGCGGGCAGGGCCGGGGCCTCCCCACGTGTGGCGCAAGCTGTGTGGGGTGCGAGAAGGCCTGGTGGGGGAGCGGGGCTGATCCCGAGCGGGCCCGGGTGTCGGTGGGAAGGGAGTCGCTGTACCGGGGCGGCGCTTGCTGGCCAGTCTTGGTACCCGGAAGGACGGGGGGCAGGTCTCTGGCCTGCGTGAGACCAGGAGGAGCTGGATCGCCGGGGCCTGCGCCACGCGGCCCGGGAGTGGTCGGACTCGGAGGAACGGGAGCGTGGGGCAGAGGGGCCGGGCGGCGTGGGGCAGCTCGCGGGAGAGGCGGCTGAATTTGGCCAGTTGCGGCGGCGGCGAGGAGGCCAGACAAGCCCCCGGAGCATCCGACGTCTCCTTGTGGTGACGGAGAAACGTCAACTCGCAATGTCACAGCCAGCCGGCCCTGTCTGCCCCCTGCTACCGGGGACGGGGAGACTTGTGGGGCCCTCGCAATGTCACAGCCACCCGGCCCTGTCTGCCCCCTGCTACCGGGGACGGGGAGACTTGTGGGGCCCTCGCAATGTCACAGCCAGCCGGCCCTGTCTGCCCCCTGCTACCGGGGACGGGGAGACCTGCGGGGCCCTCGCAATGTCACAGCCAGCCGGCCCTGTCTGCCCCCTGCTACCGGGGACGGGGAGACCTGCGGGGCCCTCGCAATGTCACAGCCACCCGGCCCTGTCTGCCCCCTGCTACCGGGGACGGGGAGACTTGTGGGGCCCTCGCAATGTCACAGCCACCCGGCCCTGTCTGCCCCCTGCTACCGGGGACGGGGAGACTTGTGGGGCCCTCGCAATGTCACAGCCAGCCGGCCCTGTCTGCCCCCTGCTACCGGGGACGGGGAGACTTGTGGGGCCCTCGCAATGTCACAGCCACCCGGCCCTGTCTGCCCCCTGCTACCGGGGACGGGGAGACTTGTGGGGCCCTCGCAATGTCACAGCCACCCGGCCCTGTCTGCCCCCTGCTACCGGGGACGGGGAGACTTGTGGGGCCCTCGCAATGTCACAGCCAGCCGGCCCTGTCTGCCCCCTGCTACCGGGGACGGAGAGACTTGTGGGGCCCTCGCAATGTCACAGCCAGCCGGCCCTGTCTGCCCCCTGCTACCGGGGACGGGGAGACTTGTGGGGCCCTCGCAATGTCACAGCCAGCCGGCCCTGTCTGCCCCCTGCTACCGGGGACGGGGAGACCTGCGGGGCCCTCGCAATGTCACAGCCACCCGGCCCTGTCTGCCCCCTGCTACCGGGGACGGGGAGACTTGTGGGGCCCTCGCAATGTCACAGCCAGCCGGCCCTGTCTGCCCCCTGCTACCGGGGACGGGGAGACTTGTGGGGCCCTCGCAATGTCACAGCCACCCGGCCCTGTCTGCCCCCTGCTACCGGGGACGGGGAGACCTGTGGGGCCCTCGCAATGTCACAGCCAGCCGGCCCTGTCTGCCCCCTGCTACCGGGGACGGGGAGACTTGTGGGGCCCTCGCAATGTCACAGCCAGCCGGCCCTGTCTGCCCCCTGTTACCGGGGACGGGGAGACTTGTGGGGCCCTCGCAATGTCACAGCCAGCCGGCCCTGTCTGCCCCCTGCTACCGGGGACGGGGAGACTTGTGGTGCCCTCGCAATGTCACAGCCACCCGGCCCTGTCTGCCCCCTGCTACCGGGGACGGGGAGACTTGTGGGGCCCTCGCAATGTCACAGCCAGCCGGCCCTGTCTGCCCCCTGCTACCGGGGACGGGGAGACTTGTGGTGCCCTCGCAATGTCACAGCCACCCGGCCCTGTCTGCCCCCTGCTACCGGGGACGGGGAGACTTGTGGGGCCCTCGCAATGTCACAGCCAGCCGGCCCTGTCTGCCCCCTGCTACCGGGGACGGGGAGACTTGTGGTGCCCTCGCAATGTCACAGCCAGCCGGCCCTGTCTGCCCCCTGCTACCGGGGACGGGGAGACTTGTGGGGCCCTCGCAATGTCACAGCCACCCGGCCCTGTCTGCCCCCTGCTACCGGGGACGGGGAGACTTGTGGGGCCCTCGCAATGTCACAGCCAGCCGGCCCTGTCTGCCCCCTGCTACCGGGGACGGGGAGACTTGTGGGGCCCTCGCAATGTCACAGCCAGCCGGCCCTGTCTGCCCCCTGCTACCGGGGACGGGGAGACTTGTGGGGCCCTCGCAATGTCACAGCCAGCCGGCCCTGTCTGCCCGCTGCTACCGGGGACGGGGAGACTTGTGGGGCCCTCGCAATGTCACAGCCACCCGGCCCTGTCTGCCCCCTGCTACCGGGGACGGGGAGACTTGTGGGGCCCTCGCAATGTCACAGCCAGCCGGCCCTGTCTGCCCCCTGCTACCGGGGACGGGGAGACTTGTGGGGCCCTCGCAATGTCACAGCCACCCGGCCCTGTCTGCCCGCTGCTACCGGGGACGGGGAGACTTGTGGGGCCCTCGCAATGTCACAGCCAGCCGGCCCTGTCTGCCCCCTGTTACCGGGGACGGGGAGACTTGTGGGGCCCTCGCAATGTCACAGCCACCCGGCCCTGTCTGCCCCCTGCTACCGGGGACGGGGAGACTTGTGGGGCCCTCGCAATGTCACAGCCACCCGGCCCTGTCTGCCCCCTGCTACCGGGGACGGGGAGACTTGTGGGGCCCTCGCAATGTCACAGCCAGCCGGCCCTGTCTGCCCCCTGCTACCGGGGACGGAGAGGCTTGTGGGGCCCTCGCAATGTCACAGCCAGCCGGCCCTGTCTGCCCCCTGCTACCGGGGACGGGGAGACTTGTGGTGCCCTCGCAATGTCACAGCCAGCCGGCCCTGTCTGCCCGCTGCTACCGGGGACGGGGAGACTTGTGGGGCCCTCGCAATGTCACAGCCAGCCGGCCCTGTCTGCCCCCTGCTACCGGGGACGGGGAGACTTGTGGTGCCCTCGCAATGTCACAGCCAGCCGGCCCTGTCTGCCCGCTGCTACCGGGGACGGGGAGACTTGTGGTGCCCTCGCAATGTCACAGCCAGCCGGCCCTGTCTGCCCGCTGCTACCGGGGACGGGGAGACTTGTGGGGCCCTCGCAATGTCACAGCCAGCCGGCCCTGTCTGCCCCCTGCTACCGGGGACGGGGAGACTTGTGGTGCCCTCGCAATGTCACAGCCAGCCGGCCCTGTCTGCCCGCTGCTACCGGGGACGGGGAGACTTGTGGTGCCCTCGCAATGTCACAGCCAGCCGGCCCTGTCTGCCCGCTGCTACCGGGGACGGGGAGACTTGTGGGGCCCTCGCAATGTCACAGCCACCCGGCCCTGTCTGCCCCCTGCTACCGGGGACGGGGAGACTTGTGGGGCCCTCGCAATGTCACAGCCACCCGGCCCTGTCTGCCCCCTGCTACCGGGGACGGGGAGACTTGTGGTGCCCTCGCAATGTCACAGCCACCCGGCCCTGTCTGCCCCCTGCTACCGGGGACGGGGAGACTTGTGGGGCCCTCGCAATGTCACAGCCAGCCGGCCCTGTCTGCCCCCTGTTACCGGGGACGGGGAGACTTGTGGGGCCCTCGCAATGTCACAGCCAGCCGGCCCTGTCTGCCCCCTGCTACCGGGGACGGGGAGACTTGTGGTGCCCTCGCAATGTCACAGCCACCCGGCCCTGTCTGCCCCCTGCTACCGGGGACGGGGAGACTTGTGGGGCCCTCGCAATGTCACAGCCAGCCGGCCCTGTCTGCCCCCTGCTACCGGGGACGGGGAGACTTGTGGTGCCCTCGCAATGTCACAGCCACCCGGCCCTGTCTGCCCCCTGCTACCGGGGACGGGGAGACTTGTGGGGCCCTCGCAATGTCACAGCCAGCCGGCCCTGTCTGCCCCCTGCTACCGGGGACGGGGAGACTTGTGGGGCCCTCGCAATGTCACAGCCACCCGGCCCTGTCTGCCCGCTGCTACCGGGGACGGGGAGACTTGTGGGGCCCTCGCAATGTCACAGCCAGCCGGCCCTGTCTGCCCCCTGCTACCGGGGACGGGGAGACTTGTGGGGCCCTCGCAATGTCACAGCCACCCGGCCCTGTCTGCCCCCTGCTACCGGGGACGGGGAGACCTGCGGGGCCCTCGCAATGTCACAGCCACCCGGCCCTGTCTGCCCCCTGCTACCGGGGACGGGGAGACTTGTGGGGCCCTCGCAATGTCACAGCCAGCCGGCCCTGTCTGCCCCCTGCTACCGGGGACGGGGAGACTTGTGGTGCCCTCGCAATGTCACAGCCAGCCGGCCCTGTCTGCCCCCTGCTACCGGGGACGGGGAGACTTGTGGGGCCCTCGCAATGTCACAGCCACCCGGCCCTGTCTGCCCCCTGCTACCGGGGACGGGGAGACTTGTGGGGCCCTCGCAATGTCACAGCCAGCCGGCCCTGTCTGCCCCCTGCTACCGGGGACGGGGAGACTTGTGGGGCCCTCGCAATGTCACAGCCACCCGGCCCTGTCTGCCCCCTGCTACCGGGGACGGGGAGACTTGTGGGGCCCTCGCAATGTCACAGCCAGCCGGCCCTGTCTGCCCCCTGCTACCGGGGACGGGGAGACTTGTGGGGCCCTCGCAATGTCACAGCCACCCGGCCCTGTCTGCCCCCTGCTACCGGGGACGGGGAGACTTGTGGGGCCCTCGCAATGTCACAGCCACCCGGCCCTGTCTGCCCCCTGCTACCGGGGACGGGGAGACTTGTGGTGCCCTCGCAATGTCACAGCCACCCGGCCCTGTCTGCCCCCTGCTACCGGGGACGGGGAGACTTGTGGGGCCCTCGCAATGTCACAGCCAGCCGGCCCTGTCTGCCCCCTGCTACCGGGGACGGGGAGACTTGTGGGGCCCTCGCAATGTCACAGCCAGCCGGCCCTGTCTGCCCCCTGCTACCGGGGACGGGGAGACTTGTGGGGCCCTCGCAATGTCACAGCCAGCCGGCCCTGTCTGCCCCCTGCTACCGGGGACGGGGAGACTTGTGGGGCCCTCGCAATGTCACAGCCACCCGGCCCTGTCTGCCCGCTGCTACCGGGGACGGGGAGACTTGTGGGGCCCTCGCAATGTCACAGCCAGCCGGCCCTGTCTGCCCCCTGCTACCGGGGACGGGGAGACTTGTGGGGCCCTCGCAATGTCACAGCCAGCCGGCCCTGTCTGCCCCCTGCTACCGGGGACGGGGAGACTTGTGGGGCCCTCGCAATGTCACAGCCACCCGGCCCTGTCTGCCCCCTGCTACCGGGGACGGGGAGACTTGTGGGGCCCTCGCAATGTCACAGCCAGCCGGCCCTGTCTGCCCCCTGCTACCGGGGACGGGGAGACTTGTGGGGCCCTCGCAATGCAGCAAGGGGCAGTGCTGAAGTCAGAGCCCCGGCGCCGAGCTGGACGTGCTAAGCGTGGAGCCCGCCAATCTCCCGGCTGCGCTCGCACAAAGCAAGAGAGATCCGCAGGCAGAGACACTCCCCACAGGACACTGCAGAGCAGGGAGGAGCCGGGCCGCCCTGCAGGGAGAGGTGGCAGCCGCTAATGACGGGGTGTGGAAGGCTCCTATATCCCTCTTCTGGCAGATGAGGTGTGACTGGGAGGTGTATCCCTCGGTCCCAACACCTCTCTCTGGCTGGCCCTGCGGCTGTGCCGGGGTGTATGTGTGAGGTGTATCCCTCGGTCCCAACACCTCTCTCTGGCTGGCCCTGCAGCTGTGCCGGGGTGTATGTGTGAGGTGTATCCCTCGGTCCCAACACCTCTCTCTGGCTGGCCGTGCGGCTGTGCCGGGGTGTATGTGTGAGGTGTATCCCTCGGTACCAACACCTCTCTCTGGCTGGCCGTGCGGCTGTGCCGGGGTGTATGTGTGAGGTGTATCCCTCGGTCCCAACACCTCTCTCTGGCTGGCCGTGCGGCTGTGCCGGGGTGTATGTGTGAGGTGTATCCCTCGGTACCAACACCTCTCTCTGGCTGGCCGTGCGGCTGTGCCGGGGTGTATGTGTGAGGTGTATCCCTCGGTCCCAACACCTCTCTCTGGCTGGCCGTGCGGCTGTGCCGGGGTGTATGTGTGAGGTGTATCCCTCGGTCCCAACACCTCTCTCTGGCTGGCCGTGCGGCTGTGCCGGGGTGTATGTGTGAGGTGTATCCCTCGGTCACAACACCTCTCTCTGGCTGGCCCTGCGACTGTGCCGGGGTGTATGTGTGAGGTGTATCCCTCGGTCCCAACACCTCTCTCTGGCTGGCCGTGCGGCTGTGCCGGGGTGTATGTGTGAGGTGTATCCCTCGGTCCCAACACCTCTCTCTGGCTGGCCCTGCGGCTGTGCCGGGGTGTATGTGTGAGGTGTATCCCTCGGTCCCAACACCTCTCTCTGGCTGACCGTGCGGCTGTGCCGGGGTGTATGTGTGAGGTGTATCCCTCGGTCCCAACACCTCTCTCTGGCTGACCGTGCGGCTGTGCCGGGGTGTATGTGTGAGGTGTATCCCTCGGTCCCAACACCTCTCTCTGGCTGACCGTGCGGCTGTGCCGGGGTGTATGTGTGAGGCGTATACCACCTGAGATGTTGGGTATTTTCTGAATTTTTTCCCGGCCAGGAGGCGAAAATGCCGGGCACCTGGCAACCCTACAAACACTCAGCACCCGGCCTCCCCCCCCAACTCCTCTGGCCACCAACATCCCCAGCCCCTGAAGCCCAGGCCCCATGCTTCCCCTGGGTCTTAGTGCTCAACCGCTCCCCGTCCCTAGCCCTGCACTCACTCTTAAAGGGGACCTGCTCTTTTAATGCTGGTTTATTTGACATTTTACAGTTTCTATTGGCTGAATAAGTCCTTGGAATCCCTTTTTTTTGTTTAACAACTTTGGTCTCCCCCCCTTTTCCCCCTTCAACAGAATTTTTTCCCGTTTTTTGGGGGGTGTTGGGTATTCTTTGGTTCAACCATCTGGCAACCCTCCCCCCTGCCCCCTTTGGAAAGCTTGCGGCATGCCCCGCCCTGCCCCGGTGGAGTGGCCATGGCTGCCTTTGTGCCCCAGACCAGGAAGGCCATGCACGCCATCCTGAGCGACCTGCACCCGGACGACGGCTTCAACATCGTCACCTTCTCGGACACCGTGCACGTGTGGCAGGCGGGCCACGCCGTCCCCGCCACGGCCCAGAACCTCCGCAGCGCCAAGGACCACGTCCACCGGCTGGAGGCGGACGGATGTGAGTCTGGGGGGTCCCCCGCAGCCAGGCCCCGCCCTGCCCCCTACACCCCCGAGGCGCCCCACACAGCCAGGCCCCTGCCGCGCCCCCAGCGTATTCTGAGGTGGCCTGGATCTGCCCCCGAAACTCAGGGCCCCGCCCGGCCATGGGAGAGCCGCCCCCCACCTCCCCGCGCTCTGCTCGCCTGGGCCCCATGGGGCGCTGCTAGGCGAGGGGAGGGGCTCTTTCTGCCGGCAGCCACCTCAGTGGGGTTTCTCTTTTGGCTTCTCACTTGCGGCCCCGACTGATTTTCTGTGGCTCTGCAGCCCCCACGCCAAAAATGGTTCCCTACCCCCGGACTACTGGGATGCGGGGGAACTGGGAGCCAGGACGCTGGGTTCTCTCCTGCTCGGGGAGGGGAGTGGGGGCTAGTGGGTAGAGCCAGGGGCAGGCGGCCAGGACGCTGGGTTCTCTCCCGATCGGGGAGGGGAGTGGGGGCTAGTGGGTAGAGCCAGGGGCAGGCAGCCAGGACGCTGGGTTCTCTCCCGATCGGGGAGGGGAGTGGGGGCTAGTGGGTAGAGCCAGGGGCAGGCGGCGAGGACGCTGGGTTCTCTCCCGCTCGGGGAGGGGAGTGGGGGCTAGTGGGTAGAGCCAGGGGCAGGCAGCCAGGACGCTGGGTTCTCTCCCGCTCGGGGAGGGGAGTGGGGGCTAGTGGGTAGAGCCAGGGGCAGGCGGCCAGGACGCTGGGTTCTCTCCTGCTCGGGGAGGGGAGTGGGGGCTAGTGGGCAGAGCCAGGGGCAGGGGGCCAGGACGCTGGGTTCTCTCCTGCTCAGGGAGGGGAGTGGGGGCTAGTGGGTAGAGCCAGGGGCAGGCGGCCAGGACGCTGGGTTCTCTCCCGATCGGGGAGGGGAGTGGGGGCTAGTGGGTAGAGCCAGGGGCAGGCGGCCAGGACGCTGGGTTCTCTCCTGCTCGGGGAGGATGTGGGGGCTAGTGGGTAGAGCCGGGGCCAGACAGCCAGGATGCTGGGTTCTCTCCCGATCGGGGAGGGGAGTGGGGGCTAGTGGGTAGAGCCAGGGGCAGGCGGCCAGGACGCTGGGTTCTCTCCTGCTCGGGGAGGGTGTGGGGGCTAGCGGGTAGAGCCGGGGCCAGGCAGCCAGGACGCTGGGTTCTCTCCTGCTCGGGGAGGGGAGTGGGGGCTAGTGGGTAGAGCCAGGGGCAGGCGGCCAGGACGCTGGGTTCTCTCCCGATCGGGGAGGGGAGTGGGGGCTAGTGGGTAGAGCCAGGGGCAGGGGGCCAGGACGCTGGGTTCTCTCCCGATCGGGGAGGGGAGTGGGGGCTAGTGGGTAGAGCCAGGGGCAGGCGGCCAGGACGCTGGGTTCTCTCCCGATCGGGGAGGGGAGTGGGGGCTAGTGGGTAGAGCCAGGGGCAGGCAGCCAGGACGCTGGGTTCTCTCCCGCTCGGGGAGGGGAGTGGGGGCTAGTGGGTAGAGCCAGGGGCAGGCAGCCAGGACACTGGGTTCTCTCCCGCTCGGGGAGGGGAGTGGGGGCTAGTGGGTAGAGCCAGGGGCAGGCGGCGAGGACGCTGGGTTCTCTCCCCCTCGGGGAGGGGAGTGGGGGCTAGTGGGTAGAGCCAGGGGCAGGCGGCGAGGACGCTGGGTTCTCTCCCCCTCGGGGAGGGGAGTGGGGGCTAGTGGGTAGAGCCAGGGGCAGGCGGCCAGGACGCTGGGTTCTCTCCTGCTCGGGGAGGGGAGTGGGGGCTAGTGGGCAGAGCCAGGGGCAGGGGGCCAGGACGCTGGGTTCTCTCCTGCTCAGGGAGGGGAGTGGGGGCTAGTGGGTAGAGCCAGGGGCAGGCGGCCAGGACGCTGGGTTCTCTCCCGATCGGGGAGGGGAGTGGGGGCTAGTGGGTAGAGCCGGGGCCAGGCAGCCAGGACGCTGGGTTCTCTCCTGCTCGGGGAGGATGTGGGGGCTAGTGGGTAGAGCCGGGGCCAGACAGCCAGGACGCTGGGTTCTCTCCCGATCGGGGAGGGGAGTGGGGGCTAGTGGGTAGAGCCAGGGGCAGGCGGCCAGGACGCTGGGTTCTCTCCTGCTCGGGGAGGGTGTGGGGGCTAGCGGGTAGAGCCGGGGCCAGGCAGCCAGGACGCTGGGTTCTCTCCTGCTCGGGGAGGATGTGGGGGCTAGTGGGTAGAGCCGGGGCCAGACAGCCAGGACGCTGGGTTCTCTCCCGATCGGGGAGGGGAGTGGGGGCTAGTGGGTAGAGCCAGGGGCAGGCGGCCAGGACGCTGGGTTCTCTCCCGATCAGGGAGGGGAGTGGGGGCTAGTGGGTAGAGCCAGGGGCAGGCGGCCAGGACGCTGGGTTCTCTCCTGCTCGGGGAGGGTGTGGGGGCTAGTGGGTAGAGCCGGGGCCAGGCAGCCAGGATGCTGGGTTCTCTCCTGCTCGGGGAGGGTGTGGGGGCTAGTGGGTAGAGCCGGGGCCAGGCAGCCAGGACGCTGGGTTCTCTCCCAATCGGGGAGGGGAGTGGGGGCTAGTGGGTAGAGCCAGGGGCAGGCAGCCAGGGTGCTGGGTTCTCTCCTACTCGGGGAGGGGAGTGGGGGCTAGTGGGTAGAGGCGGGGCAGGCGGCCAGGACGTTGGGTTCTCTCCCGATCAGGGAGGGGAGTGGGGCCTAGTGGGTAGAGCCGGGGCCAGGCAGCCAGGACGCTGGGTTCTCTCCTGCTTGGGGAGGGGAGTGGGGCCTAGTGGGTAGAGCCGGGGGCTGGCGGCCAGGATGCTCAGGGGACTTGAAAGGCTGAACTCGGGACCCTCCTTCCTTTCTCTCGCTCAGGGACCGACATCAACAAAGCCCTGCTGGAGGCCGCCTCGTTGCTGGCGCAGAGCCCGCTGGAGCCGCCCCCCCGCCGGATCCCCCTGCTCATCTTCCTGACGGACGGGGAGCCCACGGCAGGCGTGACCTCCGGCGCCCGCATCCTGGCCAACGTGCGGCAGGCCCTGGGGGGCTCCGTCGCCCTCTTCAGCCTGGCCTTCGGGGACGACGCCGACTACGGGCTACTGCGGCGCCTGGCGCTGGAGAACCAGGGCGTGGCCCGGCGCATCTACGAGGACGCGGACGCCACGCTGCAGCTCACGGGCTTCTACGAGGAGATCGCCAGCCCGCTGCTCTCCGACGTGGCCCTCTCCTACCGCGAGGGCGCCGACCTCACCCGCACCCTCTTCCCCCACTACTTCCGCGGCTCCGAGCTGGTGGTGGCCGGGCGCGTGGCCGCGGGAGCCACCGAGCTGCAGGTGCAGGCCGTGGGCCAGGGCCACGCCGGGCAGCTGAGCCTGCAGAACGAGATCGCGGCCAATGCCACGGAGGCCTCCCCCTTCGGCTGCTCTCCGGACCTGGGGCAGATCGGGCGCTTTGTGCAGCGCCTCTGGGCGTTCTCCACCATCCGGGATCTGCTGCAGGCCCGGTTCCGCTCCAACGACACGGCCGCCCGGCGCCTGCTCACGGAGAAGGCCACGAACCTCTCGCTGAAGTACAACTTTGTCACGCCCGTCACCTCGCTGGTGGTGGTCAGGCCGGAGGATGAGGAGAAGCGTCCCGAGCTGCAGGCCACGCTGGGGACCTCTGGCACGCTGCGGGCCACCACGGCCAGCCACCAGGCCACCAAAGTAGCCAGAGCCACGTCCGGCCCGGGAGCCACGGCTAGCTTGCTGCCTGAGGATGCCACCCGAGTCACGTCCGTGGCCCCTACCACGGTCCTTCCTCTCTGCAGCCCAGCCCAAGCCACGCCTGTCCCAGGAGCACCTGCCACGTCCCAGGGCACCTCCAAACCAGCCCAAGCCACGGTGCCCACAGCCCACGGCGTCATCAAAGCAGCCCAAGCCACGCCCGGAAGAGCACCCAAAGCTGGGAAGCCCAGGGCCACGGCTCATCTGCCGCCGAGCCCAGGATCAGCCACCACCAAGGGCATGGCCACGGTCCAGCAGCAGCCAGCCACCAAACACCAACCACAGCCCCGAACAGAGAGGGCCCCGTTCTCCTGGGCCACGGCGGCTGCCACTCCCGGGCCAGAGGCCAAGGGCCCCCGTGGCGCCGAGGGCTCCGTTGTGCCCACCGATCTCAGCCACCGGCTGCTGCTGCTGCCGGCCGAAGCACGGCTCCTGTCGGGAGAGGAACTGGAGGAGGAGTTTGTGGAGTCCCTCGACCCGCCAGCCGTGTACAGCTTCGTGGCGGCCAAAGGAGAGAAGGGTGGGGGTCCTCTCGCTGCCCATCCCCCCACGGCCCTCCCCCCGCTGCCTCCTTCCCCGGGGCCGGGAGGGTTCCTCAATCCCCCTCGCCGTGCTCCCCCCGCCGCTGCCGGGATCCCCCCCACCCCCAGCTTCCCATCCACCTCCCCCCCACAACCCCCGCTGCCGGGATCCCCCCCACCCCCAGCTTCCCATCCACCTCCCCCCAAACCCCCCGATGCCGGGATCCCCCCCACCCCCAGCTTCCCATCCACCTCCCCCCCACACCCCCCGATGCCGGGATCCCCCCCACCCCCAGCTTCCCATCCACCTCCCCCCACACCCCCCGATGCCGGGATCCCCCCCACCCCCAGCTTCCCATCCACCTCCCCCCACACCCCCCGATGCCGGGATCCCCCCCACCCCCAGCTTCCCATCCACCTCCCCCCACACCCCCCCGATGCCGGGATCCCCCCCACCCCCAGCTTCCCATCCACCTCCCCCCCACACCCCCCGATGCCGGGATCCCCCCCACCCCCAGCTTCCCATCCACCTCCCCCCCACACCCCCCGATGCCGGGATCCCCCCCACCCCCAGCTTCCCATCCACCTCCCCCCCACACCCCCCGATGCCGGGATCCCCCCCACCCCCAGCTTCCCATCCACCTCCCCCCCACACCCACCGATGCCGGGATCCCCCCCACCCCCAGCTTCCCATCCACCTCCCCCCCACGCCCCCGCTGCCGGGATCCCCCCCACCCCCAGCTTCCCATCCACCTCCCCCCCACACCCCCCGATGCCGGGATCCCCCCCACCCACAGCTTCCCATCCACCTCCCCCACCTGCGCCCCCTGCTGCCGGGATCCCCCCCACCCCCAGCTTCCCATCCACCTCCCCCCACCCCCCCCGCTGCTCGGATCCCCCCTCGGCCTGTGCTCCCCCGGCTGCCTGCCTCGTTCCCCCCACTTCCCCCATCCCCCACTCCCCAGCCACCTGGCTCCTGACGGCAGGGGTCCCCGCAGGTGCTGGGGGTTTATTCTGGCTCCTTCTCTCTCCAGGTGTCCTGGATTACGAAGACTACCCAGGTAACCCCCCCCCCCCCCCGTGGAAGGCAGCCGGGGTCGTCCCAGCCTGCTGCCCCTTGAAGGCCAAGATCCCTGGGAGCTGTAGGCCCGCTGGGCTGGCAGCTTGGCCTGCTAAGAGTTGGGCAGGAGATGACAGGGCAGGTCCCATCCCTCCACCCCCCGCTGCACCAGAGCCTGCAGGAGCAAGGCCCCCTCCCCACAGCCCCCAGTGCCTGGGAGCAGCGACCCACGGCCGAGGTGCAGGGACATGTGGGGCTGAGCCCAGAGCCCCAGCCAGGGGGACTCTCCGGCGGCAGGTAGAGGAGAAGGGCTGTCGGGTCCCAGGACCCAGCGTAGCCCCGACTCCTCACGGGAGCCAGGAGCAGCCTGGGGGGGGGGGGGGGGGGGGAGTCAAGGCCCTGCCCCCCTCCCTGCCTCCGCCGCCCGCCGAGACTCCCCTCGCACCCGCCGCAGCCAGCCCCAGCCCCGGGTCACCCCTTGAACCCTCCAGCCAGGCCGCAGGGCGCCCCCGTCCCGCTTCCCCCAGCACCGGCCCAGGCTCGCTCGGGCCCCGTCTTCCCCCCGCAGCCAGGAGAGCGAGAGCCGGACGCAGCCCCTGCCCCCTCCCTGACTCTGCCTCTCCCCACCAGGCTCGCCGGAGGGGCCGGGCGGCGACACAGGTAAGCGGCCGGGGGGGGCTGTGCCAGGCCGGGCCCGCTGGGGGAGGGGGCCAGAGATGGGGGGTTGCTCCGTCCCACTGGCTCTGACCCTCTCTCCTCCCCCCGCAGCGGGCCTGGCAAACCTGGCGGGTGCCAAGTTCTTCACCTTCTCCTCCTCAGGTAAGGCTGCCTGGGCGGGGGTGGGTGGGGCCAGCCTGGTTCCTCCCCCTCACCCCTCCCCCCCCGTGCTCTGCTTGCAGTGGATGGAGACCCCCACTTTGTGGCCCGCCTGCCTGGCTCTCCGGAGATGCTGTGCTTCACCCTGGACGGGCACCCCGGGGACCTGCTCCAGCTGGTGACCGACCCCCCCAGAGGTGAGAGCCCCCGGGCTCCAGGGCCCTGGGCGGGGAGTGGGGCCTGGTGATCAGAGCAGGGGGCCGGTCCCCTGGGGTCTCTCCCGGGCTCTGGGTGGGGAGTGGGGCCTGGTGGTTAGAGCAGGGGCCCGGTCCCCTGGGGTCTCTCCTGGGCTCTGGGTGGGGAGTGGTGCCTGGTGGTTAGAGCAGGGGGCCCGGTCCCCTGGGGTCTCTCCCGGGCTCTGGGTGGGGAGTGGTGCCTGGTGGTCAGAGCAGGGGGCCCGGTCCCCTGGGGTCTCTCCTGGGCTCTGGGTGGGGAGTGGGGCCTGGTGGTCAGAGCAGGGGGCCGGTCCCCTGGGGTCTCTCCTGGGCTCTGGGTGGGGAGTGGGGCCTGGTGGTTAGAGCAGGGGGCCCGGTCCCCTGGGGTCTCTCCTGGGCTCTGGGCGGGGAGTGGGGCCTGGTGGTTAGAGCAGGGGGCCCAGTCCCCTGGGGTCTCTCCTGGGCTCTGGGTGGGGAGTGGGGCCTGGTGGTCAGAGCAGGGGGCCCGGTCCCCTGGGGTCTCTCCTGGGCTCTGGGCGGGGAGTGGGGCCTGGTGGTCAGAGCAGGGGGCCCGGTCCCCTGGGGTCTCTCCTGGGCTCTGGGTGGGGAGTGGTGCCTGGTGGTTAGAGCAGGGGGCCCGGTCCCCTGGGGTCTCTCCCGGGCTCTGGGCGGGGAGTGGGGCCTGGTGGTTAGAGCAGGGGGCCGGTCCCCTGGGGTCTCTCCTGGGCTCTGGGTGGGGAGTGGGGCCTGGTGGTTAGAGCAGGGGGCCCGGTCCCCTGGGGTCTCTCCTGGGCTCTGGGTGGGGAGTGGGGCCTGGTGGTTAGAGCAGGGGCCCGGTCCCCTGGGGTCTCTCCTGGGCTCTGGGTGGGGAGTGGGGCCTGGTGGTCAGAGCAGGGGGCCCGGTCCCCTGGGGTCTCTCCTGGGCTCTGGGTGGGGAGTGGGGCCTGGTGGTTAGAGCAGGGGCCCGGTCCCCTGGGGTCTCTCCCGGGCTCTGGGTGGGGAGTGGGGCCTGGTGGTCAGAGCAGGGGGCCCGGTCCCCTGGGGTCTCTCCCGGGCTCTGGGCGGGGAGTGGGGCCTGGTGGTTAGAGCAGGGGGCCCGGTCCCCTGGGGTCTCTCCTGGGCTCTGGGTGGGGAGTGGTGCCTGGTGGTTAGAGCAGGGGGCCGGTCCCCTGGGGTCTCTCCTGGGCTCTGGGCGGGGAGTGGGGCCTGGTGGTTAGAGCAGGGGGCCGGTCCCCTGGGGTCTCTCCTGGGCTCTGGGCGGGGAGTGGTGCCTGGTGGTTAGAGCAGGGGGCCGGTCCCCTGGGGTCTCTCCTGGGCTCTGGGCGGGGAGTGGGGCCTGGTGGTTAGAGCAGGGGGCCGGTCCCCTGGGGTCTCTCCTGGGCTCTGGGCGGGGAGTGGTGCCTGGTGGTCAGAGCAGGGGCCCGGTCCCCTGGGGTCTCTCCCGGGCTCTGGGTGGGGAGTGGTGCCTGGTGGTTAGAGCAGGGGGCCGGTCCCCTGGGGTCTCTCCTGGGCTCTGGGTGGGGAGTGGGGCCTGGTGGTCAGAGCAGGGGGCCCGGTCCCCTGGGGTCTCTCCTGGGCTCTGGGTGGGGAGTGGTGCCTGGTGGTCAGAGCAGGGGGCCCGGTCCCCTGGGGTCTCTCCTGGGCTCTGGGTGGGGAGTGGCGCCTGGTGGTTAGAGCAGGGGGCCCGGTCCCCTGGGGTCTCTCCTGGGCTCTGGGTGGGGAGTGGGGCCTGGTGGTTAGAGCAGGGGGCCGGTCCCCTGGGGTCTCTCCTGGGCTCTGGGTGGGGAGTGGCGCCTGGTGGTTAGAGCAGGGGGCCGGTCCCCTGGGGTCTCTCCTGGGCTCTGGGTGGGGAGTGGGGCCTGGTGGTCAGAGCAGGGGGCCGGTCCCCTGGGGTCTCTCCTGGGCTCTGGGTGGGGAGTGGTGCCTGGTGGTTAGAGCAGGGGCCCGGTCCCCTGGGGTCTCTCCTGGGCTCTGGGTGGGGAGTGGGGCCTGGTGGTCAGAGCAGGGGACCCGGTCCCCTGGGGTCTCTCCTGGGCTCTGGGTGGGGAGTGGGGCCTGGTGGTTAGAGCAGGGGGCCGGTCCCCTGGGGTCTCTCCTGGGCTCTGGGTGGGGAGTGGGGCCTGGTGGTTAGAGCAGGGGGCCGGTCCCCTGGGGTCTCTCCTGGGCTCTGGGTGGGGAGTGGTGCCTGGTGGTCAGAGCAGGGGGCCGATCCCCTGGGGTCTCTCCTGGGCTCTGGGTGGGGAGTGGGGCCTGGTGGTCAGAGCAGGGGGCCCGGTCCCCTGGGGTCTCTCCTGGGCTCTGGGTGGGGAGTGGGGCCTGGTGGTCAGAGCAGGGGGCCCGGTCCCCTGGGGTCTCTCCTGGGCTCTGGGCGGGGAGTGGGGCCTGGTGGTCAGAGCAGGGGGCCCGGTCCCCTGGGGTCTCTCCTGGGCTCTGGGTGGGGAGTGGGGCCTGGTGGTTAGAGCAGGGGGCCGGTCCCCTGGGGTCTCTCCTGGGCTCTGGGTGGGGAGTGGTGCCTGGTGGTCAGAGCAGGGGGCCGGTCCCCTGGGGTCTCTCCTGGGCTCTGGGCGGGGAGTGGTGCCTGGTGGTTAGAGCAGGGGGCCCGGTCCCCTGGGGTCTCTCCTGGGCTCTGGGTGGGGAGTGGGGCCTGGTGGTTAGAGCAGGGGGCCCGGTCCCCTGGGGTCTCTCCTGGGCTCTGGGTGGGGAGTGGTGCCTGGTGGTTAGAGCAGGGGCCCGGTCCCCTGGGGTCTCTCCCGGGCTCTGGGTGGGGAGTGGTGCCTGGTGGTTAGAGCAGGGGGCCGGTCCCTTGGGGTCTCTCCTGGGCTCTGGGTGGGGAGTGGGGCCTGGTGGTTAGAGCAGGGGGCCCGGTCCCCTGGGGTCTCTCCTGGGCTCTGGGTGGGGAGTGGTGCCTGGTGGTTAGAGCAGGGGGCCCGGTCCCCTGGGGTCTCTCCTGGGCTCTGGGTGGGGAGTGGTGCCTGGTGGTCAGAGCAGGGGGCCGGTCCCCTGGGGTCTCTCCTGGGCTCTGGGTGGGGAGTGGGGCCTGGTGGTTAGAGCAGGGGGCCCGGTCCCCTGGGGTCTCTCCTGGGCTCTGGGTGGGGAGTGGTGCCTGGTGGTTAGAGCAGGGGGCCCGGTCCCCTGGGGTCTCTCCCGGGCTCTGGGTGGGGAGTGGGGCCTGGTGGTCAGAGCAGGGGGCCCGGTCCCCTGGGGTCTCTCCTGGGCTCTGGGCGGGGAGTGGTGCCTGGTGGTTAGAGCAGGGGGCCGGTCCCCTGGGGTCTCTCCCGGGCTCTGGGCGGGGAGTGGGGCCTGGTGGTTAGAGCAGGGGGCCCGGTCCCCTGGGGTCTCTCCTGGGCTCTGGGTGGGGAGTGGTGCCTGGTGGTCAGAGCAGGGGGCCGGTCCCCTGGGGTCTCTCCTGGGCTCTGGGTGGGGAGTGGGGCCTGGTGGTTAGAGCAGGGGCCCGGTCCCCTGGGGTCTCTCCTGGGCTCTGGGTGGGGAGTGGGGCCTGGTGGTTAGAGCAGGGGGCCCGGTCCCCTGGGGTCTCTCCTGGGCTCTGGGTGGGGAGTGGGGCCTGGTGGTTAGAGCAGGGGGCCCGGTCCCCTGGGGTCTCTCCTGGGCTCTGGGTGGGGAGTGGGGCCTGGTGGTTAGAGCAGGGGGCCGGTCCCCTGGGGTCTCTCCTGGGCTCTGGGTGGGGAGTGGGGCCTGGTGGTTAGAGCAGGGGCCCGGTCCCCTGGGGTCTCTCCTGGGCTCTGGGCGGGGAGTGGTGCCTGGTGGTTAGAGCAGGGGCCCGGTCCCCTGGGGTCTCTCCCGGGCTCTGGGTGGGGAGTGGGGCCTGGTGGTTAGAGCAGGGGGCCGGTCCCCTGGGGTCTCTCCTGGGCTCTGGGTGGGGAGTGGTGCCTGGTGGTCAGAGCAGGGGGCCCGGTCCCCTGGGGTCTCTCCTGGGCTCTGGGTGGGGAGTGGGGCCTGGTGGTTAGAGCAGGGGGCCGGTCCCCTGGGGTCTCTCCTGGGCTCTGGGCGGGGAGTGGGGCCTGGTGGTCAGAGCAGGGGGCCCGGTCCCCTGGGGTCTCTCCTGGGCTCTGGGTGGGGAGTGGGGCCTGGTGGTCAGAGCAGGGGGCCCGGTCCCCTGGGGTCTCTCCCGGGCTCTGGGTGGGGAGTGGTGCCTGGTGGTTAGAGCAGGGGCCCGGTCCCCTGGGGTCTCTCCTGGGCTCTGGGCGGGGAGTGGTGCCTGGTGGTCAGAGCAGGGGGCCGGTCCCCTGGGGTCTCTCCCGGGCTCTGGGCGGGGAGTGGGGCCTGGTGGTCAGAGCAGGGGGCCCGGTCCCCTGGGGTCTCTCCTGGGCTCTGGGTGGGGAGTGGGGCCTGGTGGTTAGAGCAGGGGGCCGGTCCCCTGGGGTCTCTCCTGGGCTCTGGGCGGGGAGTGGGGCCTGGTGGTTAGAGCAGGGGGCCGGTCCCCTGGGGTCTCTCCTGGGCTCTGGGCGGGGAGTGGTGCCTGGTGGTCAGAGCAGGGGCCCGGTCCCCTGGGGTCTCTCCTGGGCTCTGGGCGGGGAGTGGGGCCTGGTGGTCAGAGCAGGGGCCCGGTCCCCTGGGGTCTCTCCTGGGCTCTGGGCGGGGAGTGGGGCCTGGTGGTCAGAGCAGGGGGCCCGGTCCCCTGGGGTCTCTCCCGGGCTCTGGGCGGGGAGTGGGGCCTGGTGGTCAGAGCAGGGGGCCCGGTCCCCTGGGGTCTCTCCTGGGCTCTGGGTGGGGAGTGGGGCCTGGTGGTTAGAGCAGGGGGCCCGGTCCCCTGGGGTCTCTCCCGGGCTCTGGGTGGGGAGTGGTGCCTGGTGGTCAGAGCAGGGGGCCCGGTCCCCTGGGGTCTCTCCTGGGCTCTGGGTGGGGAGTGGTGCCTGGTGGTTAGAGCAGGGGCCCGGTCCCCTGGGGTCTCTCCCGGGCTCTGGGTGGGGAGTGGGGCCTGGTGGTTAGAGCAGGGGCCCGGTCCCCTGGGGTCTCTCCTGGGCTCTGGGTGGGGAGTGGGGCCTGGTGGTTAGAGCAGGGGGCCCGGTCCCCTGGGGTCTCTCCCGGGCTCTGGGTGGGGAGTGGGGCCTGGTGGTTAGAGCAGGGGCCCGGTCCCCTGGGGTCTCTCCTGGGCTCTGGGTGGGGAGTGGGGCCTGGTGGTTAGAGCAGGGGGCCGGTCCCCTGGGGTCTCTCCTGGGCTCTGGGTGGGGAGTGGGGCCTGGTGGTTAGAGCAGGGGCCCGGTCCCCTGGGGTCTCTCCTGGGCTCTGGGTGGGGAGTGGGGCCTGGTGGTTAGAGCAGGGGCCCGGTCCCCTGGGGTCTCTCCTGGGCTCTGGGTGGGGAGTGGGGCCTGGTGGTTAGAGCAGGGGGCCCGGTCCCCTGGGGTCTCTCCTGGGCTCTGGGCGGGGAGTGGGGCCTGGTGGTTAGAGCAGGGGCCCGGTCCCCTGGGGTCTCTCCTGGGCTCTGGGCGGGGAGTGGTGCCTGGTGGTTAGAGCAGGGGGCCCGGTCCCCTGGGGTCTCTCCCGGGCTCTGGGTGGGGAGTGGGGCCTGGTGGTTAGAGCAGGGGGCCCGGTCCCCTGGGGTCTCTCCTGGGCTCTGGGTGGGGAGTGGGGCCTGGTGGTTAGAGCAGGGGGCCCGGTCCCCTGGGGTCTCTCCTGGGCTCTGGGTGGGGAGTGGGGCCTGGTGGTCAGAGCAGGGGGGCCCGGTCCCCTGGGGTCTCTCCTGGGCTCTGGGTGGGGAGTGGGGCCTGGTGGTTAGAGCAGGGGGCCCGGTCCCCTGGGGTCTCTCCTGGGCTCTGGGCGGGGAGTGGTGCCTGGTGGTCAGAGCAGGGGGCCCAGTCCCCTGGGGTCTCTCCCGGGCTCTGGGTGGGGAGTGGTGCCTGGTGGTCAGAGCAGGGGGCCCGGTCCCCTGGGGTCTCTCCCGGGCTCTGGGCGGGGAGTGGGGCCTGGTGGTTAGAGCAGGGGGCCCGGTCCCCTGGGGTCTCTCCTGGGCTCTGGGCGGGGAGTGGGGCCTGGTGGTTAGAGCAGGGGGCCGGTCCCCTGGGGTCTCTCCTGGGCTCTGGGTGGGGAGTGGGGCCTGGTGGTTAGAGCAGGGGCCCGGTCCCCTGGGGTCTCTCCTGGGCTCTGGGTGGGGAGTGGTGCCTGGTGGTTAGAGCAGGGGGCCCAGTCCCCTGGGGTCTCTCCTGGGCTCTGGGTGGGGAGTGGTGCCTGGTGGTCAGAGCAGGGGGCCGGTCCCCTGGGGTCTCTCCTGGGCTCTGGGTGGGGAGTGGGGCCTGGTGGTTAGAGCAGGGGGCCGGTCCCCTGGGGTCTCTCCTGGGCTCTGGGCGGGGAGTGGTGCCTGGTGGTCAGAGCAGGGGGCCGGTCCCCTGGGGTCTCTCCTGGGCTCTGGGCGGGGAGTGGTGCCTGGTGGTCAGAGCAGGGGGCCGGTCCCCTGGGGTCTCTCCTGGGCTCTGGGTGGGGAGTGGGGCCTGGTGGTTAGAGCAGGGGGCCGGTCCCCTGGGGTCTCTCCTGGGCTCTGGGTGGGGAGTGGTGCCTGGTGGTTAGAGCAGGGGGCCGGTCCCCTGGGGTCTCTCCCGGGCTCTGGGTGGGGAGTGGGGCCTGGTGGTCAGAGCAGGGGGCCCGGTCCCCTGGGGTCTCTCCTGGGCTCTGGGCGGGGAGTGGTGCCTGGTGGTCAGAGCAGGGGCCCGGTCCCCTGGGGTCTCTCCTGGGCTCTGGGTGGGGAGTGGTGCCTGGTGGTTAGAGCAGGGGCCCGGTCCCCTGGGGTCTCTCCTGGGCTCTGGGTGGGGAGTGGGGCCTGGTGGTTAGAGCAGGGGCCCGGTCCCCTGGGGTCTCTCCCGGGCTCTGGGTGGGGAGTGGGGCCTGGTGGTTAGAGCAGGGGGCCCGGTCCCCTGGGGTCTCTCCTGGGCTCTGGGTGGGGAGTGGTGCCTGGTGGTTAGAGCAGGGGGCCCAGTCCCCTGGGGTCTCTCCTGGGCTCTGGGTGGGGAGTGGCGCCTGGTGGTTAGAGCAGGGGGCCCGGTCCCCTGGGGTCTCTCCCGGGCTCTGGGCGGGGAGTGGGGCCTGGTGGTTAGAGCAGGGGGCCCGGTCCCCTGGGGTCTCTCCTGGGCTCTGGGTGGGGAGTGGGGCCTGGTGGTCAGAGCAGGGGGCCGGTCCCCTGGGGTCTCTCCTGGGCTCTGGGTGGGGAGTGGGGCCTGGTGGTCAGAGCAGGGGGCCCGGTCCCCTGGGGTCTCTCCTGGGCTCTGGGTGGGGAGTGGGGCCTGGTGGTTAGAGCAGGGGGCCCGGTCCCCTGGGGTCTCTCCTGGGCTCTGGGCGGGGAGTGGTGCCTGGTGGTTAGAGCAGGGGGCCGGTCCCCTGGGGTCTCTCCCGGGCTCTGGGCGGGGAGTGGTGCCTGGTGGTTAGAGCAGGGGCCCGGTCCCCTGGGGTCTCTCCTGGGCTCTGGGTGGGGAGTGGTGCCTGGTGGTTAGAGCAGGGGGCCGGTCCCTTGGGGTCTCTCCTGGGCTCTGGGTGGGGAGTGGGGCCTGGTGGTTAGAGCAGGGGGCCCGGTCCCCTGGGGTCTCTCCCGGGCCCTGGGTGGGGAGTGGGGCCTGGTGGTTAGAGCAGGGGGCCCGATCCCCTGGGGTCTCTCCTGGGCTCTGGGTGGGGAGTGGGGCCTGGTGGTTAGAGCAGGGGGCCCGATCCCCTGGGGTCTCTCCCGGGCTCTGGGTGGGGAGTGGGGCCTGGTGGTCAGAGCAGGGGGCCCGGTCCCCTGGGGTCTCTCCTGGGCTCTGGGTGGGGAGTGGTGCCTGGTGGTTAGAGCAGGGGGCCCGGTCCCCTGGGGTCTCTCCCGGGCTCTGGGTGGGGAGTGGGGCCTGGTGGTCAGAGCAGGGGGCCGGTCCCCTGGGGTCTCTCCTGGGCTCTGGGTGGGGAGTGGGGCCTGGTGGTTAGAGCAGGGGGCCCGGTCCCCTGGGGTCTCTCCTGGGCTCTGGGTGGGGAGTGGTGCCTGGTGGTTAGAGCAGGGGCCCGGTCCCCTGGGGTCTCTCCTGGGCTCTGGGTGGGGAGTGGGGCCTGGTGGTTAGAGCAGGGGGCCCGGTCCCCTGGGGTCTCTCCTGGGCTCTGGGTGGGGAGTGGTGCCTGGTGGTTAGAGCAGGGGGCCCGGTCCCCTGGGGTCTCTCCTGGGCTCTGGGTGGGGAGTGGGGCCTGGTGGTTAGAGCAGGGGGCCCGGTCCCCTGGGGTCTCTCCCGGGCTCTGGGTGGGGAGTGGGGCCTGGTGGTTAGAGCAGGGGGCCCGGTCCCCTGGGGTCTCTCCTGGGCTCTGGGTGGGGAGTGGTGCCTGGTGGTCAGAGCAGGGGCCCGGTCCCCTGGGGTCTCTCCCGGGCTCTGGGCGGGGAGTGGTGCCTGGTGGTTAGAGCAGGGGCCCGGTCCCCTGGGGTCTCTCCTGGGCTCTGGGTGGGGAGTGGGGCCTGGTGGTTAGAGCAGGGGCCCGGTCCCCTGGGGTCTCTCCTGGGCTCTGGGTGGGGAGTGGGGCCTGGTGGTTAGAGCAGGGGGCCCGGTCCCCTGGGGTCTCTCCTGGGCTCTGGGTGGGGAGTGGTGCCTGGTGGTCAGAGCAGGGGCCCGGTCCCCTGGGGTCTCTCCCGGGCTCTGGGTGGGGAGTGGTGCCTGGTGGTTAGAGCAGGGGGCCCGGTCCCCTGGGGTCTCTCCCGGGCTCTGGGTGGGGAGTGGTGCCTGGTGGTTAGAGCAGGGGGCCCGGTCCCCTGGGGTCTCTCCTGGGCTCTGGGTGGGGAGTGGGGCCTGGTGGTTAGAGCAGGGGGCCCGGTCCCCTGGGGTCTCTCCCGGGCTCTGGGTGGGGAGTGGGGCCTGGTGGTCAGAGCAGGGGGCCCGGTCCCCTGGGGTCTCTCCCGGGCTCTGGGTGGGGAGTGGTGCCTGGTGGTTAGAGCAGGGGGCCCGGTCCCCTGGGGTCTCTCCCGGGCTCTGGGTGGGGAGTGGGGCCTGGTGGTTAGAGCAGGGGGCCCGGTCCCCTGGGGTCTCTCCTGGGCTCTGGGTGGGGAGTGGGGCCTGGTGGTTAGAGCAGGGGGCCCGGTCCCCTGGGGTCTCTCCTGGGCTCTGGGCGGGGAGTGGGGCCTGGTGGTTAGAGCAGGGGCCCGGTCCCCTGGGGTCTCTCCTGGGCTCTGGGCGGGGAGTGGGGCCTGGTGGTTAGAGCAGGGGCCCGGTCCCCTGGGGTCTCTCCTGGGCTCTGGGCGGGGAGTGGTGCCTGGTGGTCAGAGCAGGGGGCCCGGTCCCCTGGGGTCTCTCCTGGGCTCTGGGTGGGGAGTGGGGCCTGGTGGTCAGAGCAGGGGGCCCGGTCCCCTGGGGTCTCTCCTGGGCTCTGGGTGGGGAGTGGGGCCTGGTGGTTAGAGCAGGGGGCCCGGTCCCCTGGGGTCTCTCCTGGGCTCTGGGTGGGGAGTGGGGCCTGGTGGTTAGAGCAGGGGCCCGGTCCCCTGGGGTCTCTCCTGGGCTCTGGGTGGGGAGTGGTGCCTGGTGGTTAGAGCAGGGGGCCCAGTCCCCTGGGGTCTCTCCTGGGCTCTGGGTGGGGAGTGGGGCCTGGTGGTTAGAGCAGGGGGCCCAGTCCCCTGGGGTCTCTCCTGGGCTCTGGGTGGGGAGTGGTGCCTGGTGGTCAGAGCAGGGGGCCCGGTCCCCTGGGGTCTCTCCCGGGCTCTGGGTGGGGAGTGGTGCCTGGTGGTCAGAGCAGGGGGCCGGTCCCCTGGGGTCTCTCCTGGGCTCTGGGTGGGGAGTGGGGCCTGGTGGTCAGAGCAGGGGGCCGGTCCCCTGGGGTCTCTCCTGGGCTCTGGGTGGGGAGTGGTGCCTGGTGGTCAGAGCAGGGGCCCGGTCCCCTGGGGTCTCTCCTGGGCTCTGGGTGGGGAGTGGGGCCTGGTGGTCAGAGCAGGGGGCCCGGTCCCCTGGGGTCTCTCCTGGGCTCTGGGTGGGGAGTGGTGCCTGGTGGTTAGAGCAGGGGGCCCGGTCCCCTGGGGTCTCTCCTGGGCTCTGGGTGGGGAGTGGTGCCTGGTGGTCAGAGCAGGGGGCCGGTCCCCTGGGGTCTCTCCCGGGCTCTGGGTGGGGAGTGGGGCCTGGTGGTCAGAGCAGGGGGCCGGTCCCCTGGGGTCTCTCCTGGGCTCTGGGTGGGGAGTGGGGCCTGGTGGTTAGAGCAGGGGGCCCGATCCCCTGGGGTCTCTCCTGGGCTCTGGGTGGGGAGTGGGGCCTGGTGGTCAGAGCAGGGGGCCCGGTCCCCTGGGGTCTCTCCTGGGCTCTGGGTGGGGAGTGGGGCCTGGTGGTTAGAGCAGGGGGCCCGGTCCCCTGGGGTCTCTCCTGGGCTCTGGGTGGGGAGTGGGGCCTGGTGGTTAGAGCAGGGGGCCCGGTCCCCTGGGGTCTCTCCCGGGCTCTGGGTGGGGAGTGGGGCCTGGTGGTTAGAGCAGGGGGCCCGGTCCCCTGGGGTCTCTCCTGGGCTCTGGGCGGGGAGTGGGGCCTGGTGGTTAGAGCAGGGGGCCGGTCCCCTGGGGTCTCTCCCGGGCTCTGGGTGGGGAGTGGTGCCTGGTGGTTAGAGCAGGGGGCCGGTCCCCTGGGGTCTCTCCTGGGCTCTGGGTGGGGAGTGGTGCCTGGTGGTTAGAGCAGGGGGCCGGTCCCCTGGGGTCTCTCCTGGGCTCTGGGTGGGGAGTGGCGCCTGGTGGTCAGAGCAGGGGGCCGGTCCCCTGGGGTCTCTCCTGGGCTCTGGGTGGGGAGTGGTGCCTGGTGGTTAGAGCAGGGGGCCCGGTCCCCTGGGGTCTCTCCTGGGCTCTGGGTGGGGAGTGGCGCCTGGTGGTCAGAGCAGGGGGCCCGGTCCCCTGGGGTCTCTCCTGGGCTCTGGGTGGGGAGTGGGGCCTGGTGGTTAGAGCAGGGGGCCCGGTCCCCTGGGGTCTCTCCCGGGCTCTGGGTGGGGAGTGGTGCCTGGTGGTTAGAGCAGGGGGCCCGGTCCCCTGGGGTCTCTCCTGGGCTCTGGGTGGGGAGTGGGGCCTGGTGGTTAGAGCAGGGGGCCGGTCCCCTGGGGTCTCTCCTGGGCTCTGGGTGGGGAGTGGTGCCTGGTGGTTAGAGCAGGGGGCCCAGTCCCCTGGGGTCTCTCCTGGGCTCTGGGTGGGGAGTGGGGCCTGGTGGTTAGAGCAGGGGGCCGGTCCCCTGGGGTCTCTCCTGGGCTCTGGGTGGGGAGTGGTGCCTGGTGGTTAGAGCAGGGGGCCCGGTCCCCTGGGGTCTCTCCTGGGCTCTGGGTGGGGAGTGGGGCCTGGTGGTTAGAGCAGGGGGCCCGGTCCCCTGGGGTCTCTCCTGGGCTCTGGGCGGGGAGTGGTGCCTGGTGGTCAGAGCAGGGGGCCCGGTCCCCTGGGGTCTCTCCTGGGCTCTGGGTGGGGAGTGGGGCCTGGTGGTTAGAGCAGGGGGCCGGTCCCCTGGGGTCTCTCCTGGGCTCTGGGCGGGGAGTGGTGCCTGGTGGTCAGAGCAGGGGGCCCGGTCCCCTGGGGTCTCTCCTGGGCTCTGGGTGGGGAGTGGGGCCTGGTGGTTAGAGCAGGGGGCCCGGTCCCCTGGGGTCTCTCCCGGGCTCTGGGCGGGGAGTGGGGCCTGGTGGTTAGAGCAGGGGGCCGGTCCCCTGGGGTCTCTCCCGGGCTCTGGGTGGGGAGTGGTGCCTGGTGGTCAGAGCAGGGGGCCGGTCCCCTGGGGTCTCTCCCGGGCTCTGGGTGGGGAGTGGGGCCTGGTGGTTAGAGCAGGGGCCCGGTCCCCTGGGGTCTCTCCTGGGCTCTGGGTGGGGAGTGGTGCCTGGTGGTCAGAGCAGGGGGCCCGGTCCCCTGGGGTCTCTCCTGGGCTCTGGGTGGGGAGTGGGGCCTGGTGGTTAGAGCAGGGGGCCCGGTCCCCTGGGGTCTCTCCTGGGCTCTGGGCGGGGAGTGGTGCCTGGTGGTTAGAGCAGGGGGCCGGTCCCCTGGGGTCTCTCCTGGGCTCTGGGTGGGGAGTGGGGCCTGGTGGTCAGAGCAGGGGGCCCGGTCCCCTGGGGTCTCTCCTGGGCTCTGGGTGGGGAGTGGGGCCTGGTGGTTAGAGCAGGGGGCCCGGTCCCCTGGGGTCTCTCCTGGGCTCTGGGTGGGGAGTGGGGCCTGGTGGTCAGAGCAGGGGGCCCGGTCCCCTGGGGTCTCTCCTGGGCTCTGGGTGGGGAGTGGTGCCTGGTGGTTAGAGCAGGGGCCCGGTCCCCTGGGGTCTCTCCTGGGCTCTGGGTGGGGAGTGGTGCCTGGTGGTCAGAGCAGGGGGCCCGGTCCCCTGGGGTCTCTCCTGGGCTCTGGGTGGGGAGTGGGGCCTGGTGGTCAGAGCAGGGCCCGGTCCCCTGGGGTCTCTCCTGGGCTCTGGGAGGGGAGTGGTGCCTGGTGGTTAGAGCAGGGGCCCGGTCCCCTGGGGTCTCTCCTGGGCTCTGGGCGGGGAGTGGTGCCTGGTGGTCAGAGCAGGGGGCCCGGTCCCCTGGGGTCTCTCCTGGGCTCTGGGTGGGGAGTGGTGCCTGGTGGTTAGAGCAGGGGCCCGGTCCCCTGGGGTCTCTCCTGGGCTCTGGGTGGGGAGTGGGGCCTGGTGGTTAGAGCAGGGGGCCGGTCCCCTGGGGTCTCTCCTGGGCTCTGGGTGGGGAGTGGTGCCTGGTGGTTAGAGCAGGGGGCCCGGTCCCCTGGGGTCTCTCCTGGGCTCTGGGCGGGGAGTGGTGCCTGGTGGTTAGAGCAGGGGGCCCGGTCCCCTGGGGTCTCTCCTGGGCTCTGGGTGGGGAGTGGTGCCTGGTGGTTAGAGCAGGGGGCCGGTCCCCTGGGGTCTCTCCCGGGCTCTGGGCGGGGAGTGGGGCCTGGTGGTTAGAGCAGGGGCCGGTCCCCTGGGGTCTCTCCTGGGCTCTGGGCGGGGAGTGGTGCCTGGTGGTCAGAGCAGGGGGCCGGTCCCCTGGGGTCTCTCCTGGGCTCTGGGCGGGGAGTGGGGCCTGGTGGTTAGAGCAGGGGGCCCGGTCCCCTGGGGTCTCTCCTGGGCTCTGGGTGGGGAGTGGGGCCTGGTGGTCAGAGCAGGGGGCCGGTCCCCTGGGGTCTCTCCTGGGCTCTGGGTGGGGAGTGGGGCCTGGTGGTCAGAGCAGGGGGCCGGTCCCCTGGGGTCTCTCCTGGGCTCTGGGTGGGGAGTGGGGCCTGGTGGTTAGAGCAGGGGGCCCGGTCCCCTGGGGTCTCTCCTGGGCTCTGGGCGGGGAGTGGGGCCTGGTGGTTAGAGCAGGGGGCCCGGTCCCCTGGGGTCTCTCCTGGGCTCTGGGTGGGGAGTGGGGCCTGGTGGTTAGAGCAGGGGCCCGGTCCCCTGGGGTCTCTCCCGGGCTCTGGGCGGGGAGTGGGGCCTGGTGGTCAGAGCAGGGGGCCGGTCCCCTGGGGTCTCTCCTGGGCTCTGGGCGGGGAGTGGGGCCTGGTGGTTAGAGCAGGGGGCCCGGTCCCCTGGGGTCTCTCCCGGGCTCTGGGTGGGGAGTGGTGCCTGGTGGTTAGAGCAGGGGGCCCGGTCCCCTGGGGTCTCTCCTGGGCTCTGGGTGGGGAGTGGGGCCTGGTGGTTAGAGCAGGGGGCCCGGTCCCCTGGGGTCTCTCCTGGGCTCTGGGTGGGGAGTGGGGCCTGGTGGTTAGAGCAGGGGGCCGGTCCCCTGGGGTCTCTCCTGGGCTCTGGGCGGGGAGTGGGGCCTGGTGGTTAGAGCAGGGGGCCCGGTCCCCTGGGGTCTCTCCTGGGCTCTGGGTGGGGAGTGGGGCCTGGTGGTTAGAGCAGGGGGCCCGGTCCCCTGGGGTCTCTCCTGGGCTCTGGGTGGGGAGTGGGGCCTGGTGGTTAGAGCAGGGGGCCGGTCCCCTGGGGTCTCTCCCGGGCTCTGGGTGGGGAGTGGTGCCTGGTGGTTAGAGCAGGGGGCCCGGTCCCCTGGGGTCTCTCCTGGGCTCTGGGCGGGGAGTGGGGCCTGGTGGTCAGAGCAGGGGCCCGGTCCCCTGGGGTCTCTCCCGGGCCCTG
The DNA here is from genome assembly GCF_052426305.1 of Pelodiscus sinensis. NCBI lineage: Eukaryota > Metazoa > Chordata > Testudines > Trionychidae > Pelodiscus > Pelodiscus sinensis. Next base: position 34,576,449 of record NC_143069.1, on the reverse strand, counting down.
GGTGGGGAGTGGCGCCTGGTGGTCAGAGCAGGGGCCCGGTCCCCTGGGGTCTCTCCTGGGCTCTGGGTGGGGAGTGGGGCCTGGTGGTCAGAGCAGGGGGCCGGTCCCCTGGGGTCTCTCCTGGGCTCTGGGTGGGGAGTGGTGCCTGGTGGTTAGAGCAGGGGGCCGGTCCCCTGGGGTCTCTCCTGGGCTCTGGGCGGGGAGTGGTGCCTGGTGGTTAGAGCAGGGGGCCGGTCCCCTGGGGTCTCTCCTGGGCTCTGGGTGGGGAGTGGTGCCTGGTGGTTAGAGCAGGGGCCCGGTCCCCTGGGGTCTCTCCTGGGCTCTGGGTGGGGAGTGGTGCCTGGTGGTCAGAGCAGGGGGCCCGGTCCCCTGGGGTCTCTCCTGGGCTCTGGGCGGGGAGTGGGGCCTGGTGGTCAGAGCAGGGGGCCCGGTCCCCTGGGGTCTCTCCTGGGCTCTGGGTGGGGAGTGGGGCCTGGTGGTTAGAGCAGGGGCCCGGTCCCCTGGGGTCTCTCCTGGGCTCTGGGTGGGGAGTGGGGCCTGGTGGTTAGAGCAGGGGCCCGGTCCCCTGGGGTCTCTCCTGGGCTCTGGGTGGGGAGTGGGGCCTGGTGGTTAGAGCAGGGGCCCGGTCCCCTGGGGTCTCTCCTGGGCTCTGGGCGGGGAGTGGGGCCTGGTGGTTAGAGCAGGGGCCCGGTCCCCTGGGGTCTCTCCTGGGCTCTGGGTGGGGAGTGGGGCCTGGTGGTTAGAGCAGGGGCCCGGTCCCCTGGGGTCTCTCCTGGGCTCTGGGCGGGGAGTGGGGCCTGGTGGTCAGAGCAGGGGGCCCGGTCCCCTGGGGTCTCTCCTGGGCTCTGGGTGGGGAGTGGTGCCTGGTGGTTAGAGCAGGGGCCCGGTCCCCTGGGGTCTCTCCTGGGCTCTGGGTGGGGAGTGGGGCCTGGTGGTTAGAGCAGGGGGCCCGGTCCCCTGGGGTCTCTCCTGGGCTCTGGGTGGGGAGTGGTGCCTGGTGGTTAGAGCAGGGGGCCCGGTCCCCTGGGGTCTCTCCTGGGCTCTGGGTGGGGAGTGGGGCCTGGTGGTCAGAGCAGGGGGCCGGTCCCCTGGGGTCTCTCCTGGGCTCTGGGTGGGGAGTGGGGCCTGGTGGTCAGAGCAGGGGGCCGGTCCCCTGGGGTCTCTCCTGGGCTCTGGGTGGGGAGTGGTGCCTGGTGGTCAGAGCAGGGGCCCGGTCCCCTGGGGTCTCTCCTGGGCTCTGGGTGGGGAGTGGGGCCTGGTGGTTAGAGCAGGGGGCCCGGTCCCCTGGGGTCTCTCCTGGGCTCTGGGTGGGGAGTGGGGCCTGGTGGTTAGAGCAGGGGGCCGGTCCCCTGGGGTCTCTCCCGGGCTCTGGGTGGGGAGTGGTGCCTGGTGGTTAGAGCAGGGGGCCCGGTCCCCTGGGGTCTCTCCTGGGCTCTGGGCGGGGAGTGGGGCCTGGTGGTCAGAGCAGGGGCCCGGTCCCCTGGGGTCTCTCCCGGGCCCTGGGTGGGGAGTGGCGCCTGGTGGTCAGAGCAGGGGCCCGGTCCCCTGGGGTCTCTCCTGGGCTCTGGGTGGGGAGTGGGGCCTGGTGGTCAGAGCAGGGGGCCGGTCCCCTGGGGTCTCTCCTGGGCTCTGGGTGGGGAGTGGTGCCTGGTGGTTAGAGCAGGGGGCCCGGTCCCCTGGGGTCTCTCCTGGGCTCTGGGTGGGGAGTGGTGCCTGGTGGTTAGAGCAGGGGGCCGGTCCCCTGGGGTCTCTCCTGGGCTCTGGGTGGGGAGTGGGGCCTGGTGGTTAGAGCAGGGGCCCGGTCCCCTGGGGTCTCTCCCGGGCTCTGGGTGGGGAGTGGTGCCTGGTGGTTAGAGCAGGGGCCCGGTCCCCTGGGGTCTCTCCTGGGCTCTGGGCGGGGAGTGGTGCCTGGTGGTTAGAGCAGGGGGCCGGTCCCCTGGGGTCTCTCCTGGGCTCTGGGCGGGGAGTGGTGCCTGGTGGTTAGAGCAGGGGGCCGGTCCCCTGGGGTCTCTCCTGGGCTCTGGGTGGGGAGTGGTGCCTGGTGGTTAGAGCAGGGGCCCGGTCCCCTGGGGTCTCTCCTGGGCTCTGGGTGGGGAGTGGTGCCTGGTGGTCAGAGCAGGGGGCCCGGTCCCCTGGGGTCTCTCCTGGGCTCTGGGCGGGGAGTGGGGCCTGGTGGTCAGAGCAGGGGGCCCGGTCCCCTGGGGTCTCTCCTGGGCTCTGGGTGGGGAGTGGGGCCTGGTGGTCAGAGCAGGGGCCCGGTCCCCTGGGGTCTCTCCTGGGCTCTGGGTGGGGAGTGGGGCCTGGTGGTTAGAGCAGGGGGCCCGGTCCCCTGGGGTCTCTCCTGGGCTCTGGGTGGGGAGTGGGGCCTGGTGGTTAGAGCAGGGGGCCCGGTCCCCTGGGGTCTCTCCCGGGCTCTGGGTGGGGAGTGGGGCCTGGTGGTTAGAGCAGGGGGCCCGGTCCCCTGGGGTCTCTCCTGGGCTCTGGGTGGGGAGTGGTGCCTGGTGGTTAGAGCAGGGGCCCCGGTCCCCTGGGGTCTCTCCTGGGCTCTGGGTGGGGAGTGGGGCCTGGTGGTTAGAGCAGGGGGCCGGTCCCCTGGGGTCTCTCCTGGGCTCTGGGTGGGGAGTGGGGCCTGGTGGTTAGAGCAGGGGGCCCGGTCCCCTGGGGTCTCTCCTGGGCTCTGGGCGGGGAGTGGGGCCTGGTGGTTAGAGCAGGGGGCCCGGTCCCCTGGGGTCTCTCCTGGGCTCTGGGCGGGGAGTGGGGCCTGGTGGTCAGAGCAGGGGGCCCGGTCCCCTGGGGTCTCTCCTGGGCTCTGGGCGGGGAGTGGTGCCTGGTGGTCAGAGCAGGGGGCCCGGTCCCCTGGGGTCTCTCCTGGGCTCTGGGTGGGGAGTGGGGCCTGGTGGTTAGAGCAGGGGGCCGGTCCCCTGGGGTCTCTCCTGGGCTCTGGGTGGGGAGTGGGGCCTGGTGGTTAGAGCAGGGGGCCGGTCCCCTGGGGTCTCTCCTGGGCTCTGGGTGGGGAGTGGTGCCTGGTGGTTAGAGCAGGGGGCCGGTCCCCTGGGGTCTCTCCTGGGCTCTGGGTGGGGAGTGGGGCCTGGTGGTCAGAGCAGGGGGCCGGTCCCCTGGGGTCTCTCCTGGGCTCTGGGTGGGGAGTGGTGCCTGGTGGTTAGAGCAGGGGCCCGGTCCCCTGGGGTCTCTCCTGGGCTCTGGGTGGGGAGTGGGGCCTGGTGGTCAGAGCAGGGGGCCGGTCCCCTGGGGTCTCTCCTGGGCTCTGGGTGGGGAGTGGTGCCTGGTGGTTAGAGCAGGGGGCCGGTCCCCTGGGGTCTCTCCTGGGCTCTGGGTGGGGAGTGGTGCCTGGTGGTTAGAGCAGGGGCCCGGTCCCCTGGGGTCTCTCCTGGGCTCTGGGTGGGGAGTGGGGCCTGGTGGTCAGAGCAGGGGGCCCGGTCCCCTGGGGTCTCTCCCGGGCTCTGGGTGGGGAGTGGGGCCTGGTGGTTAGAGCAGGGGCCCGGTCCCCTGGGGTCTCTCCTGGGCTCTGGGTGGGGAGTGGGGCCTGGTGGTCAGAGCAGGGGGCCCGGTCCCCTGGGGTCTCTCCCGGGCTCTGGGTGGGGAGTGGGGCCTGGTGGTTAGAGCAGGGGCCCGGTCCCCTGGGGTCTCTCCTGGGCTCTGGGTGGGGAGTGGTGCCTGGTGGTCAGAGCAGGGGGCCCGGTCCCCTGGGGTCTCTCCTGGGCTCTGGGCGGGGAGTGGGGCCTGGTGGTTAGAGCAGGGGGCCGGTCCCCTGGGGTCTCTCCCGGGCTCTGGGTGGGGAGTGGTGCCTGGTGGTTAGAGCAGGGGGCCCGGTCCCCTGGGGTCTCTCCTGGGCTCTGGGTGGGGAGTGGGGCCTGGTGGTTAGAGCAGGGGGCCGGTCCCCTGGGGTCTCTCCTGGGCTCTGGGTGGGGAGTGGGGCCTGGTGGTTAGAGCAGGGGGCCGGTCCCCTGGGGTCTCTCCTGGGCTCTGGGCGGGGAGTGGGGCCTGGTGGTCAGAGCAGGGGCCCGATCCCCTGGGGTCTCTCCCGGGCCCTGGGTGGGGAGTGGGGCCTGGTGGTTAGAGCAGGGGGCCCGGTCCCCTGGGGTCTCTCCTGGGCTCTGGGTGGGGAGTGGGGCCTGGTGGTTAGAGCAGGGGGCCCGGTCCCCTGGGGTCTCTCCTGGGCTCTGGGTGGGGAGTGGTGCCTGGTGGTCAGAGCAGGGGCCCGGTCCCTTGGGGTCTCTCCTGGGCTCTGGGTGGGGAGTGGGGCCTGGTGGTTAGAGCAGGGGGCCCGGTCCCCTGGGGTCTCTCCTGGGCTCTGGGTGGGGAGTGGGGCCTGGTGGTTAGAGCAGGGGGCCCGGTCCCCTGGGGTCTCTCCTGGGCTCTGGGCGGGGAGTGGTGCCTGGTGGTTAGAGCAGGGGGCCCGGTCCCCTGGGGTCTCTCCTGGGCTCTGGGCGGGGAGTGGGGCCTGGTGGTCAGAGCAGGGGGCCCGGTCCCCTGGGGTCTCTCCCGGGCTCTGGGCGGGGAGTGGTGCCTGGTGGTCAGAGCAGGGGGCCCGGTCCCCTGGGGTCTCTCCTGGGCTCTGGGTGGGGAGTGGTGCCTGGTGGTCAGAGCAGGGGGCCCGGTCCCCTGGGGTCTCTCCTGGGCTCTGGGTGGGGAGTGGTGCCTGGTGGTTAGAGCAGGGGGCCCGGTCCCCTGGGGTCTCTCCCGCGCTCTGGGTGGGGAGTGGTGCCTGGTGGTCAGAGCAGGGGGCCCAGTCCCCTGGGGTCTCTCCCGGGCTCTGGGTGGGGAGTGGGGCCTGGTGGTTAGAGCAGGGGGCCCGGTCCCCTGGGGTCTCTCCCGGGCTCTGGGCGGGGAGTGGTGCCTGGTGGTTAGAGCAGGGGGCCCGGTCCCCTGGGGTCTCTCCTGGGCTCTGGGTGGGGAGTGGTGCCTGGTGGTTAGAGCAGGGGGCCCGGTCCCCTGGGGTCTCTCCCGGGCTCTGGGCGGGGAGTGGTGCCTGGTGGTTAGAGCAGGGGCCCGGTCCCCTGGGGTCTCTCCCGGGCTCTGGGTGGGGAGTGGGGCCTGGTGGTTAGAGCAGGGGGCCCGGTCCCCTGGGGTCTCTCCCGGGCTCTGGGTGGGGAGTGGGGCCTGGTGGTTAGAGCAGGGGCCCGGTCCCCTGGGGTCTCTCCTGGGCTCTGGGCGGGGAGTGGTGCCTGGTGGTTAGAGCAGGGGGCCCGGTCCCCTGGGGTCTCTCCCGGGCTCTGGGTGGGGAGTGGGGCCTGGTGGTTAGAGCAGGGGCCCGGTCCCCTGGGGTCTCTCCTGGGCTCTGGGTGGGGAGTGGTGCCTGGTGGTCAGAGCAGGGGGCCCGGTCCCCTGGGGTCTCTCCTGGGCTCTGGGTGGGGAGTGGTGCCTGGTGGTTAGAGCAGGGGGCCCGGTCCCCTGGGGTCTCTCCTGGGCTCTGGGCGGGGAGTGGTGCCTGGTGGTTAGAGCAGGGGGCCGGTCCCCTGGGGTCTCTCCTGGGCTCTGGGCGGGGAGTGGTGCCTGGTGGTTAGAGCAGGGGGCCGGTCCCCTGGGGTCTCTCCCGGGCTCTGGGCGGGGAGTGGGGCCTGGTGGTTAGAGCAGGGGGCCGGTCCCCTGGGGTCTCTCCTGGGCTCTGGGCGGGGAGTGGTGCCTGGTGGTTAGAGCAGGGGGCCGGTCCCCTGGGGTCTCTCCCGGGCTCTGGGCGGGGAGTGGGGCCTGGTGGTTAGAGCAGGGGGCCCGGTCCCCTGGGGTCTCTCCCGGGCTCTGGGCGGGGAGTGGGGCCTGGTGGTCAGAGCAGGGGGCCCGGTCCCCTGGGGTCTCTCCCGGGCTCTGGGTGGGGAGTGGTGCCTGGTGGTTAGAGCAGGGGGCCGGTCCCCTGGGGTCTCTCCTGGGCTCTGGGTGGGGAGTGGTGCCTGGTGGTCAGAGCAGGGGGCCCGGTCCCCTGGGGTCTCTCCTGGGCTCTGGGCGGGGAGTGGGGCCTGGTGGTTAGAGCAGGGGGCCCGGTCCCCTGGGGTCTCTCCCGGGCTCTGGGTGGGGAGTGGGGCCTGGTGGTTAGAGCAGGGGGCCGGTCCCCTGGGGTCTCTCCTGGGCTCTGGGTGGGGAGTGGTGCCTGGTGGTCAGAGCAGGGGGCCCAGTCCCCTGGGGTCTCTCCCGGGCTCTGGGTGGGGAGTGGTGCCTGGTGGTTAGAGCAGGGGGCCCAGTCCCCTGGGGTCTCTCCTGGGCTCTGGGTGGGGAGTGGGGCCTGGTGGTCAGAGCAGGGGGCCGGTCCCCTGGGGTCTCTCCTGGGCTCTGGGCGGGGAGTGGGGCCTGGTGGTTAGAGCAGGGGGCCCGGTCCCCTGGGGTCTCTCCCGGGCTCTGGGTGGGGAGTGGTGCCTGGTGGTTAGAGCAGGGGGCCGGTCCCCTGGGGTCTCTCCTGGGCTCTGGGCGGGGAGTGGTGCCTGGTGGTTAGAGCAGGGGGCCGGTCCCCTGGGGTCTCTCCTGGGCTCTGGGCGGGGAGTGGGGCCTGGTGGTTAGAGCAGGGGGCCCGGTCCCCTGGGGTCTCTCCCGGGCTCTGGGTGGGGAGTGGTGCCTGGTGGTTAGAGCAGGGGGCCGGTCCCCTGGGGTCTCTCCTGGGCTCTGGGTGGGGAGTGGGGCCTGGTGGTTAGAGCAGGGGGCCGGTCCCCTGGGGTCTCTCCTGGGCTCTGGGCGGGGAGTGGGGCCTGGTGGTTAGAGCAGGGGGCCGGTCCCCTGGGGTCTCTCCTGGGCTCTGGGCGGGGAGTGGTGCCTGGTGGTTAGAGCAGGGGGCCGGTCCCCTGGGGTCTCTCCTGGGCTCTGGGTGGGGAGTGGTGCCTGGTGGTTAGAGCAGGGGGCCGGTCCCCTGGGGTCTCTCCTGGGCTCTGGGCGGGGAGTGGGGCCTGGTGGTTAGAGCAGGGGGCCGGTCCCCTGGGGTCTCTCCCGGGCTCTGGGTGGGGAGTGGGGCCTGGTGGTTAGAGCAGGGGGCCCGGTCCCCTGGGGTCTCTCCTGAGCTCTGGGCGGGGAGTGGTGCCTGGTGGTTAGAGCAGGGGGCCGGTCCCCTGGGGTCTCTCCTGGGCTCTGGGCGGGGAGTGGTGCCTGGTGGTCAGAGCAGGGGGCCCGGTCCCCTGGGGTCTCTCCTGGGCTCTGGGCGGGGAGTGGTGCCTGGTGGTTAGAGCAGGGGCCCGGTCCCCTGGGGTCTCTCCTGGGCTCTGGGCGGGGAGTGGTGCCTGGTGGTTAGAGCAGGGGGCCCAGTCCCCTGGGGTCTCTCCTGGGCTCTGGGTGGGGAGTGGGGCCTGGTGGTCAGAGGAGGGGGCCCAGTCCCCTGGGGTCTCTCCTGGGCTCTGGGTGGGGAGTGGTGCCTGGTGGTTAGAGCAGGGGGCCGGTCCCCTGGGGTCTCTCCCGGGCTCTGGGTGGGGAGTGGGGCCTGGTGGTCAGAGCAGGGGGCCCAGTCCCCTGGGGTCTCTCCTGGGCTCTGGGTGGGGAGTGGTGCCTGGTGGTTAGAGCAGGGGGCCGGTCCCCTGGGGTCTCTCCCGGGCTCTGGGTGGGGAGTGGGGCCTGGTGGTTAGAGCAGGGGCCCGGTCCCCTGGGGTCTCTCCTGGGCTCTGGGTGGGGAGTGGGGCCTGGTGGTTAGAGCAGGGGGCCCGGTCCCCTGGGGTCTCTCCTGGGCTCTGGGTGGGGAGTGGTGCCTGGTGGTTAGAGCAGGGGCCCGGTCCCCTGGGGTCTCTCCTGGGCTCTGGGCGGGGAGTGGGGCCTGGTGGTTAGAGCAGGGGCCCGGTCCCCTGGGGTCTCTCCTGGGCTCTGGGCGGGGAGTGGGGCCTGGTGGTTAGAGCAGGGGCCCGGTCCCCTGGGGTCTCTCCCGGGCTCTGGGTGGGGAGTGGGGCCTGGTGGTTAGAGCAGGGGCCCGGTCCCCTGGGGTCTCTCCTGGGCTCTGGGCGGGGAGTGGGGCCTGGTGGTTAGAGCAGGGGGCCCGGTCCCCTGGGGTCTCTCCTGGGCTCTGGGTGGGGAGTGGGGCCTGGTGGTCAGAGCAGGGGGCCGGTCCCCTGGGGTCTCTCCCGGGCTCTGGGCGGGGAGTGGGGCCTGGTGGTTAGAGCAGGGGGCCCGGTCCCCTGGGGTCTCTCCCGGGCTCTGGGCGGGGAGTGGGGCCTGGTGGTTAGAGCAGGGGGCCCGGTCCCCTGGGGTCTCTCCCGGGCTCTGGGTGGGGAGTGGGGCCTGGTGGTTAGAGCAGGGGGCCCGGTCCCCTGGGGTCTCTCCTGGGCTCTGGGTGGGGAGTGGCGCCTGGTGGTTAGAGCAGGGGCCCGGTCCCCTGGGGTCTCTCCTGGGCTCTGGGTGGGGAGTGGTGCCTGGTGGTTAGAGCAGGGGGCCCGGTCCCCTGGGGTCTCTCCCGGGCTCTGGGTGGGGAGTGGGGCCTGGTGGTTAGAGCAGGGGCCCGGTCCCCTGGGGTCTCTCCTGGGCTCTGGGTGGGGAGTGGTGCCTGGTGGTTAGAGCAGGGGCCCGGTCCCCTGGGGTCTCTCCTGGGCTCTGGGCGGGGAGTGGTGCCTGGTGGTTAGAGCAGGGGCCCGGTCCCCTGGGGTCTCTCCCGGGCCCTGGGTGGGGAGTGGGGCCTGGTGGTTAGAGCAGGGGGCCCGGTCCCCTGGGGTCTGTCCTGGGCTCTGGGTGGGGAGTGGTGCCTGGTGGTTAGAGCAGGGGGCCGGTCCCCTGGGGTCTCTCCTGGGCCCTGGGTGGGGAGTGGTGCCTGGTGGTTAGAGCAGGGGGCCGGTCCCCTGGGGTCTCTCCTGGGCCCTGGGTGGGGAGTGGCGCCTGGTGGTTAGAGCAGGGGGCCGGTCCCCTGGGGTCTCTCCTGGGCCCTGGGTGGGGAGTGGCGCCTGGTGGTTAGAGCAGGGGCCCGGTCCCCTGGGGTCTCTCCTGGGCTCTGGGTGGGGAGTGGGGCCTGGTGGTTAGAGCAGGGGCCCGGTCCCCTGGGGTCTCTCCTGGGCTCTGGGTGGGGAGTGGGGCCTGGTGGTTAGAGCAGGGGGCCCGGTCCCCTGGGGTCTCTCCTGGGCTCTGGGCGGGGAGTGGGGCCTGGTGGTCAGAGCAGGGGGCCCGATCCCCTGGGGTCTCTCCTGGGCTCTGGGCGGGGAGTGGGGCCTGGTGGTCAGAGCAGGGGGCCCGATCCCCTGGGGTCTCTCCTGGGCTCTGGGTGGGGAGTGGGGCCTGGTGGTTAGAGCAGGGGGCCGGTCCCCTGGGGTCTCTCCTGGGCTCTGGGTGGGGAGTGGTGCCTGGTGGTCAGAGCAGGGGGCCGGTCCCCTGGGGTCTCTCCTGGGCTCTGGGCGGGGAGTGGGGCCTGGTGGTTAGAGCAGGGGCCCGGTCCCCTGGGGTCTCTCCTGGGCTCTGGGCGGGGAGTGGGGCCTGGTGGTTAGAGCAGGGGGCCGGTCCCCTGGGGTCTCTCCTGGGCTCTGGGTGGGGAGTGGGGCCTGGTGGTCAGAGCAGGGGGCCCGGTCCCCTGGGGTCTCTCCTGGGCTCTGGGCGGGGAGTGGGGCCTGGTGGTTAGAGCAGGGGCCGGTCCCCTGGGGTCTCTCCTGGGCTCTGGGTGGGGAGTGGGGCCTGGTGGTCAGAGCAGGGGGCCCGGTCCCCTGGGGTCTCTCCCGGGCTCTGGGTGGGGAGTGGCGCCTGGTGGTCAGAGCAGGGGCCCGGTCCCCTGGGGTCTCTCCCGGGCTCTGGGTGGGGAGTGGGGCCTGGTGGTTAGAGCAGGGGGCCGGTCCCCTGGGGTCTCTCCCGGGCTCTGGGTGGGGAGTGGTGCCTGGTGGTTAGAGCAGGGGGCCGGTCCCCTGGGGTCTCTCCTGGGCTCTGGGTGGGGAGTGGGGCCTGGTGGTTAGAGCAGGGGGCCGGTCCCCTGGGGTCTCTCCCGGGCTCTGGGTGGGGAGTGGTGCCTGGTGGTTAGAGCAGGGGGCCCGGTCCCCTGGGGTCTCTCCTGGGCTCTGGGTGGGGAGTGGGGCCTGGTGGTTAGAGCAGGGGGCCCGGTCCCCTGGGGTCTCTCCTGGGCTCTGGGTGGGGAGTGGTGCCTGGTGGTTAGAGCAGGGGGCCGGTCCCCTGGGGTCTCTCCTGGGCTCTGGGTGGGGAGTGGGGCCTGGTGGTCAGAGCAGGGGGCCCGGTCCCCTGGGGTCTCTCCTGGGCTCTGGGTGGGGAGTGGTGCCTGGTGGTTAGAGCAGGGGGCCGGTCCCCTGGGGTCTCTCCTGGGCTCTGGGCGGGGAGTGGCGCCTGGTGGTCAGAGCAGGGGGCCCAGTCCCCTGGGGTCTCTCCTGGGCTCTGGGGTCCGGGGGGAGGTCCAGGTGGGGGTGCACCATGGGGAAAAGAGGGGGTCCCTTGGGGTCTGTCTACACTACACTAGTTCGAACTAGGCTGGTAATGTAGGCAACCGGAGTTGCAAATGAAGCCCGGGATTTGAATTTCCCGGGCTTCATTTGCATATAGCCGGGCGCCGCCATTTTGAAATGTCCGCTAGTTCGGACTCCGTGCCCGCCCCTTGCTCCTGGTTCGAACTAGGGCGGTAGTGTAGACATACCCTGACAGCGCAGTGGACGCAGCGTGACCTGTGCTCTCTCCCCCAGGCCTGGCTGTCCACGGACACCTCGTTGGCGCCCCCCCCCGGCCGGGCTCGGAGGGCCGGCCCCGCACCTACCTGGACGCCATCACGGTGCTGACGGGGGCCCCCCGGCTGCGCTACGCCATCAACGTGACACTGCAGGGCATGGCCCTGCGGGGAGAGGGGGCCCTGGATCTGCCCTTCGGCCGCCCGGCCTGGACCAGCCGCCCGGGGCTGGGCGTGCGGGTGGGGCCGGGCGCCAGCGTGACCCTGCGGCTGGGCGCCGGGCTGGAGTTCGTGGTCCAGCGCCATCGGTACAGCCACCCCAGCACCCTGCAGAGAGACCACCTGGGCTTCTACGTGCTGGACGGCCGCGGGCTCTCGGCCCAGGCCCATGGGCTGCTGGGTAAGGGCATCGGGGCCCCCTCCCCTCCCCCGCTGCCCTCTGGAGGGGGGTTCCCGCCAGTCACCCCTGCCCCCTCTCGCCCCTGCAGGTCAGTTCCAGGCCGCTGACATCCAGCTGTGGCCGGGCAGCGGGGAGCAGCCCCCGCGGCTGCAGAGAGGGGGCGCCGTGGTGCCGGCCCTGCGGGTGACCAGGCTGCTGAAGGACTCGCCCCTGCCGGCCCACCAGGGCCCCTGCTGGCTGGTGAAGGGCGCCGCCCTGGAGGCCCTGCTGGGCGGGGCCTATGGCGCGTTTGTGGTCCCCAGCCCGCCAGAGATGTGAGGCCGGAGGGCGTGGCCCAGCCACTGGGCTGGGTGGGGCTCCTGTAGCCCGCCCCTGAGACTGGCCCCCCCATTCCCGCAGTGGGGCAGCCCACATCCCCCTCCCCATTCACGGATTCCAGGTGCAATGGCCCTCAGAGCCTGGATTTAAGGTGGAATCGTTCCTCTCCCCCTTCCAATCATGGATTTAAGGTGGAACGCTCCCTTTCCCCAGGGATCATGGATTTAAAGCAGAATCCTCCCTCCCCAGGGTCCCTCACAGACCAGATTTCAAGTGGAATTCTTCCTTCCCAGCAGGGACCCTGAATTAGGCGGACTCGCTTTCCCCTGGCCACACAAGTTCTGAATCAAGGTAGACCCCCCCCCCCATGAGCAGATGCAGAATCCTCGAATGGTAGCACACTAGAACCGGGAGGAACCACGAGAGGCATCGTGGCCGGCCCACCCCTGCCCTCACTTCTAGACCAGGGCTACTCAGCTTTGGAAGCCCCGGGGGCCACAGTGATGCTCACAGCACACGCCGAGGCCCGCAACTCATGCAAATCTATATGCAAATAGCGTCTTTCACACTGACAGGCGTGAATGCCAAGGTGCAGGCCAGACGACAACTGGCAGAACATTGAAGTCAGTTCTGCAGATATTAATACAACGCAACATTGACCCGATTTCCACCTGCCCCGTAGGACAGCACTTGACAATGCCGGAGCAATGACAGTCCAGGAATGGACCTTCTAAAACGCCTCTCAACAGAAGGCCATTACAGGGACCACTTTTTTGTTTTGGCTCCCACCGGGGGGCCACATCTGGCCCACGGGCCGTGTGTTGATTAGCCCTGGTCTAGCCCGTCCCTGGCAGGGGTCTGTTTGACCCGCTCTTCAATATCTCCAGGGACGGAGATTCCACAACCCCCCCAGGCAACTTATCCCAGTGTGTCACCACCCAGTGGCCAGGACGTGTTTCCTAAGGTCCAACCTAAACCTCCCTTGCTGCAGTTTAAGCCCCTTGCTTCTTGGCCTGTGCTCAGAGGTCAAGGGGAACAATTTTTCTCCCTCCTCCTTGTAACACCCTTTTAGATACCTGAAAACCGCCCCCCCCACACCTCCCCCAAGTCCTCTCCCCTCCAAACCACAGGTCCTTAATTTAAGTGGGATTTCCTTTCCAAGTGCAATTTGGCGATTTGGTGGAATGGATACGGGTTATTGATTTAAGGTGGATTTTTCTCCGTGTGCTTGTGTGTGAATCATTTGTTCAGCAAGGATTCGCCCCCCCCCCGCAGGAAACTTACCCTGGCCCCTTCAGGGGGTAGCTGAGTTAGTGCTACCTGACCACTTGCCAGCTCTACCTGCAGTTATAGGAGAACCTTGGATTTCAGGTGGATCCCATCCCCCGGCAGGCAGCACACTGATTTGAGATGGGATCCCGTAGGTAAGGTGACACCGTCCAAAGGGGGAGCTCATACGCAGCTGGGGGTATGTCCCCAGAGGGCAGGCGCAGCTGGCCAGCCTGCACTTTGGGGTGGAGGCCCCAGGAAGGCTAGAAGACAGATTCAATGAAGCTAGAAGGTCCAGGTGAGAGCAAAGAAATGGCTCCCAGCCTCCCTGCTCTAACCACTAGACTGTCCTCCCAGAGCAACAGTGGCCCCAGCATGCAGCTGGCTCATGTAGACTCTTTGCCATCCCCAGCCAGGCTGCTGCACGCAGGCGAGGCTGGATAGTAGCTGCCCTGTGCACGTGGGTCCAGGCGCGTACTGTTGTGGGGCAGTGCACCCACACCCCGGCAGGGAGGAGGGCATATGTCTCCCCTCCACGTCCTGAACGCGCCTGGCCCTGCTTAGCTTCATGGCCCCGCCTCGGCAGCAAACGCGGCATCTTTGCCACCAGGTGGCACTAAAGCGCCACTGGTCACGCAGCGAGCGCGTGGCTGACATAGGAGCCAATCGGCTTTGTGATCTCCCGCCCCGCCTCCCGCGCAGGGCGGGGCCGGCGGGAGAAGGGGAAAAGCGGAGATGGAACGTACCATCTCCGCTAAGAAAGGGGGGTCGGTGTCTCAGCGCATCCCAGGGGCTGGATAGCAGAGAACTCCCTTCCGCAGCCTCTCCCCACGCTCAGGGCGCAACCAGTGACCCCGCCCCAAGGGGAGGGACATAACGCCCCACCCCAGAAATGGTATAACCCCAGTGGCCCCGCCCCCGATGGGAGGTGCTTGATTCCAGTGGCCCCGCCCCAATGCAAAGGGGTGTAACCCCCAGTGGCCCCGCCCCCATAAGCTATTTAACCCCCAGTGGCCCCGCCCCCTGCTGACCTACTCCCCCATGGCCCCCCTGGCTCTTCTGCTTGTGTTGTGGCTCTGCCCTGGGCCCCAGGGCCTGGACCCCCTGGACCCGGGGCTGCTGGCCCAGGGCCGTGCCCGGCTGCAGGAGGCCCAGCTGCTGGCCCAGCACCCGCAGCTCGGGGCCTGCTGGGCGGGGGCCCTGGGCAGGCTGGACGTGGGCTGCCAGGAGCTGGGCGAGGAGCAGCAGAGCCGCATTGCCCTGGCCTTCGCCCACTGCCACCTGCAGAGGTGATGCCCAGGGCCTGGCCCGGGAGAGGGCAGCCCGTGGGTGGGGCGGGGGCACCCGGGGTCAGTCCCCGTAGAGGGCAGCCCGTGGGTGGGGCGGGGGCACCCGGGGTCAGTCCCCGTAGAGGGCAGCCCGTGGGTGGGGCGGGGGCACCTGGGGTCACTCCCCATAGAGGGCAGCCCGTGGGTGGGGCGGGGGCACCTGGGGTCACTCCCCATAGAGGGCAGCCCCCATAGAGGGCAGCCCGTGGGTGGGGCGGGGGCACCCGGGGTGGGTCCCCGTAGAGGGCAGCCCGTGGGTGGGGCGGGGGCACCCGGGGTGGGTCCCCGTAGAGGGCAGCCCGTGGGTGGGGTGGGGGCACCCGGGGTGGGTCCCCGTAGAGGGCAGCCCGTGGGTGGGGCGGGGACACCCAGGGTGGGTCCCCGTAGAGGGCAGCCCGTGGGTGGGGCGGGGACACCCAGGGTGGGTCCCCGTAGAGGGCAGCCCGTGGGTGGGGCGGGGGCACCCGGGGTGGGTCCCCGTAGAGGGCAGCCTGTGGGTGGGGCGGGGGCACCCGGGGTCACTCCCCATAGAGGGCAGCCCGTGGGTGGGGCGGGGGCACGCGGGGTGGGTCCCCATAGAGGGCAGCCCGTGGGTGGGGCGGGGGCACCCGGGGTCACTCCCCGTAGAGGGCAGCCCGTGGGTGGGGCGGGGGCACCCGGGGTCACTCCCCGTAGAGGGCAGCCCGTGGGTGGGGCGGGGGCACCCGGGGTCACTCCCCATAGAGGGCAGCCCGTGGGTGGGGCGGGGGCACCCGGGGTCACTCCCCGTAGAGGGCAGCCCGTGGGTGGGGCGGGAGCACCCGGGGTCACTCCCCATAGAGGGCAGCCCGTGGGTGGGGCGGGGACACCCAGGGTGGGTCCCCGTAGAGGGCAGCCTGTGGGTGGGGCGGGGGCACCCGGGGTCACTCCCCATAGAGGGCAGCCCGTGGGTGGGGCGGGGGCACCCGGGGTGGGTCCCCATAGAGGGCAGCCCGTGGGTGGGGCGGGGGCACGCGGGGTCACTCCCCATAGAGGGCAGCCCATGGGTGGGGCGGGGGCACCCGGGGTGGGTCCCCGTAGAGGGCAGCCCGTGGGTGGGGTGGGGGCACGCGGGGTCACTCCCCATAGAGGGCAGCCCGTGGGTGGGGCGGGGGCACCCGGGGTGGGTCCCCATAGAGGGCAGCCCGTGGGTGGGGCGGGGGCACGCGGGGTCACTCCCCGTAGAGGGCAGCCCGTGGGTGGGGCAGGGGCACCCGGGGTCACTCCCCGTAGAGGGCAGCCCGTGGGTGGGGCGGGGGCACCCGGGGTCACTCCCCGTAGAGGGCAGCCCGTGGGTGGGGCGGGAGCACCCGGGGTCACTCCCCATAGAGGGCAGCCCGTGGGTGGGGCGGGAGCACGCGGGGTCACTCCCCGTAGAGGGCAGCCCGTGGGTGGGGCGGGGGCACCCGGGGTCACTCCCCATAGAGGGCAGCCCGTGGGTGGGGCGGGGGCACCCGGGGTCACTCCCCGTAGAGGGCAGCCCGTGGGTGGGGCGGGGGCACCCGGGGTCACTCCCCGTAGAGGGCAGCCCGTGGGTGGGGCGGGAGCACCCGGGGTCACTCCCCATAGAGGGCAGCCCGTGGGTGGGGCGGGAGCACGCGGGGTCACTCCCCGTAGAGGGCAGCCCGTGGGTGGGGCGGGGGCACCCGGGGTCACTCCCCATAGAGGGCAGCCCGTGGGTGGGGCGGGGGCACCCGGGGTCACTCCCCATAGAGGGCAGCCCGTGGGTGGGGCGGGGGCACCCGGGGTCACTCCCCGTAGAGGGCAGCCCGTGGGTGGGGCGGGGGCACCCGGGGTCACTCCCCATAGAGGGCAGCCCGTGGGTGGGGCGGGGGCACGCGGGGTCACTCCCCATAGAGGGCAGCCCGTGGGTGGGGCGGGGGCACCCGGGGTGGGTCCCCGTAGAGGGCAGCCCGTGGGTGGGGTGGGGGCACCCGGGGTCACTCCCCATAGAGGGCAGCCCGTGGGTGGGGCGGGGGCACCCGGGGTCACTCCCCATAGAGGGCAGCCCGTGGGTGGGGCGGGGGCACGCGGGGTCACTCCCCATAGAGGGCAGCCTGTGGGTGGGGCGGGGGCACGCGGGGTCACTCCCCATAGAGGGCAGCCCGTGGGTGGGGCGGGGGCACGCGGGGTCACTCCCCATAGAGGGCAGCCCGTGGGTGGGGCGGGGGCACGCGGGGTCAGTCCCCGTAGAGGGCAGCCCGTGGGTGGGGCAGGGGCACCCGGGGTCACTCCCCGTAGAGGGCAGCCCGTGGGTGGGGCGGGGGCACCCGGGGTCACTCCCCATAGAGGGCAGCCCGTGGGTGGGGCGGGGGCACCCGGGGTCACTCCCCATAGAGGGCAGCCCGTGGGTGGGGCGGGGGCACCCGGGGTCACTCCCCATAGAGGGCAGCCCGTGGGTGGGGCGGGGGCACGCGGGGTCACGCCCCATAGAGGGCAGCCCGTGGGTGGGGCGGGGGCACGCGGGGTCACTCCCCATAGAGGGCAGCCCGTGGGTGGGGCGGGGGCACCCGGGGTCACTCCCCATAGAGGGCAGCCCGTGGGTGGGGCGGGGGCACGCGGGGTCACTCCCCATAGAGGGCAGCCCGTGGGTGGGGCGGGGGCACGCGGGGTCACTCCCCATAGAGGGCAGCCCGTGGGTGGGGCGGGGGCACCCGGGGTCACTCCCCATAGAGGGCAGCCCGTGGGTGGGGCGGGGGCACCCGGGGTCACTCCCCATAGAGGGCAGCCTGTGGGTGGGGCGGGGGCACCCGGGGTGGGTCCCCGTAGAGGGCAGCCCGTGGGTGGGGCGGGGGCACCCGGGGTCACTCCCCATAGAGGGCAGCCCGTGGGTGGGGCGGGGGCACGCGGGGTCACTCCCCATAGAGGGCAGCCCGTGGGTGGGGCGGGGGCACCCGGGGTCACTCCCCATAGAGGGCAGCCCGTGGGTGGGGCGGGGGCACCCGGGGTCACTCCCCATAGAGGGCAGCCCGTGGGTGGGGCGGGGGCACCCGGGGTCACTCCCCATAGAGGGCAGCCCGTGGGTGGGGCGGGGGCACCCGGGGTCACTCCCCATAGAGGGCAGCCCGTGGGTGGGGCGGGGGCACCCGGGGTCACTCCCCATAGAGGGCAGCCCGTGGGTGGGGCGGGGGCACGCGGGGTCACGCCCCATAGAGGGCAGCCCGTGGGTGGGGCGGGGGCACCCGGGGTCACTCCCCGTAGAGGGCAGCCCGTGGGTGGGGCGGGGGCACGCGGGGTCACTCCCCGTAGAGGGCAGCCCGTGGGTGGGGCGGGGGCACCCGGGGTCACTCCCCGTGGGGGGAGGGGAGAGGCAGCCCCTGGGGTTAGGGCGGGGAGCAGGCGGGGGGTCCCGGCTGAGCCCCTGGCTGTCGCTTGGCCAGGTCGGGCCGGCCCTTCCCTCCCTGCGAGGCCGGCAGCTCCGTCCGCGCCTGCACCCAGCACATGGACCCGGTGGCCTTCGGGGTCTACACGGAGTTCTTCACCCACGCCCACAGCCTCTGCTACCTCCTGCGCGGCGAGGCCTGGCGGCGGCGAGCCCAACGCACCGCGCACCGGTGAGCCGGGGTTCGGGGGCAGGGGATCGTGGGCAGGCCCCCAGCTCTGGGGGCAGCAGCTCCGCCCCTGAGCCGAGTTTGTCGGCGCTCAGCCCCGCCAGCGCTGGCTGGGGGCTGGTCCCTGCCCCACAGGCCAGAGCGGGGGGGCTCACGGGTGCAGGCGGCCAGGGGAGCCCTCGCGCTCGGGGACAGAAGCAGGGACAGGTGCCACCTGCCACCGCCCGCAGGGTGTGAACCGCCCCGCCCGTCTGCCAGCCTGCGCCCGTGGCTCACAGAGGGGGAGCCAGGAGGCAGCGCTGCCTGGGTGGGGGGCAGGTGCCAGGATCCAGCCTTCCCCCCCCCATTGACACGATTCCTTCTCGTGTCCCCACCCTTGTGTGGAATGAATTGTTACGTGTGTGCCAACGTGTAACGGGCCAAGGGGGGGGTGCAGGCTGCTATGGGGGTGTAGCTGTGAGAGAGGGTTGGGGTGTGGGGGGGAGACCTGTGGAGGGGTGGGGAGAGGGCAGGGTTTGGCGAGGTGCGGGGGGAGGTCTGTGGGGGAGAGGGCAGGGTTTGGCGGGGTGCGGGGGGAGGTCTGTGGGGAGAGGGCAGGGTTTGGCGGAGTGTGGGGGGAGGTCTGTGGGGGGAGGGCAGGGTTTGGCGGGGTGCGGGGGGAGGTCTGTGGGGAGAGGGCAGGGTTTGGCGGAGTGCGGGGGGAGGTCTGTGGGGGGGAGGGCAGGGTTTGGCGGAGTGCGGGGGGAGGTCTGTGGGGGGAGGGCAGGGTTTGGCGGAGTGCGGGGGGAGGTCTGTGGGGGGGAGGGCAGGGTTTGGCGGAGTGCGGGGGGAGGTCTGTGGGGGGAGGGCAGGGTTTGGCGGAGTGCGGGGGGAGGTCTGTGGGGAGAGGGCAGGGTTTGGCGGGGTGCGGGGGGAGGTCTGTGGGGGAGAGGGCAGGGTTTGGCGGGGTGCGGAGGGAGGTCTGTGGGGAGAGGGCAGGGTTTGGCGGGGTGCGGGGGGAGGTCTGTGGGGGGAGGGCAGGGTTTGGCGGGGTGCGGGGGGAGGTCTGTGGGGGGAGGGCAGGGTTTGGCGGAGTGCGGGGGGAGGTCTGTGGGGGGAGGGCAGGGTTTGGCGGAGTGCGGGGGGAGGTCTGTGGGGGGGAGGGCAGGGTTTGGCGGAGTGCGGGGGGAGGTCTGTGGGGGGGAGGGCAGGGTTTGGCGGAGTGCGGGGGGAGGTCTGTGGGGGGGAGGGCAGGGTTTGGCGGGGTGCGGGGGGGAGGTCTGTGGGGAGAGGGCAGGGTTTGGCGGGGTGCGGGGGGAGGTCTGTGGGGGAGAGGGCAGGGTTTGGCGGGGTGCGGAGGGAGGTCTGTGGGGAGAGGGCAGGGTTTGGCGGGGTGCGGGGGGAGGTCTGTGGGGGGAGGGCAGGGTTTGGCGGAGTGCGGGGGGAGGTCTGTGGGGGGAGGGCAGGGTTTGGCGGAGTGCGGGGGGAGGTCTGTGGGGGGGAGGGCAGGGTTTGGCGGGGTGCGGGGGGAGGTCTGTGGGGGAGAGGGCAGGGTTTGGCGGGGTGCGGAGGGAGGTCTGTGGGGAGAGGGCAGGGTTTGGCGGGGTGCGGGGGGAGGTCTGTGGGGGGAGGGCAGGGTTTGGCGGGGTGCGGGGGGAGGTCTGTGGGGGGAGGGCAGGGTTTGGCGGGATGCGGGGGGAGGTCTGTGGGGGAGAGGGCAGGGTTTGGCGGGGTGCGGAGGGAGGTCTGTGGGGGAGAGGGCAGGGTTTGGCGGGGTGCGGAGGGAGGTCTGTGGGGGGGGGGGCAGGGTTTGGCGGGATGCGGGGGGAGGTCTGTGGGGGAGAGGGCAGGGTTTGGCGGGGTGCGGGGGGAGGTCTGTGGGGGGAGGGCAGGGTTTGGCGGGATGCGGGGGGAGGTCTGTGGGGGAGAGGGCAGGGTTTGGCGGGGTGCGGGGGGAGGTCTGTGGGGGAGAGGGCAGGGTTTGGCGGGGTGCGGAGGGAGGTCTGTGGGGAGAGGGCAGGGTTTGGCGGGGTGCGGGGGGGAGGCCTGCGGGGGGCCCCTGCAGGATGGGGGGGGCGCACTGGCCACGCCTGAGGCAGGCCTGGGGGGGGTGCGTGGCAGGCCGGGGGTGGCAGTGGGGCGCCCCTCCCCCGGGGTGTCCGAGCGGCGGCTCCGCTACCTGGCGCTCCCCCCAGGCTGGTGGCCAGTTCGGAGGGCGTCTCCGCGCGGCTGGAGGAGACCAAGCGGCTGGCGGAGCAGGCGGCGCGCGCGCAGGAGGCCACCCTGCGCTCCCAGGAGGAGATTCTCCGCCACGGGGAGCTGCTCAGACAGACGCTGCAGGACTCCTCCACGGGTACCGCCTGAGTCCTCCTGTGCTGGCAGGGCAGTGGGGGCTAGTGGGTAGCGCAGGATGGATGGAGAGTGGGGGCCAGGAGTCCTGGGCGCTCTGCCTGGCTCTGGCAGAGCAGTGGGGGCTAGTGGGTAGCGCGGGATGGATGGAGAGTGGGGGCCAGGAGTCCTGAGCTCTCTGCCTGGCTCTGGCAGAGCAGTGGGGGCTAGTGGGTAGCGCAGGATGGATGGAGAGTGGGGGCCAGGAGTCCTGGGCGCTCTGCCTGGCTCTGGCAGAGCAGTGGGGGCTAGTGGGTAGCGCAGGATGGATGGAGATTGGGGGCCAGGAGTCCTGAGCTCTCTGCCTGGCTCTGGCAGAGCAGTGGGGGCTAGTGGGTAGCGCAGGATGGATGGAGATTGGGGGCCAGGAGTCCTGAGCTCTCTGCCTGGCTCTGGCAGGGCAGTGGGGGCTAGTGGGTAGCGCGGGATGGATGGAGAGTGGGGGCCAGGAGTCCTGAGCTCTCTGCCTGGCTCTGGCAGAGCAGTGGGGGCTAGTGGGTAGCGCGGGATGGATGGAGAGTGGGGGCCAGGAGTCCTGAGCTCTCTGCCTGGCTCTGGCAGAGCAGTGGGGGCTAGTGGGTAGCGCAGGATGGATGGAGATTGGGGGCCAGGAGTCCTGAGCTCTCTGCCTGGCTCTGGCAGAGCAGTGGGGGCTAGTGGGTAGCGCGGGGTGGGTGGAGGGTGGGGGCCAGGAGTCCTGAGCTCTCTGCCTGGCTCTGGCAGAGCAGTGGGGGCTAGTGGGTAGCGCGGGATGGATGGAGAGTGGGGGCCAGGAGTCCTGGGCTCTCTGCCTGGCTCTGGCAGAGCAGTGGGGGCTAGTGGGTAGCGCGGGGTGGGTGGAGGGTCGGGGCCAGGAGTCCTGGGCTCTCTGCCTGGCTCTGGGAGGGCAGTGGGGGCTAGTGGGTAGCGCGGGGTGGGTGGAGGGTGGGGGCCAGGACTCCTGGGCTCTCTGCCTGGCTCTGGCAGGGCAGTGGGGGCTAGTGGGTAGCGCGGGGTGGGTGGAGGGTGGGGGCCAGGACTCCTGGGCGCTCTGCCTGGCTCTGGGAGGGCAGTGGGGGCTAGTGGGTAGCGCAGGGTGGGTGGAGGGTGGGGGCCAGGACTCCTGGGCTCTCTGCCTGGCTCTGGCAGGGCAGTGGGGGCTAGTGGGTAGCGCGGGGTGGGTGGAGGGTGGGGGCCAGGACTCCTGGGCTCTCTGCCTGGCTCTGGCAGGGCAGTGGGGGCTAGTGGGTAGCGCGGGGTGGGTGGAGGGTGGGGGCCAGGACTCCTGGGCTCTCTGCCTGGCTCTGGCAGGGCAGTGGGGGCTAGTGGGTAGCGCGGGGTGGGTGGAGGGTGGGGGCCAGGACTCCTGGGCTCTCTGCCTGGCTCTGGCAGGGCAGTGAGGGCTAGTGGGTAGCGCGGGGTGGGTGGAGGATGGGAGCCAGGACTCCTGGGCTCTCTGCCTGGCTCTGGGAGGGCAGTGGGGGCTAGTGGGTAGCGCGGGGTGGGTGGAGGGTGGGGGCCAGGACTCCTGGGCTCTCTGCCTGGCTCTGGGAGGGCAGTGGGGGCTAGTGGGTAGCGCGGGGTGGGTGGAGGGTGGGGGCCAGGACTCCTGGGCTCTCTGCCTGGCTCTGGCAGGGCAGTGGGGGCTAGTGGGTAGCGCGGGGTGGGTGGAGGGTGGGGGCCAGGACTCCTGGGCTCTCTGCCTGGCTCTGGCAGGGCAGTGAGGGCTAGTGGGTAGCGCGGGGTGGGTGGAGGATGGGAGCCAGGACTCCTGGGCTCTCTGCCTGGCTCTGGGAGGGCAGTGGGGGCTAGTGGGTAGCGCGGGGTGGGTGGAGGGTGGGGGCCAGGACTCCTGGGCTCTCTGCCTGGCTCTGGGAGGGCAGTGGGGGCTAGTGGGTAGCGCGGGGTGGGTGGAGGGTGGGGGCCAGGACTCCTGGGCTCTCTGCCTGGCTCTGGCAGGGCAGTGGGGGCTAGTGGGTAGCACGGGGTGGGTGGAGGGTGGGGGCCAGGCGTCCTGGACTCTCTGCCTGGCTCTGGGAGGGCAGTGGGGACTACTGGGTAGCGCGGGGTGGGTGGAGGGTGGGGGCCAGGACTCCTGGGCTCTCTGCCTGGCTCTGGCAGGGCAGTGGGGGCTAGTGGGTAGCGCCGGGGGGGGGCGTGACTGCTGACCCGGCTCCCGGCAGGCGTGCGGGAGGCTTTCCGGGAGATGCAGGAGGTGGCCGGCCGGCAGCGCCTGGCCTTCGCCGAGATCGTGAACCGCCTCAGCTACCTGCACCACTTCCTGGTGGGGGAGTCGCAGGCTCTGGGCTCCGTCTTCTACCACCTGCTGACCGGCAGCGCCGCCCTGCTGCTCACCTCCAGCCCGCGCACCGCTGGGGCCAGGTAGGGCCGCCTGCACCCTGCCCAGGGCCGGACCCGCGCTGGCCCAGGGGGCAGGGCGTGGGTCAGGACCCCCCTTTCCCTGCCCACGGGCCCCTTTCTCTTTTGTCCCAGGCTGATCCTGCTGGCCCTGGTGGCCGTCAATGTCTACCTGGAGCGCACGCTCAGCGGCCTGGTCCTGGAAAACGCTGAGGCCAGTTCTGACCCGACGGTACTGACCAGTCCCCGGAGCCCCCTGCCCTGCATTCCCCCCCAGGGCATTCCCTTCATCCCCCCCCCCCCCCCCCCCGTTCCCCTCTCAGGTCAGCAGACACTGGGTCCAGCCAGGGTGGGGGAACTTGCATTTTTGCTCCTTGGGCATCTGAGATTGGGGGTGTGCAGGACCAGGCCTCCTGGGTGCTCTGTGGCTCAGAGGAGTGGGGTGTAGTGGTTAGAGCGGGCTGAGGTTAAAAGACAGGAAACAAAGGGTAGGAATAGATGGTAAATGTTCAGACTGGAGAGGGGTAACTAGAGGTGTCCCCCAAGGGTCAGTCCTGGGACGAGTCCTTTTCAACTTATTCATAAATGATCTGGAGAAAGGGGTAAGCAGTGAGGTGGTAAAGTTTGCAGATGATACCAAACTGTTTAGGATAGTCAAGACAGAAGCAGACTGTGAGGGACTCCAAAAAGATCTCACCAAATTGAGTGATTGGGCAACAAAATGGCAAATGAAATTTAATGTGGCTAAGTGTAAAGTAATGCACATCGGGAAAAATAACCCCAACTATACGTACAGTATGATGGGGGCTAATCTGGCTACGACAAATCAGGAAAGATCTTGGAGTTATCGTGGACAGTTCTCTGAAAACTCCCACACAGTGTGCAGCGGCGGTCAAAAAGGCAAATAGGATGCTAGGAATTATTAGGAAAGGGATAGAAAATAAGACCCAGAATATCTTACTGCCCCTGTATAAAACTATAGTACACGCACATCTTGAATACTGCGCCCCCCCCCATCCTCACCTCAAAGAAGATATTTTGGCCTTGGAATGGGGTCAGAAAAGGGCAACTAAAATGATTAGGGGTTTGGAACAGGTCCCATATGAGGAGAGGTTAAAGCGACTGGGACTTTTCAGTTTAGAAAAGAGGAGACTGAGGGGGATATGATAGAGGTCTAGAAAATCCTGGGTGGTGTGGAGAGGGCCGATAAAGAAAAGTTATTTATTAGTTCCCATAATAGGAGGATTAGAGGACACCAAATGAAGTTAATGGGGAGCAGGTTTAAAACTAAAAAGTTCTTCACACAGCGTGTAGTCAACCTGTGGAACTCCTTGCCAGAGGAGGCTGTGAAGGCAGGACTAGAACAGAGTTTAAAGAGAAGCTAGATAATTTCATGGAGGTTAGGTCCATAAAAGGCTACTAGCCAGGGGGTAGAAATGGTGTCCTTGGCCTCTGTTTGTCAGAGGCTGGTGAGGGATGGCAGGAGACAAATCGCTTGATCGTTGTCTTCGGTCCACCCCCTCTGGGGCACCTGGCGCTGGCCAAGATAGACCCTTGATCTGACCCAGGTGGGGGCGGGGGCAGGGCTGGGTGCCGGGCGGGCCGTGGGGGTCCTTGCCCTGACGGTGCCCTCTCTCAGGAGGCCCTGGCCCGCTGGGTGGGGCTGTGCCGCAGGCTGTGCGCGGGCGCCGGGCTGGCCGTCCTGGCCTACTGCACCCTCACCTACCGCGACGTGGCCCAGCAGAGCCGGGAGCTGCTGCGGGGGCTGCAGGAGACCCGGGCCCAGATGCAGGACATCCTGCAGGAGACCGGTAGGGGGCAGGGCCGGGCGGGGGGGGGGGGGGAGGTCCTGGGTCAAGGCAGGGGGAGGGGCTAGTGGACTGATCATTTGCATGGGCATGGCTGGGGCGGAGCTAGCGGGGATTATGGTCAGGGCATCACAGAATGGGTGGAGCTAAACCTCAGGGGGAGGGGATAAGAGGGTGGAGCATCTCTGTCTGGGCGGGGCTAGGAAGAGGTGGGGTCATGTGGGCGGGCTAACCCCTCTCCCCTCCCCCACTCAGAGCGCCTGCTGGCTCAGCGGGGCCAGAAGCCCAGCCAGGACAGCATGGAGTTTGTGGATTCGGGCTTCCCGGAGCCCCTCTCCCAGCCAGAGCGAGGGGCGCCCTGGGGTGAGCGGCCCCCCACGCCAGGGTCTCCCCTGGGTCAGGGAGGGGGAGCGGGGTCTAGTGGGTAGAGCAGGCGGAAGGGGGAGGGGAGTGGGGTCTAGTGGGTAGAGAAGGGGGCAGGGGAGCAGGGTCTAGTGGGCAGAGCAGGCGGAAGGGGGGAGGGGAGCGGGGTCTAGTGGGCAGAGCAGGTGGAAGGGGGGAGGGGAGTGGGGTCTAGTGGGTAGGGGAGCAGGGTCTAGTGGGTAGAGCGGAAGGGGGGCAGGAGGCCTGGGTTCTCTGCAGGCTCTGGGAGGGGAGCGGGGTCTAGTGGGTAGAGCAGGCGGAAGGGGGGAGGGGAGCAGGGTCTAGTGGGTAGAGCAGGCGGAAGGGGGAGGGGAGTGGGGTCTAGTGGGTAGAGAAGGGGGCAGGGGAGCAGGGTCTAGTGGACAGAGCAGGCGGAAGGGGGGAGGGGAGCGGGGTCTAGTGGGCAGAGCAGGCGGAAGGGGGGAGGGGAGCGGGGTCTAGTGGGCAGAGCAGGTGGAAGGGGGGAGGGGAGTGGGGTCTAGTGGGTAGGGGAGCGGGGTCTAGTGGGTAGAGCGGAAGGGGGGCAGGAGGCCTGGGTTCTCTGCAGGCTCTGGGAGGGGAGCGGGGTCTAGTGGGCAGAGCAGGCGGAAGGGGGGAGGGGAGCGGGGTCTAGTGGGCAGAGCAGGCGGAAGGGGGGAGGGGAGCGGGGTCTAGTGGGCAGAGCAGGCGGAAGGGGGGAGGGGAGCGGGGTCTAGTGGGCAGAGCAGGCGGAAGGGGGGAGGGGAGCGGGGTCTAGTGGGCAGAGCAGGTGGAAGGGGGGAGGGGAGTGGGGTCTAGTGGGTAGGGGAGCGGGGTCTAGTGGGTAGAGCGGAAGGGGGGCAGGAGGCCTGGGTTCTCTGCAGGCTCTGGGAGGGGAGCGGGGTCTAGTGGGCAGAGCAGGCGGAAGGAGGGCAGGACGCCGGGGGGGTCTGGGCGGTGCCGGAGGGAGCTCCCCGCTAACCCAGCCCTCTCTGCGTAGGGCCAGGGGCGGAAGGCAGGACCAGCAGCCCCAAGCCCAGGAGCGGCTCCCCGGCCCGCCAGCGCGCCCGGCTGCAGAGACGCCCCAGCCGCCGGGACTCGGAGCCACACGACAACCCCCCACCGTGGGACAGGGTGAGCCGAGCCCTGCTCTAACCACTGGACCCCACTCCCCTCCCAGGGCCAGGCCTTTGACTGCTCTGAACGTGTCTCCTCCAGCTCTGCCGCTACGACCTCCGTCGCCGGCCCTCCCTCCAGCTGCCGCCCCGCTGAGCCCGCCTGGGATGCCCGGCCCAGCCCCTGGCTTCTCCCCCGGCTCCTGCAGCAGCGTGGGGGGGGGGGGGCTGGGTTCCCTCCCCAGCCTGCAGTGAATGAGACCAAGGGGACGGGGGGAGCAGCACATGGTGTTTTATTGGGGGCTGCCCATGCCCCAGCTTTTTAGCTTGTAATAAAGGGAGCCTGACGTTTCCGGAGAGGTGGCTCTGTGCTTGTCGCGGGCAGGCGGGGTCCCCGGGCGGGCAGAGCTCCAGGGGGGCAGGGTCCCCAGGCTGACGGGCAGGGCTCCGGGGGAGCGGGGTCCCTGGGCGGGCAGAGTCCCCAGGCTGGCGGGCAGGGCTCCGGGGGGGCGGGGTCCCCAGGCTGGCGGGCAGGGCTCCGGGGGAGCGGGGTCCCCGGGCGGCCGGCGTGGCGCCTAGTCGCCTGCGGCGCCGAAGTTCATGGCAGCTGTCAGCGTGGCGGAGAGCTTGCTGGCGATTTTCTCTGCAGGAGGCAAGTGAGCCGTGAGATCCGCCCAGCGACCCCCCCCAGCAAGCTGTGCACCCCCCCCGCTGGCATATGACACCCCCCCCCCGCGAGCCCTCCGGCCAGCAGAGCCGTGGGCGCGGGAGCCGGCCGTGCAGAGTGAGCGCTCCCCCGCCCTGGCTCCTGCCACAGGCCTCCAGGGTTCTCTCCCGGCCCCGGCGGGTCAGGCTTGGGTGGGGGAGGCCTGGGAGCCACCAGGGACCTCAGCCAAGCCACTGCTCTGTGCCTCAGTTCCCCCCTGCTGCCCCGCTCCGCCCTCCACCAACCTGCTCTCTTCTGCCGCTTCTTCCGCCGCTTGCTGGCTGCCCGCAGGCCCTGCCCTTGGTGCAGGGGGTCCAGGGCGGCCACCTCCTCCAGGCAGGGGGCGCGGGGGCCAGGCCTCTCCGCCGCCGGAGCCGCTCTGGTCTTAGCCTTCAGTGCCACGGTCACAGGCCCGAGCTGGGGGAGAGGGAGGCCTGAGGGGGGGCCAGGATATCGACTCTCCCGTGGGCACCAAGAACGGGGGGCTGGGTGAGGGGGCCAAAGCCTCCACCTCTAGGGAATGTGTGGGCGGAGCCTGTGCAGGGGGTGGGGCTTATGGGACATGCTCCTCCCCCCGCCCTTTCCATACCTCCAGATCTCGGTCTTCCTCCATGGCGCTTTCTTCCTGGCCTGCCGCCGCCTCTTCCTCCATCTCTGTGCCTGCCCCGCCAGCCAGGCCGGTGGGCGCGAGGCCGGTGCCCGCGGGAAGCGACGAGAGGCCTGGGCAGGGAGTGGGCACAGGGAGAGCCCCGTGAGCCGATGCTCTGCCGCGCCCCCGAGAAAGCGATATCCTCTGTGCCCTGGCTCCGGGGAGTGAGGCCTAGCGGTTAGAGCTGGGGGAGGGGGCCTGGCCGGTTCCCAGCCACGTTCACTACTCACTGGCCAAAGTCTCCTGGTTGCCCTGCTCCAGCGCCTCGAAGTCGAAGGCCTGGCCCATCTGCGAGACGATCTGGGCGCTGAGGTGGGTCGGCAGCGTGTGGCTCTCGGGGGGGTGCGTGAAGTAGCTGATCTTCCCGCTGGGGAGGACAGGAAAGGGGCTCTTACCAGCTCCCCCCGCCACCCCCCAGGAACCCGTCCCGCGCCCCACCCACCTCATCCAGTCGCTCAGCACCGCTCTGGCCGCCTTCTCGTGGTCGGGCACGCCCCCCTTCCTCAGTTTCCCCGTTCTCCGGGCGAGGTGCGCTAGGAACTCCGCCACGTCCCGGTAGGCCGGCACGCCGTAGTGCTGCATGAGCTGGGGCGGGAGCGGCCGGACACGCCCGTCAGCCTGCACCCGCCTCCTCCCTCCCCCCAGCCTGGCCTCAGAGCCGAGGGGCGAGTCTAGGCCCAGATTGCCAGCGGCAGGCCAGCCCCCCGGCACTCGGCGGCAGCGGTCCTCTGGCCAGAGGCTGTGGGGCGGCGCCAATGCTAGGGACCAAGGCGGGGACAGCCCGGCCCCACGGGCACCGCTCCTGCCGCCGCGCAGCGCCGAGCCCCAGAGCCGGAGTGTCCCTAGGAACTGGCCGCCCCGTGCGCGGAGGGGAGACCGGGGGCGCGGGACCCCGCAAGGAGGTGAGTGCGGAAGCCCAGGCCAGGGGCCAGCAGGGCGCCCCCCCCCCAGCCTTGCCAGCTGCCCCAGAGCTCTCGGCTTGGGCCGGGCAGATGCCCTGGGGAGCGCCGGCCGGGCTAGGCGTGGACGTGGTCCGGGGACGGTCGCCCTTAGCGCGGGGCCACGGCGGGACCCAGGGGAGCTGCCGTCACAGGCGCCCTCGCCCCGCGAGAGAGGCCAGCAACAGGGCCAAGCCACCGCGGCTCCCCCCCCAGCTCCGCGAGAGGCCAGCAACAGGGCCAAGCCACCGCGGCTCCCCCCCCAGCTCCGCGAGAGAGGCCAGCAACAGGGCCAAGCCACCGCGGCTCCCCCCCCCGCCCCGCGAGAGAGGCCAGCAACAGGGCCATGCCGCCACAGCTCCCCCCCCGCCCCGCGAGAGAGGCCAGCAACAGGGCCAAGCCACCGCGGCTCCCCCCCCCGCCCCGCGAGAGAGGCCAGCAACAGGGCCAAGCCACCGCGGCTCCCCCCCCAGCTCCGCGAGAGGCCAGCAACAGGGCCAAGCCACCGCGGCTCCCCCCCCCGCCCCGCGAGAGGCCAGCAACAGGGCCAAGCCACCGCGGCTCCCCCCCCCGCCCCGCGAGAGAGGCCAGCAACAGGGCCAAGCCACCGCGGCTCCCCCCCCCGCCCCGCGAGAGAGGCCAGCAACAGGGCCAAGCCACCGCGGCTCCCCCCCCGCCCCGCGAGAGAGGCCAGCAACAGGGCCATGCCACCGCGGCTCCCCCCCCCGCCCCGCGAGAGGCCAGCAACAGGGCCATGCCACCGCGGCTCCCCCCCCGCCCCGCGAGAGGCCAGCAACAGGGCCATGCCACCGCGGCTCCCCACCCCGCCCCGCGAGAGAGGCCAGCAACAGGGCCAAGCCACCGCGGCTCCCCCCCCCGCCCCGCGAGAGAGGCCAGCAACAGGGCCAAGCCACCGCGGCTCCCCCCCCCCGCCCCGCGAGAGAGGCCAGCAACAGGGCCATGCCACCGCGGCTCCCCCCCCGCCCCGCGAGAGAGGCCAGCAACAGGGCCATGCCACCGCGGCTCCCCCCCCCGCCCCGCGAGAGAGGCCAGCAACAGGGCCATGCCACCGCGGCTCCCCCCCCAGCTCCGCGAGAGAGGCCAGCAACAGGGCCATGCCACCGCGGCTCCCCCCCCCCACGCGCCGCGGCTCCCCCCACCTCACGCGCCGCGACTGCCCCCCCACCCCACGCGCCGCGACTGCCCCCCCACCCCACGGCTGCCCCGCCCCAGTGACCCCCCCGTCCCTACCCACCTGCTCCTTGGCGCAGCGGCGCAGGATGGCATCCACGGGCGCCACCGGGTCGGCCACCTGCTCCACCTTGAGGCAGCTGCGCAGCACCAGGGCAGCGTCGGAGGCCGCGGGCGCCAGCACAAGGCCGGGGCAGTCCAGGAGCTTGATGTGCCGGTCCAGCTGCACCTCCTGCAGGCACCTGGGGGGGGGGGGGGGTCAGCGGGGCAGCCCTGGCCCATCCCCCCCGCCCCCGGGCAGGACCTCACCTGGTCACGCCGGGTGTGGCCCCCACCCCGCAGGCCCGGCTCCGCTTCAGGCTGTTGATCAGGCTGCTCTTGCCCACGTTGGGGTAGCCTGGAACGGGGCAAAGGGAGCCAGCTGGAGAGAGGCCAGGCGGCCGGGCTCCCCCCCCACTCTAACCACTAGCCCCCGCTCCCCCCCAGAGCCAGCTGGAGAGAAGCCAGGCGGCTGGGCTCCCCCCCCCACTCTAACCACTAGCCCCCGCTCCCCCCAGAGCCAGCTGGAGAGAAGCCAGGCGTCCGGGCTCCCCCCCCACTCTAACCACTAGCCCCCGCTCCCCCCAGAGCCAGCTGGAGAGAAGCCAGGCGGCTGGGCTCCCCCCCCCACTCTAACCACTAGCCCCCACTCCCCCCAGAGCCAGCTGGAGAGAAGCCAGGCAGCCGGGCTCCCACGCTCCCCCCCACTCTAACCACTAGCCCACACTCCCCCCCCCCCCCGAGCCAGCTGGAGAGAAGCCAGGCGGCCGCGCTCCCCCCCCCACTCTAACCACTAGCCCCCACTCCCCCCAGAGCCAGCTGGAGAGAGGCCAGGCGGCCGGGCTCCCACCCCCACCCCACTCTAACCACTAGTCCCCACTCCCCCCAGAGCCAGCTGGAGAGAGGCCAAGCTCCCATCCCCACACCCCCCTGCTCTAACCACTAGCCCCCACTTTCCCCCAGAGCCAGGGGGAGGACCCCCTCTCTTACCTACCACCCCCACACTGATGGCCATCTTGAGGTCCTGGCTGCGGCTGTAGTTGGCCAGCACGGTGAGCAGGCAGGCGGCTCCCACGCAGGCCCCGCTGCTCAGCAGCTCGCTGGGGGCCGTGGCCGCAGGCACCTTGCTCTGTTGCTGGGGGAGAGAGCGGCTGCAGCAGGAGGCAGGGCAGTGCCCCCCCCACCCCGGGCCCGGCCCCACCCCCGCCGGCCCCCTTACCAGGTGCTGGCTCTGCTGCTGGGTGCAGGCTTTGAAGGCCACGGCCGGCAGCTCATTCCTCAGGTACTTCAGCCACCCGGCCACCACCTCCCGGGGCACCAGGTCTGGGGCAGGAGCACAGGGGTTACCAGGGCGCCCCCCCCCCCCGGGGCCAGGTCTGGGGCAGGAGCACAGGGGTTACCGTGGCGCCCCCCCCGTGGCCAGGTCTGGGGGCAGGAGCACAGGGGTTACCGTGGCGCCCCCCCCCCCGTGGCCAGGTCTGGGGGCAGGAGCACAGGGGTTACCGTGGCGCCCCCCCCCGTGGCCAGGTCTGGGGGCAGGAGCACAGGGGTTACCGTGGCGCCCCCCCCCTCCCCGGGGCCAGGTCTGGGGCAGGAGCACAGGGGTTACCAGGGCGCCCCCCCCCCCCGGGCCAGGTCTGGGGCAGGAGCACAGGGGTTACCAGGGCGCCCCCCCCCCCCGGGCCAGGTCTGGGGCAGGAGCACAGGGGTTACCAGGGCGCCCCCCCCCCCGGGCCAGGTCTGGGGCAGGAGCACAGGGGTTACCGTGGCACCCCCCCCCCCCCGGGGCCAGGTCTGGGGCAGGAGCACAGGGGTTACCGTGGCGCCCCCCCCCCCCCCCGGGGCCAGGTCTGGGGCAGGAGCACAGGGGTTACCAGGGCGCCCCCCCCCCCCCGGGGCCAGGTCTGGGGCAGGAGCACAGGGGTTACCAGGGCGCCCCCCCCCCCCCCCGGGGCCAGGTCTGGGGCAGGAGCACAGGGGTTACCAGGGCGCCCCCCCCCCCCGGGCCAGGTCTGGGGGCAGGAGCACAGGGGTTACCGTGGCGCCCCCCCCCCCGGGGCCAGGTCTGGGGCAGGAGCACAGGGGTTACCAGGGCGCCCCCCCCCCCCCCCGGGCCAGGTCTGGGGGCAGGAGCACAGGGGTTACCGTGGCGCCCCCCCCCCTCCCCGGGGCCAGGTCTGGGGCAGGAGCACAGGGGTTACCGTGACGCCCCCCCCCCGTGGCCAGGTCTGGGGGCAGGAGCACAGGGGTTACCGTGGCGCCCCCCCCCGGGGCCAGGTCTGGGGGCAGGAGCACAGGGGTTACCATGGCGCCCCCCCCCCCGGGGCCAGGTCTGGGGGCAGGAGCACAGGGGTTACCGTGGCGCCCCCCCCCCGGGCCAGGTCTGGGGGCAGGAGCACAGGGGTTACCGTGGCGCCCCCCCCCCCCGGGCCAGGTCTGGGGGCAGGAGCACAGGGGTTACCATGGCGCCCCCCCCCCCCCCGGGGCCAGGTCTGGGGGCAGGAGCACAGGGGTTACCGTGGCGCCCCCCCCCCCGGGCCAGGTCTGGGGCAGGAGCACAGGGGTTACCGTGGCGCCCCCCCCCCCGGGCCAGGTCTGGGGGCAGGAGCACAGGGGTTACCGTGGCGCCCCCCCCGGGGCCAGGTCTGGGGGCAGGAGCACAGGGGTTACCGTGGCCCCCCCCCCCCCGGGGCCAGGTCTGGGGGCAGGAGCACAGGGGTTACCGTGGCCCCCCCCCCGGGGCCAGGTCTGGGGGCAGGAGCACAGGGGTTACCAGGGCGCCCCCCCCCCCAGGGCCAGGTCTGGGGGCAGGAGCACAGGGGTTACCGTGGCCCCCCCCCCGGGGCCAGGTCTGGGGGCAGGAGCACAGGGGTTACCGTGGCCCCCCCCCCCGGGGCCAGGTCTGGGGGCAGGAGCACAGGGGTTACCGTGGCCCCCCCCCCGGGGCCAGGTCTGGGGGCAGGAGCACAGGGGTTACCGTGGCCCCCCCCCCCGGGGCCAGGTGTGGGGCAGGAGCACAGGGGTTACCGTGGCGCCCGCCCCCCCCGGGCCACGTCTGGGGCAGGAGCACAGGGGTTACCGTGGCGCCCCCCCGCCCAGGGCCAGGTCTGAGGGCAGGAGCACAGGGGTTACCAGGGCGCCCCCCCCCCCGGGGCCAGGTCTGGGGGCAGGAGCACAGGGGTTACCGTGGCGCCCCCCCCCCCCGGGGCCAGGTCTGGGGCAGGAGCACAGGGGTTACCATGGCGCCCCCCCCCCGGGGGGAGTCCGGGCCCCCGCTCCACCCCACCAGCGCCGCCCCCGGGGGGGAGTCCGGGCCCCCCGCTCCACCCCACCAGCGCCGCCCCCCCGGGGGAGTCCGGGCCCCCCGCTCCACCCCACCAGCGCCGCCCCCCGGGGGGGAGTCTGGCCCCTGCCACGCACCCACCGATTTTGTTCAATACCAGCACCAGCTTCTTGCTGCCCCCGGCCTGCAGCACGGCCTCCTCCACCAGGGGGCAGCGGCAGCCCAGGGGGTCTCGGGCGTCCAGCACCTCGAGCACAACGTCGGCCGCCTGGATCACCTGGGGGGGCAGAGACGGGGTGAGTGGGACGCCCCCTCTGCAGCCCGGCCCGGCCCACTGAGCGCTGCCCGGGGGGGGGTTGGGACGCCCCCTCTGCAGCCCGGCCCGGCCCACTGAGCGCTGCCCGGGGGGGGGTTGGGACGCCCCCTCTGCAGCCCGGCCCGGCCCACTGAGCGCTGCCCGGGGGGGGGTTGGGGCGCCCCCTCTGCAGCCCGGCCCGGCCCACTGAGCGCTGCCCGGGGGGGGTTGGGACGCCCCCTCTGCAGCCCGGCCCGGCCCACTGAGCGCTGCCCGGGGGGGGGTTGGGGCGCCCCCTCTGCAGCCCGGCCCGGCCCACTGAGCGCTGCCCGGGGGGGGGGTTGGGACGCCCCCTCTGCAGCCCGGCCCGGCCCACTGAGCGCTGCCCGGGGGGGGGGTTGGGACGCCCCCTCTGCAGCCCGGCCCGGCCCACTGAGCGCTGCCCGGGGGGGGGGTTGGGACGCCCCCTCTGCAGCCCGGCCCGGCCCACTGAGCGCTGCCCGGGGGGGGGGTTGGGACGCCCCCTCTGCAGCCCGGCCCGGCCCACTGAGCGCTGCCCGGGGGGGGGTTGGGGAGCCCCCTCTGCAGCCCGGCCCGGCCCACTGAGCGCTGCCCGGGGGGGGGGTTGGGACGCCCCCTCTGCAGCCCGGCCCGGCCCACTGAGCGCTGCCCGGGGGGGGGGGGTTGGGGCGCCCCCTCTGCAGCCCGGCCCGGCCCACTGAGCGCTGCCCGGGGGGGGGTTGGGGAGCCCCCTCTGCAGCCCGGCCCGGCCCACTGAGCGCTGCCCGGGGGGGGGTTGGGACGCCCCCTCTGCAGCCCGGCCCGGCCCACTGAGCGCTGCCCGGGGGGGGGTTGGGACGCCCCCTCTGCAGCCCGGCCCGGCCCACTGAGCGCTGCCCGGGGGGGGGGGGTTGGGACGCCCCCTCTGCAGCCCGGCCCGGCCCACTGAGCGCTGCCCGGGGGGGGGGGGTTGGGACGCCCCCTCTGCAGCCCGGCCCGGCCCACTGAGCGCTGCCCGGGGGGGGGTTGGGACGCCCCCTCTGCAGCCCGGCCCGGCCCACTGAGCGCTGCCCGGGGAGGGGGGTTGGGACGCCCCCTCTGCAGCCCGGCCCGGCCCACTGAGCGCTGCCCGGGGGGGGGGGGTTGGGACGCCCCCTCTGCAGCCCGGCCCGGCCCACTGAGCGCTGCCCGGGGGGGGGTTGGGACGCCCCCTCTGCAGCCCGGCCCGGCCCACTGAGCGCTGCCCGGGGGGGGTTGGGACGCCCCCTCTGCAGCCTGGACCGGCCCACTGAGCGCTGCCCGGGGGGGGGGTTGGGGCGCCCCCTCTGCAGCCTGGCCCGGCCCACTGAGCGCTGCCCGGGGGGGGGGTTGGGGCGCCCCCTCTGCAGCCTGGCCCGGCCCACTGAGCGCTGCCCGGGGGGGGGGTTGGGGCGCCCCCTCTGCAGCCTGGCCCGGCCCACTGAGCGCTGCCCGGGGGGGGGGTTGGGGACGCCCCCTCTGCAGCCTGGCCCGGCCCACTGAGCGCTGCCCGGGGGGGGGGGGGGGTTGGGGCGCCCTTCCCCATGGCTCTCACCCACCTTCCAGAACTCCCGGGAGTAGGCCCGGCGGGAGCCCTCCTTCTCCAGCCGCGGGGGCTCCGGCAGCTGCTGCAGCCCGGCCTCCTGTGGAGAGAGGAGAGGGAAGAGCATGGACCCCCCCCAGCCCTGCTGGGCCCTCGGGCCCCCGCCCCCCTCGGGCCAGACCGCGGGGCCGGTACCTTCTGCTCGAAAGCCTGCTGCTTGCACAGGGCCTCCTGCTGCAGGGCCTCCAGGCTGCGGCGCTGCCCCATCGCCTTGGCCCGGGCCTCCTGCTGCTGGGCCCTCAGCTCTGCCACCTGCGGGCACAGCCAGGGTGAGCCCCCGCCAGGCTCCCGGGCGCCCCCCCTCCCCTCCCTCCCCCTCGGCGGGCGCCCCTCCCCTCCCCCGCCGGGCTCCTGGGTGCCCCCCTCCCCTCGGCAGGCGCCCCTCCCCTCCCCCGCTGGGCTTCCATCCCTCCTCTCCCCCCCCACGGTGCTCCTGGGCACCCCCATCTCTCCCCCCCGCCGGGCTCCTGGGTGCCCCCCTCCCCTCGGCGGGCGCCCCTCCCCTCCCCCACTGGGCTTCCATCCCTCCCCTCCCCCCCAACGGGGCTCTTGGGCATCCCCATCCCTCCCCCCCCGCTGGGCTCCTGGGTGCCCCCCCTCCCCATGGCGGGCGCTCCTCCCCTCCCCCGCTGGGCTTCCATCCCTCCCCTCCCCCCCCCCCACGGGCTCCTGGGCACCCCCAGGGCTCCCCTCCCCCCTGCAGGGCTCCTGGGCACCCCCACCCCACCCCTCCCCCGAGCTGGGAACTCAGGCGCCTGGGCTCCCCCCACCGGGTATCCAGGCTCCCCCACCCTTTTTTTCTTTAATTCTTCCTTCTTGGCATATTCCTTGACGTGCAGCAGCTGAGGCAGCCCCCGGCCCCGGGCCTTTCTCCCATGAGCCTTTGCATCCTTCCTCTGCAAGGGAGAGTCTGCTAGGAGCCTCCCAACGGGCAGCCACCTGCTCCCCCTTCTCCTGCCTCCCCGTCCCCGCCCTAACCACTAGCCCCCGCTCCCCCAGCGCTGGGCAGGAGCCCTGGGTCCTTCCTTCCAGCCTCCCCCACTCCAACCACTAGGCCCTTCTCCTCTCCCCCCCAGCTCTGGGCAGGAACCCAGGGCCCTTCCTTCCAGCCTCCCCCCTTCTCTAACCACTAGGCCCGGTCCCCCCCCCGAAGGCTGGGCAGGAGCCCAGGGTCCTGTGCTCACCTTGTGGGCCTGTTTCTTTGCGGCGGGCGCGTGCTCTGCGGAGAAGGGGACAGAGTTAAGGGGGGGTCACAGCAAGGGGGCTCGGGGCTGGCGCCGGGGCCCAAGACTTACTGGGCCGTGTCATGGTTCCCAGGGGGGCTGCGGGGCCTCTCTGCGCCTGGGAAGAAATGGCCGTTAGACCCCGTGTGAGAGCAGCTGGGGGGCTGGAGCGATCACCCCACACCGCCTGCCCTCCCACGCCACCCCGAAATCCTACCCCCGCCCCCCAGCACCGGCCCCTCCCCCCCTGCACCCCCCAGCACCGGCCCCTCCCCACTCTGCACCCCCCAGCCCCGGCCCCTCCCCCCCTGCACCCCCCAGCACCGGCCCCTCCCCCCTGCACCCCCCAGCCCCGGCCCCTCCCCCCTGCATCCCCCAGCCCCGGCCCCTCCCCACTCTGCACCCCCCAGCTCCGGCCCCTCCCCACTCTGCACCCCCCAGCTCCGGCCCCTGCCCCCCTTGCACCCCCCAGCACCGGCCCCTCCCCCCTTGCACCCCCCAGCTCCGGCCCCTCCCCACTCTGCACCCCCCAGCTCCGGCCCCTCCCCCCCTGCACCCCCCAGCCCCGGCCCCTCCCCACTCTGCACCCCCCAGCCCCGGCCCCTCCCCCCTGCACCCCCCAGCACCGGCCCCTCCCCACTCTGCACCCCCCAGCTCCGGCCCCTGCCCCCCTTGCACCCCCCAGCACCGGCCCCTCCCCCCTTGCACCCCCCAGCTCCGGCCCCTCCCCACTCTGCACCCCCCAGCTCCGGCCCCTCCCCACTCTGCACCCCCCAGCTCCGGCCCCTGCATCCCACCTCTCCTCGGCCCGGCTCTCGCAGTTTCACTTCCAGGGCACCAGCTGTAACCCACGTGGCGCGCTCCCGACACTGGGCGCTCCCCGGGCGCGCGCGCAGGGGGCGGGGCCAGGCCGGGCGAGTCCTGCAGCCAGGCAGCCCCCGCGCGGCCCTGGTGAACTCACACGCGTTCCTCGTGCACACGGCGTGCCCGGCCCCTGCAGCCCTGGTGTGCGGGGCGTGCAAACGGGCCGGCTGCGAATCCGGCCGGCGTGGCGGGGCCGAGCCCCGGGGACCCGGCTGAGCTGCGCAGGGGCCCCCGCCCCCGGGAGTGAACCCCGCTAGACGCCGCTCTCCAGCGGGCCCCCCCGCACTTGGGGGGAAGGGGAAGGGGAAGCCTCTTTTCAGGGCTGGCTGCGTCTCAGTCCCGGGCGAGCTGCCCCCCTGCCGCTCCGCCCCAGAAGTGGCTGCATCTGAGCGCTATGAGAGCCACCCTCATGGGATGCCACATGTGGGACATGGGGAGCGGTCCGGGGGCCGTGTTACGTGTGGGTGTCCCCCAGCTGCTCTGCCCCAGAGGTGGCTGCGTTCCAGCGCCGGGGGAGCGGTCCGGGGGCCGTGTTACGTGTGGGTGTCCCCCAGCTGCTCTGCCCCAGAGGTGGCTGCGTTCCAGCGCCGGGGGAGCGGTCCGGGGGCCGTGTTACGTGTGGGTGTCCCCCAGCTGCTCTGCCCCAGAGGTGGCTGCGTTCCAGCGCCGGGGGAGCGGTCCGGGGGCCGTGTTACGTGTGGGTGTCCCCCAGCTGCTCTGCCCCAGAGGTGGCTGCGTTCCAGCGCCGGGGGAGCGGTCCGGGGGCCGTGTTACGTGTGGGTGTCCCCCAGCTGCTCTGCCCCAGAGGTGGCTGCGTTCCAGCGCCGGGGGAGCGGTCCGGGGGCCGTGTTACGTGTGGGTGTCCCCCAGCTGCTCTGCCCCAGAGGTGGCTGCGTTCCAGCGCCGGGGGAGCGGTCCGGGGGCCGTGTTACGTGTGGGTGTCCCCCAGCTGCTCTGCCCCAGAGGTGGCTGCGTTCCAGCGCCGGGGGAGCGGTCCGGGGGCCGTGTTACGTGTGGGTGTCCCCCAGCTGCTCTGCCCCAGAGGTGGCTGACCACAGCCTCCCAGGCATGAACAGTCAGTCATTGGCAGGCGCAAAGGGGGTGTTCGTGTTACCGGACTGTACGTGTCTCGAGTTGTCTGTGAGCTGGTCCCTTCCCGGGGCCCAGGCAAAGGCACTGAAGGGCTCTTTGTACACACATGGGGTGTGTACTCTACCTAGTGAGTTGGGGGGGCGGGAGCTGGGAGCCTGGACCCTGGGTTCCATCCCCAGCTGTGGGAGGAGAGTGGGGGATAGTGGTTAGAGCGGGGGTGGGGGGTCTGGGAGCCAGGACTGCTGGGCTCTCTCCCGGCTCTGGGAGGGGACTGGAGGCTAGTGGTTAGAGCGGGGGTCGGGGGTCTGGGAGCCAGGACTGCTGGGCTCTTTCCCGGCTCTGGGAGGGGACTGGAGGCTAGTGGTTAGAGCGGGGGCGCGGGGGTCTGGGAGCCAGGACTGCTGGGCTCTCTCCCGGCTCTGGGAGGGGAGTGGGGGCTAGTGGTTAGAGTGGGGGTCGGGGGTCTGGGAGCCAGGACTGCTGGGCTCTCTCCCGGCTCTGGGAGGAGAGTGGGGGCTAGTGGTTAGAGCGGGGGTGAGGGGTCTGGGAGCCAGGACTGCTGGGCTCTCTCCCGGCTCTGGGAGGGGAGTGGGGGCTAGTGGTTAGAGCGGGGGTGGGGGGGGGTCTGGGAGCCAGGACTGCTGGGCTCTCTCCCGGCTCTGGGAGGAGAGTGGGAGTGAGGGTTCTGGGAGCCAGGACTGCTGGGCTCTCTCCCGGCTCTGGGAGGGGAGTGGGGGCTAGTGGTTAGAGCGGGGGTGAGGGGTCTGGGAGCCAGGACTGCTGGGCTCTCTCCCGGCTCTGGGAGGGGAGTGGGGGCTAGTGGTTAGAGCGGGGTGGGGGCTGGGAGCCAGGACTGCTGGGCTCTCTCCCGGCTCTGGGAGGGGAGTGGGGGCTAGTGGTTAGAGCGGGGGTGGGGGGGTCTGGGAGCCAGGACTGCTGGGCTCTCTCCCGGCTCTGGGAGGGGAGTGGGGGCTAGTGGTTAGAGCGGGGGTGGGGGGGGTCTGGGAGCCAGGACTGCTGGGCTCTCTCCCGGCTCTGGGAGGGGAGTGGGGGCTAGTGGTTAGAGCGGGGTGGGGGCTGGGAGCCAGGACTGCTGGGCTCTCTCCCGGCTCTGGGAGGGGAGTGGGGGCTAGTGGTTAGAGCGGGGTTGGGGGGGTCTGGGAGCCAGGACTGCTGGGCTCTCTCCCGGCTCTGGGAGGGGAGTGGGGGCTAGTGGTTAGAGCGGGGGTGGGGGGGTCTGGGAGCCAGGACTGCTGGGCTCTCTCCCGGCTCTGGGAGGGGAGTGGGGGCTAGTGGTTAGAGCGGAGGTGGGGGAGTCTGGGAGCCAGGACTGCTGGGCTCTCTCCCGGCTCTGGGAGGAGAGTGGGGGCTAGTGGTTAGAGTGGGAGTGAGGGTTCTGGGAGCCAGGACTGCTGGGCTCTCTCCCGGCTCTGGGAGAGGAGTGGGGGCTAGTGGTTAGAGCGGGGGTGAGGGGTCTGGGAGCCAGGACTGCTGGGCTCTCTCCCGGCTCTGGGAGGGGACTGGGGGCTAGTGGTTAGAGGGGGGGCCGGGGGTCTGGGAGCCAGGACTGCTGGGCTCTCTCCCGGCTCTGGGAGGGAGTGGGGGCTAGTGGTTAGAGCGGGGGTGGGGGGGTCTGGGAGCCAGGACTGCTGGGCTCTCTCCCGGCTCTGGGAGGGGAGTGGGGGCTAGTGGTTAGAGTGGGGGGGTCTCCAGACTGGCCCGCTGTTCGAAAGGAACCTCTTGGAGTGGCGCTTCCGTCTGGTGTGCACCCGGCTTGGGGGGGTCGGAGCTCACGCCTGGCCTGACCCCAAGGGGGAGGGCTCAGGGCCAGAGCGCGGCCTCGGTGGCAGTGACTGCCTGGTGATCCCCAGGCCGGGCCGGGCGCTCGCGGGCCGAGGGCAGCACAGAGGCCTGGCTGCGTAAGAGGCGTGAGACGTCCGGGGGCCGTGGCTGGTGGCCTGCCCCCTCGCTCCGGTACCGCGCCGCAGAGGGGCGAGCACGCGGCGCCGGGCCAGGCCTCGGCAGAAGCCCCCGCGCCGACCGTGTGCCAGGAAAACAGCCCCCCGCCCCCACCCCGCAGCAGGCGAGTGGGATCCGAGCCAGCCGAGCACGTGGCCTGACGCTCCCCGGGCTGGGGGCGCACTGAGGCCTGGAGGGGGGCAGACGTGGAGGAGCAGCCTGGACGGAGGTGGAGCCTTCTCCCATCACCTGGGGAGCAGCCCCCAGCCGGAATGGGGGGGGGGGGTCTGCATTGAGGAGGAACCTGTGGGGAGCTGCTCTGGTGGCAAGTGGGGGAGGGGAGTTGGAAACCTGGACCCCTGGGTTCTCTCCCCGGCTCCAGGAGGGCAGTGAGGTCCAATGGTTAGGGGGGGCTGTGAGGGCAGGTCCCTTTGGTCTGTGCCGTGGTGGGGGAGGGGCTTTCACCCCTGCAGGTTTGATATTTGTCTCCTTCCCCCCCAGCTCTGGGCACATGGCATGACCACTGCCCCTTGCCCTGGACACAGGACCCCCAGGACCCCGCCCCATCACTGGGGGAATGGCTCAGTGACCCCACTGCCCTCCCGAGGCGGGGCAGAACCCAGGAGTCCTGGCGCCCACCCCCCCCGGCTCTAACCACTAGACCCCACTGCCCTCCCGAGGCGGGGCAGAACCCAGGAGTCCTGGTGCCCACCCCCCGGCTCTAACCACTAGACCCCACTGCCCTCCCGAGGCGGGGCAGAACCCAGGTGTCCTGGTGCCCACCCCCCGGCTCTAACCACTAGACCCCACTCCCCTCCCCGAGCCAGGAGAGAACCCAGGAGTCCTGGCTCCCCGCCTCCTTCTGAGATGCTGCCCCTGGTGCTACTTAGACATCACCCCCCCCCCCCCGCCGTGGTCAGGCCCCAACACTGAACGAGAGGCGGGAGGGGAAACCGAGTCACGGAGGGGCGACAGGACTGGCTTGGGAGAGAGGCTCGAGGGGGGCGTCTGTCCCATCCCCACGGGAGGGGCGAGCCAGCTCCGAGGCGGCCTGTCTGCGCTGCCCTCGCTCTTGCAACACATTTCCGCAAAACAAGTTCAGCACCATGTGATTGTTCCGGAAGGGTCGGCTGACTTGGCTCGGCCTGCCGGAGAGCCCAGACTGGAGGCCGGCCAGCCCTGCTGGGGGAGGGCAGCAGGGGCTAGTGGTTAGAGCAGAAGAGCTGGGGGGGCCGGGACGCCTGGGTTCTCTTCCTGGTCGGGCAGTGGGGTCTAGTGGTTAGAGCAGAGGAGCTGGGGGGCCGGGACGCCTGGGTTCTCTTCCTGGTCGGGCAGCGGAGTCTAGTGGTTAGAGCAGAGGAGCTGGGGGGCCGGGACGCCTGGGTTCTCTTCCTGGTCGGGCAGCGGAGTCTAGTGGTTAGAGCAGGGAGGACTGGGTGCCGGGATGCCTGGGGTCTCTTCCTGGTCGGGCAGCAGGGTCTAGTGGCTAGAGCAGGGAGGACTGGGGGCCGGAATGCCTGGGGTCTCTTCCTGGTCGGGCAGCAGGGTCTAGTGGTTAGAGCAGGGAGGACTGGGGGCCGGGATGCCTGGGGTCTCTTCCTGGTCGGGCAGCAGGGTCTAGTGGCTAGAGCAGGGAGGACTGGGGGCTGGGATGCCTGGGGTCTCTCCCTGGCTGGGGGAGGGGCTAAGACCTCATGGCTCAGATTTTGGGGTTAGGCCTCAGTGGTGACTATTTGCATAAAACCACCCCCCTGCCTGCCCCCTCCACTGCCAGTCCAGGGCAATCCTGACACAGGCCCCAAGAGAGAAGTGTCCTGCCGGGGGGGGGGGGGGGGGGTGAGGGGCACCAGCAGGGAGCAGGAGTGGGGGGCACTGGCAGGGCAAAGTTGGGGGCACGGCCTTGAGAGACAGACGGTTCCTCCAGATCTGCCAGCCCAAACAGACAAGGGACCATTTTACCAATGGGGAAACTGAGGCACTGAGCAAGGCACTGACCTGAGTCCCCCCTGGGCCAGACAGGAGCCAGTGCCCCTTGGAGGGCCAGCCCCCCGCGCACCAGGCCGGCTGTCTCTGGGATGGGGCTGCTGTGAACACCTGGGATCCCAGCCCCCCACTTCCTTCTGCCCCGGCCCAGGCTGGGAGGCGAGCGGTGCTGGGGGGCAGGGAGCCAGGACACCTGAGTCCCATTCCAGCCTCCTCTGTTGTCCAGGGGCATGTGCTCGGCTCCCCCCTCCCCAGCATCCCTCAAAGCCCCCAGGCTCCATGTCCTGACTCAGTTTCCCTGTGACACCAACCCTGGAGCAGCCCTGGGGGGCTAGGGTGGCCAGTGGAACCAGTGAGCTGGCTGCGTGGACAGGCCTCCGGGCCAGTGGGCAGCTCCCCGTCTGCTAACGGGGGGCCGCTCATTAAGCACCGGCACCTGAGCCTGGTGAGCGTCCCAGCAGCTGTAGGGCCAGGCCTGACCTCTGGAGGGCAGGTGGGCCATGACCTGTGACCCCATCTGCGCCCCTTTCTCCCCAGTCCAGCGAGCGGCTGCTGGGCGCCCGCCGGCCCCACGTTCAGGGGCTGGGCCTGGAGCTACGTGGAGGGGATGGAGGTGAGTGGGGAGTGTCCCCCGTGGCCTCCCAGCACCCCTTGTGGGCCCTCACTCCTGCCCCCCAGCCCTGCTAGCCCAGTCCCCAGCATGTCAACCTACGGCCCCCCACTGCTGTGTCTCGGGCCACAGGACATGAAGGCCCAGCGCAGCTCCCGGTTCGGCTTTGCGGGGCGGGCGCCGGAGCCGGAGGGGCTGCAGCAGCGCTGGGTGGAGGCCCTGAGCCGGCAGGGTGGGGCGAGCCGGCCCCCAGCCCCACGGGGCCCGATGACGCTGAGGGCTGGACTGAGCCCCCCCAAACAGCTGCAGGCCCCCCACTGTGCCCCCAAACCACCCACGTGGGGCTGGGAATGGGGCGCGGGCACTAGGCGGGAGGTGTGAGCGCCAGGGTCCTGCCTGGGGGCAGAGACCAGATGTAACTGCCCCCCACAGCAGGGATCCGCCTGCACCCGGCCCCCTTCTGCAGCTGGGACCCATCACTCTGCTCCCCTGGCTGGGGTCTGCCAGGCCTCGCACCCCACAGCAGGGATCCGATCCCCCCTCACCCCACAGCGGGGATCCGGCCCCCCTCACCCCACAGCAGGGATCCGATCCCCCCTCACCCCACAGCGGGGATCCAGCCGCCCCCCTCACCCCACAGCAGGGATCCGATCCCCCCCCTCACCCCACAGCAGGGATCCAGCCGCCCCCCTCACCCCACAGCAGGGATCTGATCCCCCCCCTCACCCCACAGCAGGGATCCAGCCGCCCCCCTCACCCCACAGCAGGGATCTGATCCCCCCCCACCCCACAGCAGGGATCCGATCCCCCCTCACCCCACAGCAGGGATCCGATCCCCCCTCACCCCACAGCCCCCCTCACCCCACAGCAGGGATCCGATCCCCCCTCACCCCACAGCGGGGATCCAGCCGCCCCCCTCACCCCACAGCAGGGATCTGATCCCCCCCCTCACCCCACAGCA
Source organism: Pelodiscus sinensis (assembly GCF_052426305.1). Classification (NCBI taxonomy): domain Eukaryota; kingdom Metazoa; phylum Chordata; order Testudines; family Trionychidae; genus Pelodiscus; species Pelodiscus sinensis. The sequence goes on along the minus strand of NC_143069.1, from coordinate 34,533,591 downwards.
GGGATCCGATCCCCCCTCACCCCACAGCAGGGATCCAGCCGCCCCCCTCACCCCACAGCAGGGATCTGATCCCCCCCCCACCCTACAGCGGGGATCCGGCTCCCCTCACCCCACAGCAGGGATCCGATCCCCCCCCTCACCCCACAGCAGGGATCCGATCCCCCCTCACCCCACAGCGGGGATCCGGCCCCCCTCACCCCACAGCAGGGATCCGATCCCCCCTCACCCCACAGCAGGGATCCAGCCGCCCCCCTCACCCCACAGCAGGGATCCGATCCCCCCCCTCACCCCACAGCAGGGATCCGATCCCCCCTCACCCCACAGCAGGGATCCAGCCACCCCCCTCACCCCACAGCAGGGATCTGATCCCCCCCTGATCCCCCTCACCCCACAGCAGGGATCCAGCCGCCCCCCTCACCCCACAGCAGGGATCTGATCCCCCCCTCACCCCACAGCAGGGATCCGATCCCCCCTCACCCCACAGCAGGGATCCAGCCGCCCCCCTCACCCCACAGCAGGGATCTGATCCCCCCCTCACCCCACAGCAGGGATCCGATCCCCCCTCACCCCACAGCAGGGATCCAGCCGCCCCCCTCACCCCACAGCAGGGATCCGATCCCCCCTCACCCCACAGCAGGGATCCGATCCCCCCCCTCACCCCACAGCAGGGATCCGATCCCCCCTCACCCCACAGCAGGGATCCAGCCGCCCCCCTCACCCCACAGCAGGGATCTGATCCGATCCCCCTCACCCCACAGCAGGGATCCGATCCCCCCCCTCACCCCACAGCAGGGATCTGAGGGATCCCCCCTCACCCCACAGCGGGGATCCAGCCGCCCCCCTCACCCCACAGCAGGGATCCAGCCGCCCCCCTCACCCCACAGCAGGGATCTGATCCCCCCCGGCTGGATCTAGCTTCCATCTTCCCTCTGGCTGCCCCCCCCCCCGGGCACATCTCCCCTCCCCTCCCCTCCCCGGCGGGCGCAGGCCAGGGCGGGAGCCGCTGGTAGCCGAGTCGTTTATTGTTGCTGACGCAGTGGCTGCCCGCGGGGGCCACCTCACGTCCATGGGGCGCCCTGCCCCCGCAGCGCGGGGACCCCGAGTTCCTGGCGTCCCGTCGCTCAGGCTCCCTCGGCCCATTTCTGCCGGCAGGATCGGCTCCGCGTCGGCCTTTCGCTTCCAAGCAAGGCACCAGGGCAGGGTCTGTCCTGGGGGGGGGCGGTGACCGGGGCAGGGTCTGTCCTCGGGGGGGGGGGTACCCTGAGAAGGGGTCTGTCCCTGGGGAGGAGGGGCTGTGACCTGGGGGAGAGGCTGGGGCGGGGGTGGGGCAGGCGCCCCTCCCCTGTAGGGGGTCCGGCTCCCTCCACCTCCCCGTCTCCAGCTGATCCACCGGTGGACCCCCCCAGCCGTTGCCATAGCAACATGCTGTTGCTCCCCTGTTTATTCCTGGCCTGGCCCCGGGGCCGCAGCCCTCACTTCCTCTTCCTCCCCACGAGGGTCCAGCCGTCCTCGGCCGCCGGGGGCTGGGGGGGCCGCGGGGAGCTGCTGCAGTCCATGGCCTGTGGGGCAGGGCAGGCGTCAGAGCTGGGAGCCCCTCGTCCCCATCAGCCCCCCAGTCCCACCCCCGATCAGCCCCCCAGGCTCAGCCAGCCCCCAATTCCCCCCCACACACCCATCAGCCCCCCCAGGCTCAGCCAGCCCCCAATTCCCCCCCACACACACCCATCAGCCCCCCAGGCTCAGCCAGCCCCCAATTCCCCCCCACACACACCCATCAGCCCCCCCAGGCTCAGCCAGCCCCCCATTCTCCCCACACACCCATCAGCCCCCCCAGGCTCAGCCAGCCCCCAATTCCCCCCCACACACACCCATCAGCCCCCCAGGCTCAGCCAGCCCCCAATTCCCCCCCACACACCCATCAGCCCCCCCAGGCTCAGCCAGCCCCCCATTCTCCCCACACACCCATCAGCCCCCATTGCCACCCCCCCCAGCTGAGCCAGTCCAGTACTCCCCAGGTAGTCCCCTTTTCCTGAGCTGATCCCTTCCCCCCCAGCCAGTACCTCCTCCGGCCTCTCCTCCTCCTCCTCCTCACTGCTGCCCTCAGCCGGCTGGGCCTGGGACGCCGCCCTGCCCACGTCCTGCTGCCTCCGCGCCAGCCGGGCCACGGCGTCCGTCACGGCTGCCCCCTCCCCGCGCTGGCACTGGGCAAAGAGCGACTGCAGCTGCTGGCTCACCTGGGGGGGGGGGGGGGATGGGCTGAAAGGCTGGGAGGTGCCCCTCTCCTCCCAGAATCCCCTGGGGCAGGGGATACCCCCCCACTGCCCCTCTCCTTCCCAGAATCCCCTGGGGCAGGGGATTTCCCCCCCCCACACTGCCCCTCTCCTCCCAGAATCCCCTGGGGCAGGGGATTCCCCCCCCACACTGCCCCTCTCCTTCCCAGAATCCCCTGGGGCAGGGGATTCCCCCCCCCCCACACTGCCCCTCTCCTTCCCAGAATCCCCTGGGGCAGGGTGGCATTATCTCCTGCCACGCACTACGGGGGCTAGGACACATGGCCTGGATACCTCAGCCAAGCTGCCATCCTCAATGATGGTGTCGAACTCGTTGTTCAGCACCTCAGCCAGGAAATCCTCCACCTCGTCCTGCGTCAGCGCCGCTGCAGAGAGAAGGGGGCTAGGAGCTGGGTGGCGAGAGGGCCAGCCCCCCCCCAAACACTAGCCCCTGCTCCCCCCCCAGAGAACCCAGGCGCCCTGGCTCCCAGCCCCCCCACTTGGACTGGAATCATGAAGGAACCAGTCTAAGCAGGGGGCTGGCATCGAGGGGCCAGGGACCCACCTCCAGGGCTCTGAGGTATCCTGGCCCTGACTCCTGTAAACGCATCACGGCCAGGCTGGGCCGAACCCTGGAGGAGCAATAAACCCTCCCTATTCGACTGCTGCCGGAGCCTGTTCTCGCTGCTACGGGGTGACCCGACTGCGTCGCCACAATGGTAGGAAAAAATGGGTGTCGGCAAAGCGTAGGTCCTAGGGTTTCCACGTGCGACCCGCGGGGCGGTCTGGGTTCCCGCGGGGCGGCCTGGGTTCCCGCGGGGCTCCGCGGGGCGGTCTGGGTTTCCACGTGCGACCCGCGGGGCGGTCTGGGTTCCCGCGGGGCGGCCTGGGTTCCCGCGGGGCTCCGCAGGGCGGTCTGGGTTTCCACGTGCGACCCGCGGGGCGGTCTGGGTTCCCGCGGGGCGGCCTGGGTTCCCGCGGGGCTCCGCGGGGCGGTCTGGGTTTCCACGTGCGACCCGCGGGGCGGTCTGGGTTCCCGCGGGGCGGCCTGGGTTCCCGCGGGGCTCCGCGGGGCGGTCTGGGTTTCCACGTGCGACCCGCGGGGCGGTCTGGGTTCCCGCGGGGGGGTCCGCGGGGCGGTTTGGGTTCCCGCGGGGCTCCGCAGGGCGGTCTGGGTTCCCGCGGGGCTCCACGCGCGGCCGGGAGCCCAAGCAACAGGCAGCCGATGTAAGGGTCTCCTGGTGCTGTCAGCAGCTCCCTCCCTGGCCTGCCCGTGCCCATTCCAAGTGCTGTCGTGCGGGTGGGAATCGTGTCCCTGTTGCATTGGTAACAGCAGAACCCACTTAGGCGGGGCCCGTCTGGCCTGAGCCTTTGCATCCTCGCCCCTCGGCGTGAAAGCAGCTATTTGCATATATTTGCATGTCTAGGGACCACACTTAAGTTGCGCCCCCGGCCTGTGCTGTGAGCGTCGTTGTGGCCCCCGGGACTCCCAAGGTTGAGTAGCCCTGGACTAGCCCCCACGCCCTCCCCATGGATAGAACCCAGGCTCCCTGGTCTCCAGTCCCCTCTAACCACTAGCCCCTGCTCCCTCCAGCTGCACAGAACTGCCATCCCATTCGCAGCGGGGCGTCTCACCGTTGCTGTGGAAATACTGCTCCACCGCGCCCACCAGCCACTCTGCCTTGTCCCGGCCGTGCGCCCCGCCGAAGCCGTGCTCCACCGCGATCTGCGGGCACAGGAGCCCCGGTCACCGGCCGCAGTTCTCCAGGCCAGGCGCCCTCAGGCCAGGCCGGGTCTCCAGCAGTTGGAGAGTGGGACCAGCTGGGGGCCCTGGCCACTCTGAGCCTGTCTATAGGGTCGGGTTTCTCCTTGCTGCCCATTTCTATAGGGTGCAGCAGGGAAATCCATAGGGGGCCTTGCCCACTCTGAGCCTGTCTATAGGGTCGGGTTTCTCCTTGCTGCCCATTTCTATAGGGTGCAGCAGGGAAATCCATAGGGGGCCTTGCCCACTCTGAGCCTGTCTATAGGGTCGGGTTTCTCCTTGCTGCCCATTTCTATAGGGTGCAGCGGGGAAATCCATAGGGGGCCTTGCCCACTCTGAGCCTGTCTACAGGGTCGGGTTTTTCCTTGCTGCCTGTTTCTATAGGGTGCAGCGGGGAAATCCATAGGGGGCCTTGCCCACTGCGAGCCTGTCTATAGGGTCGGGTTTCTCCTTGCTGCCTGTTTCTATAGGGTGCAGCGGGGAAATCCATAGGGGGCCTTGCCCACTCTCAGCCTGTGGCACAGGGAAGGCTCGAGGGGGACTTGCTGCCTGGCTCCATACAGCGGGGGCCATAGGGGCGGATCTATAGGAGCCCGCTGTGCAGGCCCGGGCGGATCTCTAGGGGCCGGGGAGTCTCTGGGAGGCCGGGCCCGTTCAGCGGCGCGCTCCGGGGGGGGGGGTGTCCACGGGGGCTGCGGCCCCGCCCTCACCTGCAGCGCGGCCCAGCTGCCCAGCACCGCCCGCACCGCGCGGCCGAACAGCCCACGTGCGTCCCCGCTGGGCGCCGCCATGCCGGGCCGGGCGCCGAGCGCCGAGCGCATCGAGCCGCCGGCCGCCCGCAGGCAGTCGCGCGCCGAGCGCATCGATCGAGCGGGGCTGCGCTCATGGGAGGCGGGTTCGAGTCCTGCCCCGCCCCGCCGGGCTCCCCTGGGGCGCTGCCGGGGGCTGCGAGAGCCAAGGGGAAGGGCTCGGGCCGGATCATCTCCAGCCCCGCCGGGAGCACCCCCGTGTCCCACAGTTAGCGCCCGCATTGCAGTGGTGTATGTGTACCCTTGCACGAGGGTCCCCGTGTTACTTAGGGTCCGTGCACCCTTACACGAGGGTCCCCGTGTTACTCAGGGTCCGTGCACCCTTGCACAAGGGTCCCCGTGTTACTCAGAGTCCGTGCACCCTTGCACGAGGGTCCCCGTGTTACTCAGAGTCCGTGCACCCTTGCACGAGGGTCCCCGTGTTACTCAGAGTCCGTGCACCCTTACACGAGGGTCCCCGTGTTACTCAGGGTCCGTGCACCCTTGCACGAGGGTCCCCGTGTTACTCAGAGTCCGTGCACCCTTACACGAGGGTCCCCGTGTTACTCAGGGTCCGTGCACCCTTGCACGAGGGTCCCCGTGTTACTCAGAGTCTGTGCACCCTTACACAAGGGTCCCCGTGTTACTCAGGGTCCGTGCACCCTTACACGAGGGTCCCCGTGTTACTCAGGGTCCGTGCACCCTTACACGAGGGTCCCTGTGTTACTCAGGGTCCGTGCACCCTTACACGAGGGTCTACGTGTTACTCAGGGTCCGTGCACCCTTGCACGAGGGTCCCCGTGTTACTCAGGGTCCGTGCACCCTTGCACGAGGGTCCCCGTGTTACTCAGAGTCTGTGCACCCTTACACGAGGGTCCCCGTGTTACTCAGGGTCCGTGCACCCTTACACGAGGGTCCCCGTGTTACTCAGGGTCCATGCACCCTTGCACGAGGGTCCCTGTGTTACTCAGGGTCCGTGCACCCTTACACGAGGGTCTCCGTGTTACTCAGGGTCTGTGCATCCTTGCAGGAGGGTCCCCGTGTTACTCAGGGTCCGTGCACCCTGACACGAGGGTCCCCGTGTTACTCAGGGTCTGTGCACCCTTGCAGGAGGGTCCCCGGTGTTACTCAGGGTCCGTGCACCCTTGCAGGAGGGTCCCCGTGTTACTCAGGGTCCATGCACCCTTGCACAAATGTGGCCGTGCAGGCTGGCATTGGGTGACGGCCGGGCGGGCTGGCGTTGGGTGGCGGCCGGGCGGGTTGGCGTTGGGTGGCGGCCGGGCGGGTTGGCGTCGGGCGGGGGCCGGGCGGGTTGGCGTCGGGTGGGGGCCGGGCGGGTTGGCGTCGGGTGGGGGCCGGGCGGGTTGGCGTCGGGTGGCGGCCGGGCGGGTTGGCGTCGGGTGGGGGCCGGGCGGGTTGGCGTCGGGTGGGGGCCGGGCGGGTTGGCGTCGGGTGGGGGCCGGGCGGGTTGGCGTCGGGTGGGGGCCGGGCGGGCTGGCGTCGGGTGGGGGCCGGGCGGGCTGGCGTCGGGTGGGGGCCGGGCGGGTTGGCGTTGGGTGGGGGCCGGGCGGGCTGGCGTTGGGTGGGGGCCGGGCGGGTTGGCGTCGGGTGGGGGCCGGGCGGGTTGGCGTCGGGTGGAGGCCGGGCGGGTTGGCGTCGGGTGGGGGCCGGGCGGGCTGGCGTCGGGTGGGGGCCGGGCGGGCTGGCGTCGGGTGGGGGCCGGGCGGGTTGGCGTCGGGTGGCGGCCGGGCGGGTTGGCGTCGGGCGGGGGCCGGGCGGGTTGGCGTCGGGTGGGGGCCGGGCGGGCTGGCGTCGGGTGGGGGCCGGGCGGGTTGGCGTTGGGTGGGGGCCGGGCGGGCTGGCGTTGGGTGGGGGCCGGGCGGGTTGGCGTTGGGTGGGGGCCGGGCGGGCTGGCGTTGGGTGGGGGCCGGGCGGGTTGGCGTCGGGTGGGGGCCGGGCGGGCTGGCGTTGGGTGGGGGCCGGGCGGGTTGGCGTCGGGTGGGGGCCGGGCGGGCTGGCGTTGGGTGGGGGCCGGGCGGGTTGGCGTCGGGTGGGGGCCGGGCGGGCTGGCGTTGGGTGGGGGCCGGGCGGGTTGGCGTCGGGCGGGGGCCGGGCGGGTTGGCGTCGGGTGGGGGCCGGGCGGGCTGGCGTTGGGTGGGGGCCGGGCGGGCGGCGTCGGGGGGGGCCGGGCGGGTTGGCGTCGGGTGGGGGCCGGGCGGGCTGGCGTTGGGTGGGGGCCGGGCGGGTTGGCGTCGGGTGGGGGCCGGGCGGGGGCCGGGCGGGGCCGGGCGGGGGCGGGGGCCGGGCGGGTTGGCGTTGGGTGGGGGCCGGGCGGGTTGGCGTCGGGTGGGGGCCGGGCGGGTTGGTTGGAGGCCGTGTGGGTGGGTTAGTGGCAAGGTGGGAGTTGGGTGGAGGCCGGGGGGGGGTCTGGAGGCCGGGGGGGGGCAGCCTGCTGGGGTCAGTGACTGGCCATCTTGTGGGCCCCCCTTGTTGGTCTGGCTGGTGCCCCTGGTCGGGGGGGAGGGGCAGGGGGCGGGGCAGTAATAGGCCCTGGGCTTTGTGGCCCCCCCACGTGACACAGGCTGGCAAAATGGCTGCCTGAAGCCAGCCCCCGAACCCCCTCCCCATGGAGTCCGTGGAAAACTACAACTCCCATTAGGCCGTGCGGGGTCCCCGTCGCTGGGCCAATGAGCCTCGAGCTCGCCACAGCGCGAGGCGCTCGCGCCAGCTTCCCCCCCCCCCCCCCCCCGCGGGGCGCCTCGTGCCGGAGACGGTGCGTCTCGCGCCTCCCCCCGGCCTGCCCCTGGGTGTGTGGGGGAGGGGCGCCCGGCGGGGCGTGAGGAGGGTGCGAGTGGGGGAGGGGAAGGGGTATTGATCAGTGGGGGGGTAATTGGGGCAGTGGGGGGAGGGGTGTAGGTTACTGGGGGAGGGGGAGGGGGGGGAGTGGGGGGGGAGGGGAGGGGGTGTGGGGGAGGGGAAGGGGGGGGTCAGTGGGGGAGGGGGGAAGGTGGGGGAGGGGAGGGGTGTGGGTTACTGGGGGAGGGGAGGGGGAGGGGTGTGGGGGAGGTGGGGGAGGGGGGGTGGGGGGGGGGAGGGGTGAGGTGGGGGGGGGAAGTGGGGGGGGGTGGGGGGAGGGGTGTAGGTTACTGGGGGAGGGGAAGGGGTGTGGGTCAGTGGGGGGAAGTGAGGGGAGGGGTGTAGGTTACTGGGGAGGGGAAGGGGGTGGGTCAGTGGGGAGGAGTGGGGGGAAGGGTGTAGGTTACTGGAGGAGGGGAAGGGGTGGGGGTCAGTGGGGGGTAATGGGGGAGTGGGGGAGGGGTGTAGGTTACTGGGGGAGGGGAAGGGGTGTGGGTCAGTGGAGGGGTAATGGGGGAAGTGTGTGGCAAGGGAGGGTCGGAGCAGAGGTAAGGTGGACCGGTGGTGGGAAGGGGGAGGGGTCGATGCTGTGACATGGAGGAGGGAGTGGGGTACACGGGGGAGGAGGAAGGTGAATGGGGGATTTAGGGTCGATGAGGAAGGGGGCAGGGTGCACGGGGGGGGTGGAATTAAGGGTGGGGAGATGTGTCCAGAGCGGGCTGGGCAGAGGTGGGTAGCTAGGGGCGCCAGTGCCCCACCAACCCAGGGATCACTCTGTGGGTACTTGCGGTCTCTAAGGACCACGTGTCCGTAGTGGTGGCTGTGGGGTGTAGTGGTCACTGTGGGGGCAAGGGCAGAGTGGACAGAACAATGCTGAGAGCCTTGTAAACTAGAGCTGGTGGGGAGGGGCAGGGAGCCAGGACTCCTGGCTTCCATCCCCAGCTCTGGCAGGGGTGTGGGGTCTAGTGGTTAGAGCAGGGGGGCTGGGAGCCAGGACGCCTGGGTTGTATCCCCAGCTCGGGGGCGGGGAGTGGGGTCTAGTGGTCAGAGCAGGGGGGCTGGGAGCCAGGACGCCTGGGTTGTATCCCCAGCTCTGGCAGGAGTGTGGGGTCTAGTGGTTAGAGCAGGGGGGCTGGGAGCCAGGACGCCTGGGTTGTATCCCCAGCTCGGGGGCGGGGAGTGGGGTCTAGTGGTCAGAGCAGGGGGGGCTGGGAGCCAGGACTCTGTGCTTTGGAAGCGGTGGCCCACAGTCCCTCTTTTGGCTGTGTGCGTGCCCAGTGCCTTGCACAAGCGGCTCTAAATGCTGGCCCGGAGCAAGCCTCAAGCATGCACACACCTCCACTGTTGTCTCCGGCCGTGCGAGCGCCTGTAAGGTGTCGTGTGCATGGGTGACAAGTGTCTGGGAACCCTCTGTGCGCGCCTCTCACGCTGGCAGCTTGCCACACCACCGAGGCGCTAGCGGGCTGAGAGCAGCGCTGCCGGGGAGAAGTGGGTAGTGACGGATTCTCTCTCAACTTTGCAGGGGTGTGATGTCGCCGAGGTGCAGCAGCCGAATCCTCCCCGTGGGAAAAAGAGACATCCGGGTAATCTGCCTTTATCTAACCCCCCATCTTCATCCTCTCCCCCGGGCTGCAGCAGATGGTCCACCCCACGGACTCTCGCCTCGCTCTAGGGCAGAGGCTGCGCTGGCAGTAGCACAGCCCAGACCGCGGCTGGAGGAGAGAGAATCCCCTCTTCACTGACTCGGCAGACTGGTTTTGGCTGTCCCCCGGAAGTGCTTCTTCGGGAGGAAGAGTGTGTCTGTGGGGTGGGGGTCTTCTCCCCAGATGCACTGCCCCTCCTCTGGTCGTCGTGCTGGGGGAAACCTGGGCGCAGAGATGGAAGGATGGAGCGATCCTCCCCCCTAAGGATTTAAGTGACTTCCAGCAAGCTTGGTAGGGGGTGTACGTGGGGGGGGCGTGGGGGAAGGGGAGGAGGTGTGTGTGGGTACAGTCTGGGGGGTGCGTTGTGCGTGGGACTCCGTGCCACCTGGAACGCCGCTTTCTTGGCTGAACATGGCTGGAAATTGGTGTCACATGGATGCAGGCAGGTATTTGGGCTGAGGGCGGGGGCTTTGTGGGTCTCCATCTGTGAGCTAGGGTGGGGGGAGGAGGCTTCGTTGCGGTGTGTATTGTGTGTGCGTGTGATTTGGGAGGGATACCTCTGTAGCGTGCGCTGGGGGAACAGGTGTATTTGTACACGGTGCGTCTATGTGCGTTGTTTGCCGGGAGATGCCTGGGGAAATCTGGTGTTACTCTTACGGGGGTGAGAGGGGCAGCGGCTCTGCGTTAATTTCCTCACCCCTGCCTTGAAAGGTTGCCCCGGAATCACCAGCTGGGAGAGTTAACTGCCAACCCCTCCCCCCCCCGGCTTCTGCCGTTTGCTGGCTGTACCCCATTGCGCCTCGATCTGCAGCTTTTGGCAAAACCTTTTGTGTGTGGCTTGGCAGCTGTCTTCCTCCACCTCCTCGGAGGGTGGGCTTTTGTTTTTTTTTAACTGGCAATCCAGATTCCTCTGATCGGGGAGGTGGGGTTTTCCGGTTTAAAGCAATTTCCTTTCTTTTGGGTTTGGCGTTCATGTCGATTTATTTTTGGGGTGAAGACAGTGGATTGCCATTCCCTGCTCAGCTGATCTGCGAAACGAAATGCCGGGTTATGAATGGCTGCTTACAACCGTGCTTTATAACTGGGCCTTTCTCTTGTGATGTACGGTATACCATGCTCCAATACCAGAGATGGGGGGTCCCTGCTAGATTCTTCAGGGACAGGGTTTTGGCTTGCTTTTAACATTACGTGTGTAGTCCGGCAGAAGGGAAAGCGATCTGTCTGTGCCTTGCATAAAAGCTCGAACGTGCCAGGAGTGCACCTTTTTCTCGCAATGATATTTGTCCTAGGTGTTTGTTTTGGGGCTGGTTTTGGGTTTGGTTTTTTTGGCCCCTGAAGTTGTGCAAGTCATGTCCTGTGACAATCCCGGGCTCGCTGGTCGAGCCCCCTCTGTGGGTCCCCCTCTGTTGCTGGAGGAGAGGTCAGGACTCCACAGCTGTTGGTATCTGGGTCACGTTGGCGAAGGCGAAATCTCTCACGGCTTGGAATTTCGGTTGCTTGGTAGCTGCTGGCCTGGGGAAGACGCAGCGGGAAGCCGGGAGAGTAGTGTGGCGGTTGCAGTGCCGAGGGGAGTCTGGGTAAACTGGTTTTGCCAGCGGGGTGGCAGCCGCATGTCCGATGACCAGCGTGGAAGGAATTTAAAGACAGGAATCCAGCTGTGTTAGTGCAAAGACATACTGTTGCCCTCGGGGTGTGTGTGTGAGACAGTTGCATCAGTGTTACACCAGTACAAAGAAGCAGGTACAGAGGTGTCTTGCTGCTGGCCCCTTCCCACCCGGCGTATAAAGCTCGTTTGTACGGCTATCACGGCGGCCGTTGGGAGAAGGGGGGAAGAGTTAGCACCGCTTTAACTGCTGTGTGTAGACAAGTCCTGGGTGCGCTAAGGGAGCGCCGGAGTGCTCCTGTCCTGGGCCCAAGACCAACCCCATTTATGCTGGGGGCTGTATATTAGGTGTATTACGGTAGCACCTGAGCACCCCTCTCCTGGAAGGGGGGGCTGCAAAGAGGCTGTTCTCAGTGGTGGCAGAACCAGGCGCAATGGGCTCATGTTGCAGTGGGGGAGGGGGAGGTTGGAGATTGGGAAAAACTCTTTCCCTAGGTGGGTGGGGAAGCGCTGGGATGGATTCGGGGGTGGGGGGAGGGAAGCTCCCTCCCTGGAGGTGTTTAAGTCCCACCTTGACCCCGCCCTGGCTGGGATGGTTGAGTTGGGGTTGGTCCTGCTTTGGGCGGGGGGCTCTGCCCGCCCTGGTCTGCTGTGATTGTGTGAGATCAGGGCTCCGCAGTGCTGAGTGCTCTACGTTCTATAGTAGGTGCATTATGGTAGCACCCGTGTGTCGTATATTAAGTTGTCACGGGTTAGGAGGGAAGGTCCTTCCGCGGATTGAGAACTGGTTAACAGACAGGACACAGGGGAGGAATAAATGGTCAGTGTTCCGAGTGGAGTCCCCCGGGGTCTGTCCTGGGACCCGTCCTATTCAGCTAGTTCAGAAATGATTTGGCGAGAGGGGTAAACAGCGAGGTGGCCACGTTTGCAGATGACACCAAACTGCTCAAGACCGTTAAGACCAAAGCAGAGTGGGAAGAGCTTTGAAAGGATCTCACCAGCCTAGGTGACTGGGTAACAGAATGGCCGATGACACGTAATGCTGATAAATGGAGAGTAATGCACATGGGAAAAAATAACCCCGGCTACGTGCACAACAGGACGGGGACTAATCTGGCCACAGCTACTCAAGCGCGAGATTTTGGGGTCCTGGTGGCTAGTTCTCTGCGAACATCCCCTCCGTGTGCAGCGGCCGTCACAAAGCAAAGCGAGTGCTGAGATTCATTCAAAAAGGGATCGAGAATAAGACAGAGAATATCTTATTGCCTCTCTAAGTCCACGGGACGCCCACAGCTCGAATCCTGCGTCCAGGTGTGGTCGCCCCTTCTCAGAAAAGGTCTCTTGGCATTGGGAAAGGTTCAGAAAAGGGCGACACAAATGCTGAGGGGTTTGGAGCGGGCCCCACATGAAGAGGGATTCAAAAGACTGGGACTTTCAGCGTAGAAAGTGGGGATGCGCTAGAGGTCTATAAAATCATGACAAGGTGTGGAGAAAGTGAAGAAGGAAAGTTGTTTACTTGCTCCCATAACAAGACCTAGGAGTCACCAGATGAAATGAATGGGTAGCAAGTTTAAAACAAACCAAAGGAAGTTTTTCTTCACTCAGCGCACAGTCAACCTGTGGAACTCCTCGCCAGAGGAGGTTGTGAAGACCAGGACTGTAACAGGGTTCAAGAAAGAGCTAGATAGCTTCATGGCGGTTGGTCCATCGATGGCTGTTGGCCAGGCTGGGCAGGGCTGGGTCCCTGGCTTCTGTCCGAGGCTTGGAATGGGCAACAGGGGAAGGATCGCTGGACGGTGCCCTGGTCTGGTCACTCCCTCTGGGGCCCCAGGGATTGGCCGCTGTGGGCAGACCGGACCCTGGGCTGGATGGGCCTTGGGTCTGACCTAGCCTGGTCGTGGTCATGTTCTTATTGTGGTAGGCGCCCCACACCCTGGGCTCACCCAGGGCCCCCTTGGGTTGGGTGCTGGGTGTTGTATATTAGGTGCCTTGTGCTGGGAGCTCAGCAGTATGAAGACGAGCTGCACATGGCTCTGACATTGCTGGCTGTGGCCAAGCGTGGTGGTGCCAGACCCCCCCCCCCCCGACTCCTCTTCCCGCTTCTCCCAGTGGCCGTCTCCGGCCGAGGGGCTTAGATCCGGTTGGGGCCAGGCTAGGGGCCGGTATGAAACGCAGGCTCCGGGCTTTCTGGCCCTCTGCTCCGCACACAGGCAGAGGTCAAAGCGAAAGCAGAAGTTATTTGCATGGTGTTGGCTGGCTGTGTCAGGGCCCCGCTAATCACAAGCTCAGCCGCTCTGAAAGGAGGAGGGAAAGTTGTCAGTCAGCCCTTTCGGGTCCTCTGCAGCCTGCTTCTGGCCGTCCACAAACCAGCGGGGGTGGCTGGTTCCCTGCCAAGGGCTGGCAGGTGAGGCTTCGACTCGGAGCTGCAAAAGGGAATGGCAGGAAGGGGTTTGACCAAGCACTTCGTCAGCCCTTAGCCGGCTTCCCATGGTCCCAAAGTGTGCAGAAAATGGACACGGTCTTGTCCTTCTAGAAGTGGAGGTGTGGAATTGGGGCGGGGCCTAGCGGTTAGAGCTGGGAGCCAGGACTCCTGACTCTGGGAGGGGAGCGGGGTCTAGTGGTGACAGCAGGGAGGTAGCGGCTGGGGGCAGGACTCCTGGGTTCCGTGCCTAGCGTAGAGGTGGGGGCAGGTCTTTCCCTGTGTTTGAGCAGTGCGGGGGAAAGGGGGCTGCGGTGCCCCGGGGCTGCCCCAAGGCCAGTTGGCGGTAGCAGGGGGAGCCAGCACGGAGGAGCGCCCAGTCAGCGGCTCTCGCTGTACCCCGGCCCCGGAAACGGGCTGCTCACACCGTGCGGTCTGCAGGAGCCACGCCTGCGCCCCCCGCCCCCCGGCAGGCACCTCAGCAGGGCTCTGTCCGCAGCGCAAGGACACGTGAGCGGCCGCACTGGCTCAGAGCAAGGCTCACCGGCCGGCGGGAACCCAACGGGACCGTCCCGCGGCCCCTCCCCTGCCGCCTGGCGTTGCCTCCTGACCGTCAGGGCACCTGACCCTCTGTTCCTTCCTGACCCACCGTCTGCTGCCGCCTTGGCGGGTAGCTCCCATTCCCTGCCTGCGCCGCGCGGCCGTGGAAGAAGCGTCCCCCCTCGAGCGCTTGGGAGGGCCTTGCCCGCCCCGACGCTGGCGCCTGTGCCAGGCGTCGGAGGGGCCAGCTTCCTTTGCTGGGCACTGCCGGTCGGGGCGTCCCATCTGTGAGAGGCGCTGCAGGTCGCTTTGGGATGCTGTGCGTGGCCGGCGAGTGCGCTTCTCCAGCATGGGCCCGCAGCCAGGGGGATGTCTCCTGGGAACAAGCCGTGCCAGAGGCCCCAGGCATGCCCAGACCGACGCCTCGGGTCTGACCTCCCGCCTTGCGCGGACGCGCCCCACAGCAACGCAGCGCTCTTCCCGGGAACCCGCCGTCCGACTTCTGACTTGCCCACGATGGAGACTGCCTCTGCTCTCTCCTGTGCCTTCTGTCCGGAGCCCGCTCTGTTCCCGCGCTAGAGCCAGGAGCTGCTGCTGCGGATGGTTCCCAGTGGTGGGACTGAGACGGCCATCGGGTCTGGGTGTAAATAGCTGCCTACGTGCTTAGCCAGTTAAACAGCTAATGTGACCGGTTAACCGTTGGCCAGGCTCCTGGTGAATGTGACGCTTGCCGGGGACCTTTCACATCCCTAATCCAGGCACTCGCTGCTGGTTCAGCTAAGCACGTTCGGTTCCTGAACCGCCTGTGACGGACCGGGCCGTGTCTGGGCACAGCTGAGGGTGTCCGCTCAGGGCGAATTGCTCAACTTCGGGGCTCCTTACAGCCCCCAGACTGGTGACCTCTCCAAACAGGCCACAAACCAGTCCCACAGAGCGCTTCACCTGCCTGCCTGAAGCCTCACGAGCAAAACCCCCCTGACACCCCAGCAATATCCGTGCCCCAGATGGCCCCGGGCCTATACACAGGTGGGGGGGGGGGGGGTTGCACCCAATCCCACCTACCCCGAACAAGTTCTGTCCGGTTCCAAGAAACCAGCCACAGATCCCTGGTCAATTTACCCTCTGGACCTTACCCACAAATCACGCTGGGCCAATCCTTTAGCATCTAACATCTAAAGGTTTATTATCACAAGCAAGAAAAGTATGAGAGTGAGGTTGCTAAAGAATAGTACGTTACATGCACCGAATCTCCCAGTCCTCGATGCAGGCTCTAGCAGAGATGTTACAGCTGCTGGTTTAAAAGTTCTTGTTGCGCATCCTAGGGTCAGGATGGGTTCACAGGTCTTCCGGGCTCTTCGATCCCTGCACTGCTGCCTTTGGGATGAAGTGCTGAGCTGAGAACAAGATGGAGACCACCGCATGGCCTCTTTATCCCTCCTTCCTCGTCTCTTCTTGGCTATCGCAGGTCACTGGTCCCCGGCTTATTCCTGTGTTCACTGCTGGTAGCCTTTAGGTTTGAGTCACCCTCATTCCTAAGGTGTGTCCTTGGCCCATTGAGAGCCATTGTCCCACAGGGCCTTGCTGATTAGCATGTCCACAGGCCCGGCCCTGCCCACTGCTCAACCACATGCAGAGAAATATTCAGTATCTACACAGATTCCTAACTCCACACACAGACATTATACAATCATGTGACTAGTGTACACAGGGTCAGCAGACAGTGAGCTCCTACTCAATACCTCACATGGCCCCCTTCTATACCATTTTTGGGGCCAACACCCCCACCTATGGGTGCATCAGTGATCTGGCTGCTCCCCTCAAATCCAGTAATGTGACACCGCCCCCTTGGGGAGCTGCTCCGGGGGCCAGCCATGGCGCCCTGCAGGTGGGGGGCTGCTGCAGCCTGGTGGGGCTGCCCTGTGGGGGCGGGGGCAGGGGCTGCACCTGGCTGGAGATCCGGAGTCGCCGATTTTCAGACCACGAGGAGCCGTTAGATCCTCCAGTTCGATCTCCTGCATAATTCAGGCCAGGGAGCTGTGAACGCAGGCACCTCTGGGCAGCAGGGCTCCTGGGTCCTCTCCCTGGCTCTGGGAGGGGAATGGGGTCTAGTGGTTAGAGCGGGGTGGATGGAACTGGGAGCCAGGACTCCTGGGTTCTCTCCCCAGCTCTGGGACCCCAGAGTGAAGCTGTGCCCCGATGGGGTGGTGCAAGGCGGAGCACGGGAGCGCAGCGCTGTCTGTGGAGATGGGTGTGGAGCTCGTTGATCCCTGTCTCCGTTGCTGGGTCGCTGGGCCCAGCGCTGCGTGATTACACACGCTCTCCGTCGAGCAGGGAGCCGGGCACGTGGGAGCTAACCGCAGCCGGCCCTTGCGGCGAGCGGCTATGCTTTCCGCCGGCGCGCCGGGCTCGGGTCGACAGGCTTAATGAAGGGCCCGTCGTAGGCTGCGCGTCTGAGCCAGCGCCTCCTGGGGACGCAGAGGGAGAGATGTTCGCGGAGGGACGAGGAGCTGGCGGTTTCTCTTCCTGGCTCCGGAGTGGGGCCGACTGCCTCAGTTTCTCTTTCCTCCGTTGGCGTGCTCCGCTGGGCGTTTGTATGGCATCCGGGCTCTGTCGGGGCTTGGCCAGTCCCCGGGGCGGCTCTGCGCAGTGTTGGGAACAGCCCCGGGGGTCGTAAATAACAGTGACCAGCAGGCGTGGGAGTGGGACACACGGGGGCCTCCAGAGACCCTGCACTTCTGGGGGCTGCTTTGTGATTTTCCTGCCGAAACGACCCTCTTCTTGCCCCCCTTCCAGGCTGCTGTGGGGCTGCGCTGAGAGGAGGTCGCCGCCCCTCGCAACGTGCCGGGCGTGAGCAGGCAGGAGGCGGCTCAGAGGCGCCCATGGCGACGGATTGCGGCGAGCCGGCCGGCCCGGAGGAGCCGGAGAAGGCTGATGGAGTCTCTCTGGGCAGCAGGGTCCCGCCCGCCGTGGCCCCTTTGACCATGGAGCCGGCCGGTGCCCCTGCCTCCGGGGGCGCCACAGAGCGGAAGCGCTTCTTCCGCAAGAGCGTGGAGATCATGGAGGACAGAGCCGCCGAGCTGCCGCCCAGGGACGAGCAGGCGCCGCTGGCCGCGGGCGGTGGCCGGGCAGAGCAGCCCTCCTCCGGCGCCCTGGGGCAGGAGGCCAGGAACGAGCCGGGGGCCAAGGCCAGTGCGGAGGCCTGCAGGGAGAAGACCAAGAAGGAGATCGAAGAGGAGGCGGAGATGAAAGCCGTCGCCACCTCGCCCAGCGGCCGCTTCCTCAAGTTCGACATCGAGTTGGGCCGAGGGGCCTTTAAAACCGTCTTCAAAGGGCTCGACACGGAGACCTGGGTGGAGGTGGCCTGGTGCGAGCTGCAGGTGGGTGCGCGGGCTCTGTGCGGCCGGCGGGGGCTCCCTGCAGCCGAGGGTGGGGGGGTGGGGGGGGCTCTGTGCTCAGCCGGGCCATAACCCCCCCCGGCGGCCGAAAGGCACAGGAGGTGGCTTGGACCTCAGCTGCAGGGCTCGCCGCGACCATCTCCGGCCGCCCGGAGAGTTTCCTCTCAGCAAGGCCCATCTTGGCGCTAGCCGGCCGGTGACGGAGAATCCGCCTGCCTCAGCTTCCGGTGCTCGGCTCGGGTCGCCCTGTGCCTGCCCCACAGCCCGGGGCCTGCCCGCTGTAACGGGAGGGCCTCTCCCTGCTCCAGGACAGGAAGCTCACCAAAGCGGAGCAGCAGCGCTTCAAGGAGGAAGCCGAGATGCTGAAGGGCCTGCAGCACCCCAACATCGTCCGCTTCTACGACTCCTGGGAGTCCACGGTGCGGGGCAAGCGCTGCATCGTGCTGGTCACGGAGCTGATGACCTCTGGCACCTTGAAGACGTAAGCGTGGGTGGCAGCCTCCGCCCCGGCCCCCGCGGCCGGCTCTTCCCGCTCTGCAGGCTCAGCTTTCCCCCCTCGCCCTGCCCGTCCCATGGCTGCATGTAGCCGCAAACCGAGCCCGCTCCTTTCCCAGTGCCTCCTCCCGTTAGCTCTCCGGGCTGCCGCTGCATCCCGCCCTCTGCGCCGGCCCCGTCCTTTTCGCCGCAGGATGGGCTGGGCGGGCCGACGCTGGATGCCAGCCCCGCGCCGCGGGTTCGGGTCTGCGCCGGTGTCGCCCGCACGCCGTCAGCGGCCGTGCTGCAGGCGCTCCTGCCGACGTCCCTCGGCGCGCGGTGGAGCCCAGGCTGGGCTGGCGCGGGGCCCTCTCCAGTTTTCGGAGGCCGTCCCTTCTGTCGCGGGGACCCGGAGCGGGGCACGAGCCACGCACGCCAGCGCCACTTTGCTCTGCTGAGCCGGGCCCCTGGCCTTCAGCTTTCTCCCTGCCGAGCCCTCTGGCTGCGGGCGGCCCCGGGCAGCACTTTTCAAACCGCTCGCGACCGGCCCTGGGGCTCGCTGCTGCGGGGAGGGGGGCGGGTCTGAGGCAGCTCCCTGCCTGTCCTGCGCTGCGCCCCGGAGGTGGCCGGTGCCGGCTCTTAGGTGCGGGGGAGCGCGCGGGGCTCCGCACTGCCCTGCCCTGGCACTGCTGCTGGTCGTGTCTGGGGCAGCAGGGTCTGCGGGCTCAGGAGAGGCAGGGGGCTGCCTCAGTCCCCCTGCTGCCCGGGAGCCGCTCAAGGTCAGCCCCTCCCCCTGGCCGGAGCCCCCTCCTGTACCCCACACGCCAGTCAAATTGGGTCGGGTCGCGGCACCAACCATGGTCCGCACTGGGTCGCGAGAAACGTCTGAAACCTGCGGCTGTGGGGTGCCCCAGGGCGCTGCCATCGTCCCAGCTCGCCCTGGCCGGGGCGGGGAGCTCAGACGTGCGTGCCAGGCCGCTAGTGCTGTGCGGGCCCGGCTCGGAGGGGCCCCGTCGGGCTGCGTCTCTGTCCCTCCCGCTGACCCCTCTGCTCCCCGCCCAGGTACCTGAAGCGGTTCAAAGTCATGAAGCCCAAGGTGCTGCGGAGCTGGTGCTGGCAGATCCTGAAAGGCCTGCAGTTCCTGCACACCCGTGCCCCGCCCATCATCCACCGGGACCTCAAGTGCGACAACATCTTCATCACGGGCCCCACCGGCTCGGTGAAGATCGGTGACCTGGGCCTGGCCACCTTGATGCGCACGTCCTTCGCCAAGAGCGTCATCGGTGCGTCTGGCCCCCGGCCTCAGTTTCCCCTCGGCAACGGGGAGCCACGCTCACGTCCGTTCTAGCGCGCGCCCGGCCGCCTTTGTTCTGGGGGGTCCCTCTGCCCGCGCCTCGGCCCCTGGCTGCTCTCCCCGCGCCGGAACTCACCGCTCTGTGGCTGGCACGCTGCAGCAGGGCGCCTGCGTCCTTCCGGCCGGCGGTGCTCCACGAGTCCCCGCTGCAGCCCCGCCCCCGCAGGCTCCCCGTGGCCGGGGGGGGAGGTGCGGGAGGCTCAGAGGAGCCACTGAAACGCCCCTCTCCCGCCGCAGGCACGCCCGAGTTCATGGCGCCCGAGATGTACGAGGAGCACTACGACGAGTCGGTGGACGTGTACGCCTTCGGCATGTGCATGCTGGAGATGGCGACCTCGGAGTACCCCTACTCGGAGTGCCAGAACGCCGCCCAGATCTACCGCAAGGTCACCAGCGTAGGTGCCGGGCTCCCTCCCGCCAGCAAGCCGGCCACGCGGCCAGCATGCCCCGCCCTGCCCCCGCCGCTGCTGGGGAGGGCGCGAGGGTCGGCGGGTCCCTGGTCAGGCCAGGGGTGTGCGCGGCTCCCCAGGAGGCTGGGCTGGCGTGCTGCGGCCCCCGATCTCTGTAGGGGCCGAGCTGTGACCCATCGGGGTCAGCCTGGCACGAGTGGGGGGACACGGCCCAACAGGGATCCCAGACTAAACCAGGGGCTTTGCAGCACCCCTCGTGAGAGGGCCCCTAATCCCCGTCCGTCTGTCCGTCCGATTCCCACGCGCCTGGCTGTGTCCCAAGCTGGAGGGTGACGGGGCGGGGAGCGGCGCGTTCAGAGCTGGGGGGGACCGCCGGCTCTCGGTGCCTTCGGCAGCCCCGTGTCTGGATCCCGCCAGAGCAGGAGAGAACGACCCCAGCGGCCAAGGGGGCCCTATCGCTGTGACGGGAAGGGCTGGCAAGGCCACTGGGCCCTTTAAGCTAGCCAAGACCAGGGGCCGAGCGGAAGCCAGGCCCCTTCCAATGGCGCTGTACCCACGGGCCGACGGTCGAGGGGCTGGTTCTGTTGCCACGGGTCCTGTTGTGCCCGCGGTGGTCAGTGGGAGGGGGGCGGAAGGGGTGGCGGGCCTGCTGCGGGGTAACAGTGCAGGGATCAGGGTGACTTGGTGTAGCCGGGCGGGACTGTGCTGCCTCTGTCTTCAGCCTTTTTGCTGCTCAGCCCTCCGGCTGAGTCCCGCCCCGTGCGAATCACAACCCCCCTGGGGAGAGAGTGGTGCCTCCGGGGGCGCTTCCTCAGCCAGCCTTGGGCTGCGCGCCTCTGACTCTGGTCCTGCGATTGTTTTATGTAGGCCTTCCTGGCCCCTGATTGGCTGCTTTCTCTGCAGCCAGTCTGGCCTGCTTGGAGGACTTCTCTGTGGTTCTTTTTTGGGAACAGGGTGGGGCGAGGCACAAGCCTCCAGCCGGGGGCTTTGGGCCTGGCCCGCCAGGTCACCCTTGGTACACAAGTACAGAATTGCCCCTGGGCTGTAGGGATGGGAAGGGGCAGCCAGTTAACCCGTTCCCCAGTGTGGGCCGGGAGGTGGCAGCGGGGGCCCCACCCCGGGCCAGGGTCCCGCCAAGGCAGTTACCGGTTAAGTGTCCTGTCGGCCTCGCGCTTCCCTGGGCCGCGGGGGAGGGTCTCGAGGGAATGCAGACAGGAGAGGGGACCCGCCCCGGGAGGTGGATTCTGCCCGGGATGCTCCAGGCAGGGCGGGCTTGGGGCAGGCCCCGGGCCGGGGCTCTCAGGATGTGGGGTCCCTGCCGGCCAGGGCCCAGCGGCGCCCCCACGCAATTCCCTTCTCTTCCAGGGCATTAAACCGGCCAGCTTCCACAAGGTGAGCGACCCGGAGGTGAAGGAGATCATCGAGGGCTGCATTCAGCAGAACAAAGCCGAGAGGTGCGGGCCCTGCGGGGCGGCGCTGCTTCCGGCCCCTGAGCAGGGGAGCCAGACAGCTGGGTTCTCTCCCTGGCTGGGGGGCAGGGAGGTAGAGCGGGGGCTGGGTTCTCTGCCCAGCTCTGCTGCTGATTTGCTGGGTGCCCCGAGGCAGGTCGCTAGCGCTCTGGCTTCGGTTCAGCGAGGGTCTGCCCCAGCCGGCCCAGTGGCTGCGTGCTTGGCCTGGCCTGGGCGGGGGGGGGGGGGTCTGTGGCTTGGGGGTCCAAGGGGGCTGGAAATTGGGAAGGTGGTGGGGGTCTCCACCGGGGCTGCGTGCTTGGCCTGGCCTGGGCGGGGGGGGGGGGGTCTGTGGCTTGGGGGTCCAAGGGGGCTGGAAATTGGGAAGGTGGTGGGGGTCTCCACCGGGGCTGCGTGCTTGGCCTGGCCTGGGCGGGGGGGGGGGGGGGGGAAGGCCTGGCCTGGGGGGGGGGGGGGGGGGGGGGTCTGTGGCTTGGGGGTGCAAGGGGGCTGGAAATTGGGAAGGTGGTGGGGGTCTCCACCGGGGCTGCGTGCTTGGCCTGGCCTGGGCGGGGGGGGGGGGGTCTGTGGCTTGGGGGTCCAAGGGGGCCGGAAATTGGGAAGGTGGTGGGGGTCTCCACCGGGGCTGCGTGCTTGGCCTGGCCTGGGCGGGGGGGCTGGGCTGGGCGGGGGGGGGGGTCTGTGGCTTGGGGGTGCAAGGGGGCTGGAAATTGGGAAGGTGGTGGGGGTCTCCACCGGGGCTGCGTGCTTGGCCTGGCCTGGGCGGGGGGGGGGTCTGTGGCTTGGGGGTGCAAGGGGGCCGGAAATTGGGAAGGTGGTGGGGGTCTCCACCGGGGCTGCTGGCAGCGGGCCCCTAACCCCTCCCCCGGCCGGCAGGCTGTCCATCCGAGACCTGCTGAACCACGCCTTCTTCGCGGAGGGCACGGGGCTGCGGGTGGAGCTGGCGGAGGACGACGACGGGCTGAACCCGGCCCTGGCCCTGCGGCTCTGGGTGGAAGATCCCAAGAAGCTGAAGGGGAAGCACAAGGACAACGAAGCCATCGAGTTCAGTTTCAACCTGGAGCTGGACGTGCCCGAGGAGGTGGCCTGTGAGATGGTGAGTCCCCCTCCGGCTGCTGGGGCGGGAGCTCTGGTCTTGCTTGGGGTGCTGGGCCCCGGCTGCCTGCTCGCCCTGGGAGCTCCTGGCCAGGGCCTCTGGCGCTGCGTGCTCCGGCGGCACGGCAGCAGTGCCGGGGCTGGGAGCGTGGCTGTCGGGCCCCCGCCCTTCCTGGGCAGCGCTGGGACCGCGGAGGCCAAGGCGGCCCTTCGCTTTTCATTCCCGTGGACGTCTCTGCCACGCTGGCTCCCGCGAGTGCTCCTGGGCCTTGGGTCTGCCTCGCTGCTCTGCTCTGGCCTTTCCCCGGCTCTCCTGAGCCCTTGGCCCAGAGCTGGACACAACCCTAGAGCCCCAGGGCTGGAGGAGACCTCAGGAGTCATCCAGTCCAGCCCCTGCCCAAGGCAGGACCAACCCCGACCCCATCAGCCCAGCCAGGGCTGTGGCAAGCTGGGACTTCAACACCCCATGGGATGTTTCCACCCCTCCCCAGGGAACCCAGCCCAGCACTTCCCCACCCTCCTAGGGAAAGAGTTTGTCCTAACAGCCAACCTAGACCTGCCCCCTGTAACTTGAGCCCGTTGCTCCTCGTTCCATCCTTCGCTACTGGGAACAGCCTCTCAGCCTCTCTGGACCCCTGCAGGGAGCTGGAGGCTGCTCTCAAATCCCCCCCACTCTTCTCTCCCGCAGACTAAACAGACCCCAGTCCCTCAGCCTCTCCGCGTGGGTCATGTGCTCCAGCCCCCTCAGCGTTCTGGTCGCCTCCGCTGGCCCCTCCAACGCGCCCACGTCCTTTGTGTAGTGGGGGGCCCGGAACTGGACACCACACTCCAGAGGTGGCCTCCCCAGCGCCGAGTAAAGGGGGATGATCACTCCTGGATCTGCTGGCAATGCCCCTCCTAATGCCCCTAATCTGCCGTTAGCCCTCTTGGCTACAAGGGCCCCTGCTGACTCCTCTCCAGCTTCTCCCCCACTGCAACCCCCAGGCCCTTTTCTGCCGAGCTGCTGCCCAGCCCGGCGGTCCCCAGCCTGGCCCAGTGCTTGGGATTCTTCCGCCCCGAGGCCGGACTCTGCACTTGTCCTGGTTGAACCGCAGCAGATTTCTTGTGGCCCAGCCCTCTAATCCAGTGGTCCCCAACATGGTGCCCGCAGGTGCCATGGCGCCTGCTGGGGCATTTATGTGCGCCCGCCAAATGATCTGGGCAGCCCCTGCCCTGGGCGCACGGCACATGCACAGTACCAGCCCCGGGCACGTGGCGCATGGGCGGACTTGCCCCTGCTTCCGGGCGCCCGGCAGCCCCCAAAGGTTGGGACCACTGCTCTAATCTGTCCAGGTCACTCTGGCCCCTGTCCCTGCCCCCCAGCGTATCCACCTCTCCCCAGCTCAGTGTCATCTGCCAACTTGCTGAGGGTGCAACCACCCCCTCAGCCAGGTCATTAATAACGAGGTTGAACAAAACTGCCCCTCGAACAGATCCATGGGGCACTTGGCTAGAAGCGGCTCCCATCCTGACATCGTGCCGTCGACCGCTCCCCGCTGGGCCCGACAGTCTGGCCAGCTCTGTCCACCTCAGTCCGTTTATCCAATCCAGACTCCCTGGCAAGAATGTTGTGGGAGACCGTATCCAAGCCTGGCTAAAGTCACGGTCTATC
Source organism: Pelodiscus sinensis (assembly GCF_052426305.1). Lineage (NCBI taxonomy): Eukaryota > Metazoa > Chordata > Testudines > Trionychidae > Pelodiscus > Pelodiscus sinensis. The sequence goes on along the minus strand of NC_143069.1, from coordinate 34,509,862 downwards.
CCATCCACTGACTTCCCCACGTCCACGGAGCCAGTTACCTCAGCATAGAAGCTAGTCAGATTGGTCAGGCACGACCTGCCTTTGGTGAATCCATGTGACTATTCCTGATCACCAGGGCTCGCCGGACCGTGGCAAGCCCTGCTCGCCAGCCACGCTGTCTGGCGACCTCTGCATGCGCAGATCACCGACCCCGGCTCTTCTGGGTTGCAATCTACTCGCCACGGGCCCTGCTGATCACTTTCTCCTCTTCCAAGTGCTTCAAAATGGATTCTTGAGGATCCCCTCCGTGATTTTTCCAGGGACTGAGGTGAGGCTGACTGGTCTGTAGTTCCCTGGATCGTCCTTCTTCCCTTTTTGAAAGCTGGGCCCTACATTTGCCTTTTTCCAATCGTCCGGAATCTCTCCTGATCTCCACGAGTTCTCAAAGATAATGGCCAAAGGCTCCGCAATGACACTCGCCAGCTCCCTCAGCCCCCTCGGATGCATTAAATCCGGGCCCATGGATTTGTGTGTGTTTAGCCTTTTTAAATAGTGCCTGACCTGTTCTGTATCCGCCAAGGGCTGTCCGTCTCCTTCCCATACTGCGTTGCCTAGCGCATTAGTCTGGGAGCCGACCTTGTCCGTGAAGACAGAGGCAAAGAAAACCTTGAGTACGTCAGCTTTCCCCACATCCTCTGTCACTAGGGTACCTCCCTCTGAGCACCCTGTAGAAACCTTTCTTGTTCCCCTTCACATCCCGTGCCAGCTGCAATTCCAGTTGCGCTTTCGCCTTCCTGAGAACTCCCCTCATTCTCGAGCAATATATTCAGGGCTTGACAAATAATGTAGTCTGCTTGCCCGTGGCGAGTAGATTACGACCTGGAAGAGCCGGCGCAGACCGATCTGCGCATGTGCAGAACGGCATGAAACCGTGTGGCTGGCGAGCGGGGCTTGCCGAGTCCTGAATATATTTCTACTCCTCCCTAGTCATCAGTCCAAGTTTCCACTTCTTGTCAGCTTCCTTTTCGTGTTCGAGCTCACCAAGGAGTTCCCCTGTAAGCCGATCTGCTCGCCTGACATATTTGCTTTTCTTGCTGCGCATCAGGACTGTTTCTTCCTGTGTCTTTAATAAGGCTTCTTGAAAATCCTGCCAGCTCTCCTGGGCTCCTTTCCCCTTCATGTATCATCCCAGGGAATCCTGCCCATCAGGTCTCTGAGGGAGGCACAGTCTGCTCTTCTGCAGTCCAGGGTGTGTATTTTGCTTCTTTCCGTTCTTCCTTTGGTCAGGATCCTGAAATCTACCATCTCATGATCACTGGTGCCCAGGTTGTCACCCACCTCTACTTCCCCTACTAGTTCCTCCCTGTTTGTGAGCAGCAGGTCAAGCTGTGCACGGCCCCTGGGCGGATCCTTCGGCACTTGTACCAAGAATTTATCCCCAACATTCTCCAAAAACTTCCTGGATTGTCTGTGCACTGCTGCATTGGTCTCCTAACAGACATCAGGGTGATTAAAGTCGCCCACGAGAACCAGGGCCTGCGATCTGGAAGCTTCTCTCAGTTGTCCGAAGAAACCCTCATCTACCTCATCCACCTGATCTGGTCTATAGCAGACCCCAACCACAACATCACCCCTGTTGCTTCCACCTCTAAACTTAACCCATAGACTCTCAACAGGCTTTTCTCCTTCTAAGTACCGGAGCTCTGAGCAATCATGCTGCTCTTTCACATACAATGCAAGTCCTCCTCCTTTTCTCCCCCGCCTGTCCTTCCTGAACAGTTTACACCCTTCCATGACAGCGCTCCAGTCATGTGAGTCATCCCACCGAGTCTCCGTTATTCCAAACAAATCATAGTTCTTGGACTGTGCCAGAGCTTCTAATTCTTCCTCTTTGTTTCCCAGGCTTCTCGCATTGGTGTACAAACACTGTAGATAGCCAGCTGATCACCCGGCCTTCTCCGTTCGAGTCAGGGGTTCTCCTTGTGTTCCTTCCTGGTACCCGACTTCCTCACTTACCTCAGGGCTTTGGTCACCATCCCCCAGCTAACCTAGTTCAAAGCCCTCCTCGCTAGGTTTGCAAGCCTGCCTGCGAAGATGCTCCTTCCTCTCTTGGTTAGGTGGATCCCATCTCTTCCTAACAATCCTTGTGCCCGGAACAGAGTCCCATGGTCGAAGAAACCAAAGCCCTCTCTGCGACACCACCACGCAACCGCACATTTACGTCCTCAATTCGACGATCCCACCCGGACCTTTTCCTTAACTGGAAGGATGGACGAGAACACCACTTGAATTTCAAATTCTTGGATCCTTCTTCCCAGCGCTACATAATGTGCTGTGACCCGCTCGCGGTCGTTCTTGGCCGTATCGTTAGTTCCCACGTGGAGAAGCAGGAAGGGGCAGCGATCCGAAGGGTTAAACGCTTTCGGAGGACTCTCGGTCACATCCTGAATGCGAGCTCCCGGTAAGCAGCACACCTCTCGAGATTGCAGGGCTGGCCGGCGGATGGATGGCTCGGTCCCTCTTAGGAGGGAGTCCCCGATCACCCCCCCGTCATCTTCTTTTGGGGGAACACCCATCCTTAGGACTACACATCCCATGGCTTCCGGTAGATGGTGTTCCCTTCCGGTTTCTTCCCCGAGAGGTCCCTGCCAAAGCATTCAGCACCGCAGTGCCTGTGGAGACAGCCTGAAAGTGGTTCCTTACCTCGACAGGAATGGGGGAGACCTGAGTTGGCTGCTTTCCCCTTCCCACTCCCTGCTGGCAGCCCCCGGGCGCTGACTCACTGCTCTGTAAAGCCCTGCACTGCCTGATAGCCCCTCCCCCCGATTAACGCTCAACCAATGAGCAGAGGCTTCCAGATTTCAAACCCCGATTAGAAGCTCACGGCTTCTACCTGCCAGTCACAACACACACTCCGTTGGGGGGCGGGGAGAAACCAAACAGCCAAACACAAGCTCAGCACACAGCAAGAAGCCCCCGAGCACAAACATACACTGCAGACAGCCACTTCCCTCGGGCTCTGGATGAGCTTCCTCCTTCGCCAGGAGAACCCCCTCTCCAAACGCCCTGTTAGCAGCCCCTGAGCTCCAGCTAGGCCTGACCCGCGCAGAGCAGAGGGGCGATGACTCCTCCCGTCTTGCCCACTGCACTCCCATTCGGGCCGCCCAGAAGCGCAGCTGCTTTGTCTGCAGCAGCGTGCCACTGTTGGCTCTTGTTAGCGTGTGGGCCGCTCTGACCCCTGGATCCCTTTCTGCAGGGCTCCGTCCTCGACAGTCGCTTCCCGTAGTGAGTGTGACACGGAGCCCTTTGCATGGGTCCTTATTGAACGTCACCCTCCTGACCCCGGCCCGTTTCTCCAGTGCGTCCAGATCAGTCTGAATTCTGACCCCTCCAAAGCCCTCGCAGCCCCTCCCTGCAGGCTCAATAAGCGTCCTCTCTGTGCCAATATCGAAATCGCTGAGGAAGACGCTGAACAGAGCCGGTTCCAGAACAGGCCCCCGGACCCCTTGTTCTGCCCTTCCAGCAGGATTGGAACCGTTAATAACGACGCTGGGAACGGTTCTCCCGCCAGTTCTGCACCCGCCTTAGAGTAGCCCCGTCTCAGTTGCATTTGCCTTGTCTATTGATAAGAAGTCACACACTGTACTAAAGTCTGGGTATCCCACGGCCACCGCGTCTCCCTTAGCCATGAGACTCGTTATCCCGTCAAAGAAAGTGATCGGATTGGTGTGACCTCGCCTTTGCCGGGCTCTGTGGAGGGCAGGCCGGCCCCTCGCCTTTGCACCGGGCTCTGTGGAGGGCAGGCCGGCCCCTCGCCTTTGCACCGGGCTCTGTGGAGGGCAGGCCGGCCCCTCGCCTTTGCACCGGGCTCTGTGGAGGGCAGGCCGGCCCCTCGCCTTTGCACCGGGCTCTGTGGAGGGCTGGCCAGCCCCTCGCCTTTGCACCGGGCTCTGCAGAGGGCAGGCCGGCCCCTCGCCTTTGCACCGGGCTCTGTGGAGGGCTGGCCAGCCCCTCGCCTTTGCACCGGGCTCTGTGGAGGGCTGGCCAGCCCCTCGCCTTTGCACCGGGCTCTGTGGAGGGCAGGCCGGCCCCTCGCCTTTGCCGGGCTCTGCGGAGGGCAGGCCGGCCCCTCGCCTTTGCACCGGGCTCTGTGGAGGGCAGGCCGGCCCCTCGCCTTTGCACCGGGCTCTGCGGAGGGCAGGCCGGCCCCTCGCCTTTGCACCGGGCTCTGTGGAGGGCAGGCCAGCCCCTCGCCTTTGCACCGGGCTCTGCGGAGGGCTGGCCGGCCCCTCGCCTTTGCACCGGGCTCTGCGGAGGGCAGGCCGGCCCCTCGCCTTTGCACCGGGCTCTGTGGAGGGCCGGCCGGCCCCTCGCCTTTGCACCGGGCTCTGCGGAGGGCAGGCCGGCCCCTCGCCTTTGCACCGGGCTCTGTGGAGGGCTGGCCGGCCCCTCGCCTTTGCACCGGGCTCTGCGGAGGGCAGGCCGGCCCCTCGCCTTTGCACCGGGCTCTGCGGAGGGCAGGCCGGCCCCTCGCCTTTGCACCGGGCTCTGTGGAGGGCAGGCCGGCCCCTCGCCTTTGCACCGGGCTCTGCGGAGGGCTGGCCGGCCCCTCGCCTTTGCACCGGGCTCTGCGGAGGGCAGGCCGGCCCCTCGCCTTTGCACCGGGCTCTGCGGAGGGCAGGCCGGCCCCTCGCCTTTGCACCGGGCTCTGTGGAGGGCTGGCCGGCCCCTCGCCTTTGCACCGGGCTCTGCGGAGGGCAGGCCGGCCCCTCGCCTTTGCGCCGGGCTCTGCGGAGGGCCGGCCGGCCCCTCGCCTTTGCGCCGGGCTCTGTGGAGGGCTGGCCGGCCCCTCGCCTTTGCACCGGGCTCTGCGGAGGGCAGGCCGGCCCCTCGCCTTTGCACCGGGCTCTGTGGAGGGCTGGCCGGCCCCTCGCCTTTGCACCGGGCTCTGCGGAGGGCAGGCCGGCCCCTCGCCTTTGCACCGGGCTCTGCGGAGGGCAGGCCGGCCCCTCGCCTTTGCGCCGGGCTCTGCAGAGGGCCGGCCGGCCCCTCGCCTTTGCACCGGGCTCTGTGGAGGGCAGGCCGGCCCCTCGCCTTTGCACCGGGCTCTGCGGAGGGCAGGCCGGCCCCTCGCCTTTGCACCGGGCTCTGCGGAGGGCAGGCCGGCCCCTCGCCTTTGCACCGGGCTCTGCGGAGGGCAGGCCGGCCCCTCGCCTTTGCACCGGGCTCTGCGGAGGGCAGGCCGGCCCCTCGCCTTTGCGCCGGGCTCTGCGGAGGGCAGGCCGGCCCCTCGCCTTTGCACCGGGCTCTGCGGAGGGCAGGCCGGCCCCTCGCCTTTGCGCCGGGCTCTGCGGAGGGCAGGCCGGCCCCTCGCCTTTGCACCGGGCTCTGTGGAGGGCAGGCCGGCCCCTCGCCTTTGCACCGGGCTCTGTGGAGGGCAGGCCGGCCCCTCGCCTTTGCCGGGCTCTGCGGAGGGCAGGCCGGCCCCTCGCCTTTGCGCCGGGCTCTGCAGAGGGCTGGCCGGCCCCTCGCCTTTGCACCGGGCTCTGCGGAGGGCTGGCCGGCCCCTCGCCTTTGCACCGGGCTCTGCGGAGGGCAGGCCGGCCCCTCGCCTTTGCACCGGGCTCTGTGGAGGGCAGGCCGGCCCCTCGCCTTTGCACCGGGCTCTGTGGAGGGCTGGCCGGCCCCTCGCCTTTGCACCGGGCTCTGCGGAGGGCAGGCCGGCCCCTCGCCTTTGCACCGGGCTCTGCAGAGGGCTGGCCGGCCCCTCGCCTTTGCACCGGGCTCTGCGGAGGGCTGGCCGGCCCCTCGCCTTTGCACCGGGCTCTGCGGAGGGCAGGCCGGCCCCTCGCCTTTGCACCGGGCTCTGCGGAGGGCAGGCCGGCCCCTCGCCTTTGCACCGGGCTCTGCGGAGGGCTGGCCGGCCCCTCGCCTTTGCACCGGGCTCTGCGGAGGGCAGGCCGGCCCCTCGCCTTTGCACCGGGCTCTGCGGAGGGCAGGCCGGCCCCTCGCCTTTGCGCCGGGCTCTGCAGAGGGCCGGCCGGCCCCTCGCCTTTGCACCGGGCTCTGTGGAGGGCAGGCCGGCCCCTCGCCTTTGCACCGGGCTCTGCGGAGGGCAGGCCGGCCCCTCGCCTTTGCACCGGGCTCTGCGGAGGGCAGGCCGGCCCCTCGCCTTTGCACCGGGCTCTGCGGAGGGCTGGCCGGCCCCTCGCCTTTGCACCGGGCTCTGCGGAGGGCTGGCCGGCCCCTCGCCTTTGCACCGGGCTCTGCGGAGGGCTGGCCGGCCCCTCGCCTTTGCGCCGGGCTCTGCAGAGGGCCGGCCGGCCCCTCGCCTTTGCACCGGGCTCTGCGGAGGGCAGGCCGGCCCCTCGCCTTTGCACCGGGCTCTGCAGAGGGCCGGCCGGCCCCTCGCCTTTGCACCGGGCTCTGTGGAGGGCAGGCCGGCCCCTCGCCTTTGCACCGGGCTCTGCGGAGGGCAGGCCGGCCCCTCGCCTTTGCACCGGGCTCTGCAGAGGGCAGGCCGGCCCCTCGCCTTTGCACCGGGCTCTGCGGAGGGCTGGCCGGCCCCTCGCCTTTGCACCGGGCTCTGCAGAGGGCCGGCCGGCCCCTCGCCTTTGCACCGGGCTCTGCGGAGGGCTGGCCGGCCCCTCGCCTTTGCACCGGGCTCTGCGGAGGGCAGGCCGGCCCCTCGCCTTTGCACCGGGCTCTGCGGAGGGCAGGCCGGCCCCTCGCCTTTGCACCGGGCTCTGCGGAGGGCTGGCCGGCCCCTCGCCTTTGCACCGGGCTCTGCGGAGGGCTGGCCGGCCCCTCGCCTTTGCACCGGGCTCTGTGGAGGGCAGGCCGGCCCCTCGCCTTTGCACCGGGCTCTGCGGAGGGCTGGCCGGCCCCTCGCCTTTGCACCGGGCTCTGCAGAGGGCCGGCCGGCCCCTCGCCTTTGCACCGGGCTCTGCGGAGGGCTGGCCGGCCCCTCGCCTTTGCGCCGGGCTCTGTGGAGGGCTGGCCGGCCCCTCGCCTTTGCGCCGGGCTCTGCAGAGGGCCGGCCGGCCCCTCGCCTTTGCACCGGGCTCTGCGGAGGGCAGGCCGGCCCCTCGCCTTTGCGCCGGGCTCTGCGGAGGGCAGGCCGGCCCCTCGCCTTTGCCGGGCTCTGCGGAGGGCAGGCCGGCCCCTCGCCTTTGCCGGGCTCTGTGGAGGGCAGGCCGGCCCCTCGCCTTTGCCGGGCTCTGTGGAGGGCTGGCTGGCCCCTCGCCTTTGCACCGGGCTCTGCGGAGGGCAGGCCGGCCCCTCGCCTTTGCACCGGGCTCTGCAGAGGGCCGGCCGGCCCCTCGCCTTTGCACCGGGCTCTGCGGAGGGCAGGCCGGCCCCTCGCCTTTGCACCGGGCTCTGCGGAGGGCAGGCCGGCCCCTCGCCTTTGCACCGGGCTCTGCGGAGGGCAGGCCGGCCCCTCGCCTTTGCACCGGGCTCTGCGGAGGGCAGGCCGGCCCCTCGCCTTTGCACCGGGCTCTGCGGAGGGCTGGCCGGCCCCTCGCCTTTGCACCGGGCTCTGCAGAGGGCCAGCCTGGGTCTTCATCTTTCCCATCCTGCTCCCCCTTCGGCAGGTGAAATCTGGATTCTTCCATGAAAGCGACTCCAAAGCGGTGGGCAAGTCCATCCGGGACCGCGTGGCCCTGATCAAGAAAAGCCGGGAGCGGCGGCAGGCCAGCTGCCTGGAGGAGCAGCGGGCGGCCCAGGGGGCCTCGCTGGGCAGCCTGTCCCAGCCGGGGGGCGCCGAGTGGGAGGAGACGGAGGTGGACCAGCACGCCCGGCAGCAGCTGCTGCAGCACAGTCAGCTCTGCTCGTCCTTCGCGGGTAGGTGGAGAGACGGGGGCTGGGCAGCGCCAGTGAGAAGCCTGGGAGCCGGCCCCTCCACTGGGCAGCTGCTCTGGTGTCCCGGTCGCGGAGCAACGCCTCGGTCACAGCGGATAGGGCCCCACGAGGCCGCACTGCCGCCGGGGGGGCCCACCGGGGAGAGCTGCGTCCAGGGCGCGGTGGGGCTCGTGGCCCGGGGCTCTGGGCGCAGCAGGGCCCTCGGGGTGCTTCTAGGTCCCACCCAGACACGATGGAAGCCGTGTCCGGCTCTCTTCCCGCCTCCGCGCTGTCACCTGCCCCCGGCTGCGGCAGTCCCGCCCCTCCTGGGGTGCTGGGGGGTCTCGGTGCCCCCCTCTGCGCACTGTGGCCCCTTCACCCTGCTCCGTGAGGGGCTGGGCTTGCGAGGGGGCCGTGGGCCTGGGGTGAGACCCTCTGGGCCCCTGCACGAGTGTCCACCAGTGACCGACGGGCCTTTCTTGCCTCCCTGCAGCCGAGGGCCTGTCGGAGAGCAGCGCCGGGGCGGGGCTTCTGTGGGATGCTGCCCGGCAGCACAGCCTGGCCTCCGCCGAGCCAGCCTCCGCCCCCTTGCTGCCGGACGCCGGCCTCCAGGGGCACCTCTACCCCCCGCCGGACGCCAGCCTCCAGGGGCACCTCTACCCCCCGCCGGACGCCGGCCTCCAGGGGCACCTCTACCCCCCGCCGGACGCCAGCCTCCAGGGGCACCTCTACCCCCCGCCGGACGCCGGCCTCCAGGGGCACTATCAGCAGATGGCTGGGGTAAGGCGTCTCCTTGCGCCGGTTCCAGCACCGGGATCAGGCCGGCCCCTTGCGGAGCCCGACTGACCCGCCCACGACCTGCTGGGGAACTCCCCTCCCCAGGACAGCGCCACGGCGCTGAGACCCACGCGCTTCGCCGGCTGGCGCCCGGGCTCTGAGCGCCCCGAGCCGTAGCAGTGGGGGCGCTGGGGGAGGGGGGCGGAGCTGGAGATTCACCGTTACCTTTGGCGCGAGGAGCCCACCCCTGGCTTGTTACCAAGCTGAGCCACCGCCTGCTAGTTCCAAGCCAGGCTGTGCCTGGGGGCAGGGCACCAGCTCTCTAGGGCTGTCTGCCGGGGCGGGAGGGCCGAGGCCCCAAGCCGGGTCCCAGTGTCCGTACCCAGCCAGCGCCGGGGCTGCGGGTGGGCTCCAGCCGCGCTTTGTCACTAACCAGCTTCTTTACTCGGGCCCTCGTCCATTAGCAGCTGCCCCCGCCCCCGGGCTACCCGCAGCTCCGCCCCCGCCCCCCGGCTCAGCTCCCCAGCCTCAGGCCTCTACGTCTGCGGCGCTGGGCCCCGGGGTGCCAAGAAACCCTGGCAGGCAGCTAGAGCTGAGCCGAGACCGGCTGCTTACCTGGGCCTGGGCGGACAGGCGGGGTGGGGCGGGGTGCTCCAGCCCAGCCGAAGCCGCCCCATCTGAGCTGGGCCCAGGTGCGCGGCTGGCCTGCGTACGCCCCTCCTTCAGCAGAGCCGAGCCGGCGGCTGTGACGGAGCCCCGGCCTTGGGAACGCAGCCGTGCGGTGCCCCCGTAACTCCCGCCGCTTTGTCCCCAGCACTGCGAGCCGCAGCTGCCCGGAGGGCCGGAGGGAACGGTGCCCCCCGCGCTGCCGGCTGTGTCGCCCCAGGCCGTGCCAGCAGCCAGCGCCCAGCCAGAGCCCGCGCCCGGCACCGGCGGCCAGACGGCGGCCCAGCTCGACCCGGCCCCTGCCTTCCTGAGTCTCGGCCCCAGCCCGCAGACCCAGCCCCCGGCCCGCTTCGCGGGGAACGTCCCGCCTGGGGCCCTGCCTCTGCAGCTGGGCCCACCCGCGCCGCAGCCTCAGCAGGTCCCGGCCCTGCAGGAAATGGCTCCGCAGACGGGCCCCGTGCAGCAGATCCCCCCCGTGCAGCAGGTCCCGGCCCTGCAGCAACTGCCCCCGCAGACGGCCCCCGTGCAGCAGGTCCCGGCCCTACAGCAACTGCCCCCGCAGACAGCCCCCGTGCAGCAGCTCCCCCCCGTGCAGCAGGTCCCGGCCCTGCAAGAAATGCCTCTGCATACGGCCTCCGTGCAGCAGGTCCCCCCTGTGCAGCAACTGCAGCAACTGCCCCCACAGACAGCCCCCATGCAGCAACTGCCCCCACAGACAGCCCCCATGCAGCAACTGCCCCCACAGACAGCCCCCGTGCAGCAGGTCCCCCCCGTGCAGCAAGGTGCCCCGATGCAGCAGCTCCCCCCCGTGCAGCACGGTGCGCCGATGCAGCAGCTCCCCCCCGTGCAGCACGGTGCGCCGATGCAGCAGCTCCCCCCCGTGCAGCACGGTGCTCCGATGCAGCAGGTCCCCCCCGTGCAGCACGGTGCGCCGATGCAGCAGGTCCCCCCCGTGCAGCAGGGTGCGCCGATGCAGCAGGTCCCCCCCGTGCAGCAGGGTGCGCCGATGCAGCAGGTCCCCCCCGTGCAGCACGGTGCGCCGATGCAGCAGGTCCCCCCCGTGCAGCAGGGTGCGCCGATGCAGCAGGTCCCCCCCGTGCAGCACGGTGCGCCGATGCAGCAGCTCCCCCCCGTGCAGCACGGTGCGCCGATGCAGCAGGTCCCCCCCGTGCAGCAGGGTGCGCCGATGCAGCAGGTCCCCCCCGTGCAGCACGGTGCGCCGATGCAGCAGGTCCCCCCCGTGCAGCACGGTGCGCCGATGCAGCAGCTCCCCCCCGTGCAGCACGGTGCGCCGATGCAGCAGCTCCCCCCCGTGCAGCACGGTGCGCCGATGCAGCAGGTCCCCCCCGTGCAGCAGGGTGCCCCGATGCAGCAGGTCCCCCCCGTGCAGCACGGTGCGCCGATGCAGCAGGTCCCCCCCGTGCAGCAGGGTGCACCGATGCAGCAGGTCCCTGCCATTCAACACCTGCAGCTGCCATACTCCGCGGTGCCACCCGAGGCTGTAGTGCAGCTGGCACCCTCGCCCCTGCCACTGCCGTTCATGCTGGGCGCAGGCGCCCTGGAGGGGCCGAAGCAGCCCGCCCCGGAGCCGCTGGCGTACTCGCAGCAGCCCCCGTGCCCGCCTTACGCCGAGCAGCCGGCAGAGCCCCTGCTGTACGTGGGTCAGCCCCTCTGCCGGGCAGAGCCACTGGCCTTCCCGTCGTCCCCTGAGCCGGCCCGCGCGGCGCTGGGCCAGGAGGCCGGCACAGAGCAGGCCGGCAGCGGCGTGGGGCAGCCCCTGGCGCAAGGGGTGAACGAGGACGTAAGGGACAGGATCCTCCCGGTGCAGCCCTCGGAGCCAGCTCGTGGAGCGCAGCCACCGGCCGGGCAGCAGCCTCAGCAGCCGGCCTACGTCCCGCTGGCGGCGGAGTCGGGGGCCTCCCCGCAGCCCCCCCCGAGCCCCCGGCCGGAGCAGGTACGTGACCCCTCGGGCTGGGCGTGGGCGGCCGGTGAACTCCCCGGACAGCGAGCGGCATGCGGGCAGTGGTGCCCAGGGGTTAGAGCAGGCTCTGCTGCCAGCCCTGGGACCCCTCGCCTGCAGCACTGTGCCCTGCAATAGCTCTGTCGGGCTCTGCCCGGCCCGCGGGGCTGAGAGGGGCAGTCCCAGTCCTGCCCGGCGTGCCGGAGCCCCGCCCCTCCGGCCCCCTGGGGCGCTGCCCCTGCGCTCAGCCACCCGCGCCGACCCTCCCCTCTGCCGCAGGATGCCCGGGTGACCTGGCGGGGCCCGTCTGGGAGCAGGGAGCTCAGGGGGGCTGCCTGGGGCAGCAGGGCCTCTGACCCGGAGCGGGGCGCGAGCCCGGCCACGGGAGCTGATGCCCCCGGCGCCGGACAGAGCAGAGGGAATTTCACGGCTGGACGTCGGGAGCGCCCTTCCCGCCGGAGCACTGGCCCTGCTGGAATCCCAGGGGGGCAGGGCTGGGGGGAGGCGGAGAGACCCCACGCACTTCCCACGGGCATGGGGGGAGGCCGGGGCGGCCCACCGCCGGCGTGGGGGGGAGGCCGGGGCGGCCCACAACTGGCATGAGGGCGGCCCACTGCCGGCGTGGGGGGGAGGCCGGGGCGACCCACTGCCGGCGTGGGGGGGGGGCGGCCCACTGCCGGCGTGGGGGGGCGGCTAACCGCCGGCGTGGGGGGGAGGCCGGGGCGGCTCACCGCTGGCGTGGGGGGGAGGCCGGGGCGGCCCACTGCCGGCGTGGGGGGGAGGCCGGGGCGGCTCACCGCTGGCGTGGGGGGGAGGCCGGGGCGGCTCACCGCTGGCGTGGGGGGGAGGCCGGGGCGGCCCACTGCCGGCGTGGGGGGGAGGCCGGGGCGGCCCACTGCCGGCGTGGGGGGGAGGCCGGGGCGGCTCACCGCTGGCGTGGGGGGGAGGCCGGGGCGGCTCACCGCTGGCGTGGGGGGGAGGCCGGGGCGGCCCACCGCCGGCGTGGGGGGGAGGCCGGGGCGGCCCACCGCCGGCGTGGGGGGGAGGCCGGGGCGGCCCACCGCCGGCGTGGGGGGGAGGCCGGGGCGGCTCACCGCTGGCGTGGGGGGGAGGCCGGGGCGGCCCACTGCCGGCGTGGGGGGGAGGCCGGGGCGGCCCACTGCCGGCGTGGGGGGGAGGCCGGGGCGGCTCACCGCTGGCGTGGGGGGGAGGCCGGGGCTGCCCACATCACACTCCTCTTGGAATCCTGGGTTCCGCCTGCGGTTCCGATCTTGGTGGCCGGTTGCCTTGCCCCAAGCCTGGAGGCCCCCAGTCGAGCGGGGCTGCCCCTGTGCAGAGGGGTCTCTTCCCGGCCCTCGCTGCTCTGGCCCCGTCAACTCCTCCGCCCCTGCTCCTGGCTGGCGAAGCCACCCAGCCGGTAGCCCAGTCACCGCCCCCGCCCCTGGGATCCTGCTCCGACGGCAGCCGGCCCCCGGCAGAGCCAGCGCCCCCACGTGCCCGGCGACTCGCTCCGACAGCCCTGGCCGGGACCGGCTGACGTGCTTGTTTCCAGCAGGGGTCCCAGCCTGCTCCCACGCCGGAGCCCCAAGGAGCTGCTCCCAAGCCCGACGTGCTGCAGGGGTGAGTCTCCTTCCTTGCCGCTCCGGGAGCGCGGGCTGGAGGGAGGGCCAAGCGTGGCCCGTGCTGCTTCCCTGGCGTCGGGCCCGGCGTGTCCCAGCCGCCCCAGGGAGAGTCCTATGGGAGTGGTTTCTCCCGTCGCGGCCCCTGCCGGTGAGGGGGGGCGGGCAGCCCCGTCCTTTGCCGCTGCATGCCTGACCCCTCCGAGTGGGCTGAGCCGCCCGCAGCCTTGGCTGACGGAGCCGAGCGATTGCGTCCCCCTTCGGCCTGCGGAACTCCTCGCCACAAGGCTCCAGGAGCGCTCCGGACAGGAACCACCACATAGAGCAGCCAGACCGGGGGCAGGAGGGGCGGGCCGGCTCGCTCATCCTTCTCCCCTTGCGCGCCCCAGGCTACCCCCCGAGCTGGCCGCTCTGAAGGACGGCGCCCACGAGCCGGCGGCCGGCAATGGCAAGCAGGACAGAAGTAAGCAGCGGCGGGCGTCCTGCCCCCGGCCGGACAAGGGCACCAAATTCCAGCTCACCGTGCTGCAGGTTGATAGTGGCGGGGGGAGCGCTCTCCGCCGGCCCTTCGCCCTCCTCCCCCTGTGCCCCCACTGGGACCGGCCCCCTTGGCCTCCACCTGGCCAGAGCCTCCCGGTCCGCAGCGGCAGGGGAAGCGGGTGCAGTCGCTTGGGCCCCAGGGGTGTCCCGGCGGGGCGGTGGGGAAGGGGAAGGGGGGCTGCCTCACCGCCAGCCGCAGCTCGCCCTGTGGGTCCCTGCCCGCTCCCTGGGCTGCCCGGTGCTGGGACGCCCCCCAGCGCTGGCATCCTGCTCCCGTGCCAGGTGTCCACCTGCGGGGACAACATGGTGGAGTGCCAGCTGGAGACGCACAACAACAAGATGGTCACCTTCAAGTTCGACGCGGACGGCGACGCGCCCGAGGACATTGCTGACTACATGGTGAGCAGAGGGTCTGGTGCCTCGGCCCTGTGTCCCGCCGGGGGCCTGGCACCTAGGGGGGCAGAGGGTCTGGTGCCTCGGCCCTGTGTCCCGCCGGGGGCCTGGCACCCAGGGGGGCAGAGGGTCTGGTGCCTCGGCCCTGTGTCCCGCCGGGGGCCTGGCACCTAGGGGGGCAGAGGGTCTGGTGCCTCGGCCCTGTGTCCCGCCGGGGGCCTGGCACCTAGGGGGGCAGAGGGTCTGGTGCCTCGGCCCTGTGTCCCGCCGGGGGCCTGGCACCTAGGGGGGCAGAGGGTCTGGTGCCCTGGTCCTGTGTCCCGCCGGGGGCCCCTGGCACCTAGGGGGGCAGAGGGTCTGGTGCCTCGGCCCTGTGTCCCGCCGGGGGCCTGGCACCTAGGGGGGCAGAGGGTCTGGTGCCCTGGTCCTGTGTCCTGCCGGGGGCCCCTGGCACCCAGGGGGTCAGAGGGTCTGTTGCCCTGGTCCTGTGTCCCGCCGGGGGCCCCTGGCACCTAGGGGGGCAGAGGGTCTGGTGCCCTGGTCCTGTGTCCTGCCGGGGGCCCCTGGCACCTAGGGGGGCAGAGGGTCTGGTGCCCTGGTCCTGTGTCCTGCCGGGGGCCCCTGGCACCTAGGGGGGCAGAGGGTCTGGTGCCCTGGTCCTGTGTCCTGCCGGGGGCCCCTGGCACCTAGGGGGTCAGAGGGTCTGTTGCCCTGGTCCTGTGTCCTGCCGGGGGCCCCTGGCACCTAGGGGGGCAGAGGGTCTGGTGCCCTGGTCCTGTGTCCCGCCGGGGGCCCCTGGCACCTAGGGGGGCAGAGGGTCTGGTGCCCTGGTCCTGTGTCCTGCCGGGGGCCCCTGGCACCTAGGGGGGCAGAGGGTCTGGTGCCCTGGTCCTGTGTCCTGCCGGGGCCCCTGGCACCCAGGGGGGCAGAGGGTCTGTTGCTCTGGTCCTGTGTCCTGCCGGGGGTCCCTGGCACCCAGGGGGGCAGAGGGTCTGTTGCCCTGGTCCTGTGTCCCGCCGGGGGCCTGGCACCTAGGGGGGCAGAGGGTCTGGTGCCCTGGTCCTGTGTCCTGCCGGGGGTCCCTGGCACCCAGGGGGGCAGAGGGTCTGTTGCCCTGGTCCTGTGTCCTGCCGGGGGCCCCTGGTACCCAGGGGGGCAGAGGGTCTGTTGCCCTGGTCCTGTGTCCTGCCGGGGGCCCCTGGCACCTAGGGGGGCAGAGGGTCTGTTGCCCTGGTCCTGTGTCCTGCCGGGGGCCCCTGGCACCTAGGGGGGCAGAGGGTCTGGTGCCCTGGTCCTGTGTCCCGCCGGGGGCCCCTGGCACCTAGGGGGGCAGAGGGTCTGTTGCCCTGGTCCTGTGTCCCGCCGGGGCCCCTGGTACCCAGGGGGGCAGAGGGTCTGTTGCCCTGGTCCTGTGTCCTGCCGGGGCCCCTGGTACCCAGGGGGGCAGAGGGTCTGTTGCCCTGGTCCTGTGTCCTGCCGGGGGCCTGGCACCTAGGGGGGCAGAGGGTCTGTTGCCCTGGTCCTGTGTCCCGCCGGGGGCCCCTGGCACCTAGGGGGGCAGAGGGTCTGGTGCCCTGGTCCTGTGTCCCGCCGGGGGCCCCTGGCACCTAGGGGGGCAGAGGGTCTGGTGCCCTGGTCCTGTGTCCCGCCGGGGGCCTGGCACCTAGGGGGGCAGAGGGTCTGGTGCCTCGGCCCTGTGTCCCGCCGGGGGCCCCTGGCACCTAGGGGGTCAGAGGGTCTGTTGCCCTGGTCCTGTGTCCCGCCGGGGGCCCCTGGCACCTAGGGGGGCAGAGGGTCTGTTGCCCTGGTCCTGTGTCCCGCCGGGGGGCCCTGGCACCTAGGGGGGCAGAGGGTCTGTTGCCCTGGTCCTGTGTCCCGTCGGGGGCCCCTGGCACCTGGGGGGCAGAGGGTCTGTTGCCCTGGTCCTGTGTCCTGCCGGGGGCCCCTGGCACCTAGGGGGGCAGAGGGTCTGGTGCCCTGGTCCTGTGTCCTGCCGGGGGCCCCTGGCACCTAGGGGGGCAGAGGGTCTGGTGCCTCGGCCCTGTGTCCCGCCGGGGGCCTGGCACCTAGGGGGTCAGAGGGTCTGTTGCCCTGGTCCTGTGTCCCGCCGGGGGCCTGGCACCTGGGGGGCAGAGGGTCTGTTGCCCTGGTCCTGTGTCCCGTCGGGGGCCCCTGGCACCTGGGGGGCAGAGGGTCTGTTGCCCTGGTCCTGTGTCCCGCCGGGGGCCTGGCACCTGGGGGGCAGAGGGTCTGTTGCCCTGGTCCTGTGTCCCGTCGGGGGCCCCTGGCACCTGGGGGGCAGAGGGTCTGTTGCCCTGGTCCTGTGTCCCGTCGGGGGCCCCTGGCACTAGGGGGTCAGAGGGTCTGTTGCCCTGGTCCTGTGTCCCGTCGGGGGCCCCTGGCACCTGGGGGGCAGAGGGTCTGTTGCCCTGGTCCTGTGTCCCTGCGCTCGTGGGGCCGGCGCGGTGCCCGGGTCGCAGCAGGTGGCCGGGGGCAGGCCAGCGAGCGTTCCTGACGGTGCTGTGGTTCTCCGCAGGTGGAAGATAACTTTGTGCTGGAGAGCGAGAAGGAGAAGTTTGTGGAGGAGCTGAGAGCCGTCGTGTGCCAGGCCCAGGAGATCCTGCGGAGTCTGCCCCTGGAGGAGCGGGCGGCGGGCAGCGACGCCCCCCCCGGCGAGCCCGGCAGCAGCCAGGTAAGAGCAGCGCAGTGCTCGGGCGCCCTCGGCACCGCTGCGGCTGTGCTGTGCGCTCACCTGTCGCCCTTCCGTCCAGACAGGGCCGTCGGAGCAGGCCCAGACGAACCCCGCCGCCCAGACCGGCCGTAAGTCCCCGGCCCACTCCCGGGCCTGCACCGCGCTGGGGTGTGAGCCAGGGTCCGTGTGTCTCTGCCTGGCACCAGGCTCCTGGGTTCTCCAGGCTTACCACCAGGAGCCCTGTTTTGGGAGCTTCCCAAGCAGGGGGGGAAGAGGGCGGCTGCGCAGGCTGCCGGCACCTGCCTGGGGACCGGGGCGCGTCCGCCCGGCAAGGAAGCCTGCAAGGGTGACCCGGGGCAGGGGGAAGCGAGCCGCAGCCAGACCAGAAGCAAGGCGTCCCTAAGCACTGGGGCCGGGTCTCCAGCCGGCCCTGCTGGAATCAAGGCAGGATGGAGGATTTGCCTCGGGGGGCGAGGGGTTGTGAGGGTCACGGCTGCACCGTGTGGCCGCGGGAGGTGGGACTCTGCGGCCCTGACGCTGTAGCGAGCTCCTCGTGCGTCCCTCTGCTGGGATTCACTTCTCTTGAGGCCTCCCCTCGGCGCAGGGTGGTCGCTGCCCGCCAGGGCACACCCCGCCGTCGAGGCCTCTGTGCTCCCCTGCCTGCTACGCGGGGACGCGCGAGACTTCCGGTGCCGACGTGCCCGCCGGGCTGGGGGGCCGGGGTGAGCGACACTCTCCTCTGTCCCCAGACGAGTGCGCCCCGCAGTCCTCGCCGGTCGGCCGCTGGAGGTTCTGCATCAATCAAACCATAAGGAACCGAGAGGGCCAGGCGCCCGGCTCCCTGCAGCACCCGCCGGCAGCTACGGGTGAGCAGGGCGGGGGCTCGGGGCACCGGAGGAACTGGACGGCGTGCCAAGGCCTGTGTCAGAGCCTGGCTCTGGGGCGCGGCTCCGTGTGGGCTGCGGCTCTGAGGCGTCTGGGGAGCCCAACGTGCAATGGGCCAGGAGCCGCGGGGAGCAATGCGAGAGCCGGAGGAACTGGACGGCGTGCCAAGGCCTGTGTCAGAGCCTGGCTCTGGGGCGCGGCTCCGTGTGGGCTGCGGCTCTGAGGCGTCTGGGGAGCCCAACGTGCAATGGGCCAGGAGCCGCGGGGAGCAATGCAGCCCGTCTGCGAGAGCCGGAGGACAAGGCCTCTCCCCGGGTTCCAGAAGTTCCCAGCGCGGGCCCCGCAGCCCTGGGTCCGGCCGGCTGTGGGGCGCCTCGTGGGTGCCTGACGGTACCCGGCTGTCGTTCCAGGTCTGGACAAGGAGAGCGCGAAGGAGCCGTGTCCCCAGGCCGGGCTGCCAGCTGCAGAGAGCCTGGGCCCCCGCGCCAGCCCAGAGGACCACATGGTGCCCGAGCGCCCCAGCTCCAAACCTGAGCAGCAGCAGGGAGCAGAGGCAGAGAAACTAGCACCTCTCGCGGGCAGCAGCTGGGCCGGGCCGGAGACCGGGGAGCCCCCGGCCCCCCCACCCGGTGACCCGCCCGTCGGCCCCGCTGGCGAGCTGCCCTTGCTGAGGGAGGCCCTGGCGTCCGAGCACCAGGGCCAGCAGCCTCCACAAGGGGAGACCCCCCTGAGCTCTGCGCCGGAGCCGGCCCCGCTCCCCCCGTCGGTGCCGGAGTCGGACGGCGAGGGGCCCCCCAAGATGGATTTTGTTGACAACCGTATCAAGAGCCTGGACGAGAAGCTAAGGACGCTGCTGTACCAGGAGCACAGCTGCTCCGAGAGCCAGAAGGACCCCCAGAGCACGGAGTCCCCGCTCTCCTCCGCCGAGGACACGCTCTCTGGGGCGGCCCCGGCCGGGCCGGCCGCCGGCTCTTCCCCTGGAGAGGGAGCGCAGGGCAGCCCGGCGGAGCCCCAGGGCGGGTCTCCGCCGCCCCCCGCCGAGGCTGCCAGCCAGCCCGCTGCCCCGCTGCCTTTGGCGCGGGACCCCGAGGGCAGTACGGTCGCGCCCGGCGAACTCTGTCTGCATGTGAGTGGCGCACGCGGCCGGATCGGCTCCAGCCGCTCACCCGGCGCCGCGCAGAGCCCCCGCCCCGGCCGAGATGGGGGCCCTGGAAGTGCGAGCCCAGCTACAGGGCTGAGTCACGTCCCCCCTTCCCGCCGAACCCCGGGGCCCGCAGTGCGCCTGGCGCGCCAGCACGCTTCCGGCTTTAGGGCGCGGGCCCCGGATCGGGGCAATCGGTCGAATTGGCCTAAAGCCGGCCCCGCGCACAGAGCCCCCCGGCCGAGATCGGGGCCACGCACAGAGCCCCCCGGCCGAGATGGGGGCCGCAGGGCTGGGCCCCGCGCACAGAGCCCCCCGGCCGAGATCGGGGCCACGCACAGAGCCCCCCGGCCGAGATCGGGGCCACGCACAGAGCCCCCCGGCCGAGATCGGGGCCACGCACAGAGCCCCCCGGCCGAGATGGGGGCCGCAGGGCTGGGCCCCGCGCACAGAGCCCCCCGGCCGAGATCGGGGCCACGCACAGAGCCCCCCGGCCGAGATCGGCCCCGCGCACAGAGCCCCCCGGCCGAGATCGGCCCCGCGCACAGAGCCCCCCGGCCGAGATCGGCCCCGCGCACAGAGCCCCCCGGCCGAGATCGGCCCCGCGCACAGAGCCCCCCGGCCGAGATCGGCCCCGCGCACAGAGCCCCCCGGCCGAGATCGGCCCCGCGCACAGAGCCCCCCGGCCGAGATCGGCCCCGCGCACAGAGCCCCCCGGCCGAGATCGGCCCCGCGCACAGAGCCCCCCGGCCGAGATCGGGGCCACGCACAGAGCCCCCTGGCCGAGATCGGCCCCGTGCGCAGAGCCCCCCGTCCGAGATTGGCCCCGCACACAGCCCCCCGGCCGAGATCGGGGCCACGCACAGAGCCCCCTGGCCGAGATCGGCCCCGTGCGCAGAGCCCCCCGGCCGAGATCGGGGCCCCAGGGCCGGGCCCCGCGCACAGAGCCCCCCGGCCGAGATCGGGGCTGCTGATGCCCCACCCCTTGGGCAGCCCTTGGCGGGGTAGCTGGGGGGGCGCAGGATCGTGGTTCCAAGCCCCCCTCCGTCCCACTCAGGCGCGGGCTTTCCCCTGCCCCTCTGTCCCCTCAGGAGCCGTCCCCGGAGCCTTCCTTGCGGCCGGAGCCGGAGGCCTGCCCTGCTGCCGTGGCTGGCGTCGGAGCCGTGCGCCTGCAGACAGGAGGTGGATATTTTGGCCTAAGCTTTACTTGCCCTAGTCTCAAAAACCCTATTAGCAAGAAATCCTGGAGTCGCAAATTAAAAAGCTGGGCGCTCAGGCTCCGGCAGTCCGCCGGCTTTCTGCAGAGAGCCAAAGCCCGCCAAGGTAGTGTGCTGCGAGCCAGGCCCCGTCGCGCCCCGCCACCGCCTCCCGCGCCATCTCACCCGCCGCCCCGGCTCATCCGCTCCCCCATCGCTTTGCATGCCGCCCGGGGGGGGAGCCGCTAGCGCCGGGCCGGGGCGCGCCAGCCCGCGACGCCCTCCCCTCTCTGCTCTTCTCTTCCTGCCGCGCAGCCGAGGCAGCCGACGGCCCTGAGCGGGACGGCCTGACCCCCGGGGACGGCCCCGCCAGCGGCCGCGTGAGATCCGCCTCCGTGTCCTACCAGCGAGGCCGCTTCCAGGTGAGCCGGCCCCCGGGCCTCCCCGCTGGCCCATCTCCCTGCCCGGCCCTGGCTCTACCCGCTAGGCCCCTCTCCCTGCCCGGCCCTGGCTCTACCCGCTAGGCCCCTCTCCCTGCCCGGCCCTGGCTCTACCCGC
The DNA here is from genome assembly GCF_052426305.1 of Pelodiscus sinensis. NCBI lineage: Eukaryota > Metazoa > Chordata > Testudines > Trionychidae > Pelodiscus > Pelodiscus sinensis. Next base: position 34,489,614 of record NC_143069.1, on the reverse strand, counting down.
TAGGCCCCTCTCCCTGCCCGGCCCTGGCTCTACCCGCTAGGCCTCTCTCCCTGCCTGGCCCTGGCTCTACCCGCTAGGCCCCTCTCCCTGCCCGGCCCTGGCTCTACCCGCTAGGCCCCTCTCCCTGCCCGGCCCTGGCTCTACCCGCTAGGCCCCTCTCCCTACCCAGCCCTGGCTCTGCCCGCTAGGCCTCTCTCCCTGCCTGGCCCTGGCTCTGCCCGCTAGGCCCCTCTCCCTGCCCGGCCCTGGCTCTGCCCGCTAGGCCTCTCTCCCTGCCTGGCCCTGGCTCTGCCCGCTAGGCCCCTCTCCCTACCCAGCCCTGGCTCTGCCCGCTAGGCCCCTCTCCCTACCCAGCCCTGGCTCTGCCCGCTAGGCCTCTCTCCCTGCCTGGCCCTGGCTCTGCCCGCTAGGCCCCTCTCCCTGCCCGGCCCTGGCTCTGCCCGCTAGGCCCCTCTCCCTGCCCGGCCCTGGCTCTGCCCGCTAGGCCCCTCTCCCTGCCCGGCCCTGGCTCTGCCCGCTAGGCCCCTCTCCCTGCCCGGCCCTGGCTCTGCCCGCTAGGCCTCTCTCCCTGCCCGGCCCTGGCTCTGCCCGCTAGGCCCCTCTCCCTGCCCGGCCCTGGCTCTGCCCGCTAGGCCCCTCTCCCTACCCAGCCCTGGCTCTGCCCGCTAGGCCCCTCTCCCTGCCCGGCCCTGGCTCTGCCCGCTAGGCCCCTCTCCCTGCTGGCCCCCGGCTCTCCCCACTGGCCCCCGCTCCCTGCCAGAGCCCTAGTCCTGTCCCCCGGTCCCCGGCTCTCCCTGCTGGCCCCCGCTCCCTGCCAGAGCCCTAGTCCTGTCCCCCGGCCCCCGGCTCTCCCCACTGGCCCACACTTCCCTCGCAGAGCTGGGGAAGGAAACCAGGAGTCCTGGTTTCCAGGCCCTCCATCACCGCTAGCCCTTCCCTGCGTGTGTCCCAGGTCACCACGGTGCCGCAGCAGCCGGCTCCCTGTGTGGCAGATGCCGGGCCGGAGGGGGCCCCGCCGGGAGAGGCGCTGCGGGGGCTCAGCCCAGCCTGCGAGACGGACGCCTCTTCCCTCAGCCCCGAGCAGGAGCCGGGGGAGCTGTCGGGCACCGGGAGCAGCACGGAGCCGTGGGCCGTGAGGCGGGCGCGGGCACAGCCCAGCTCCGACAGCGAGCTGGGCCCCGAGGAGGCGGGGGAGGCCTGCGGCTCCCTCTTCCACTCGCCCTCCTCCCCCATGAGCAGCGACGACGAGTCCGAGGTGGAGGACGAGGACCTGAAGGTGGAGCTGCAGCGGCTGCGGGAGAAGTAAGGGAGCCGCGAGCGACGGTCCCTGGTCCCGGCCGGCGGCTCTGTGCCCATCCGGCTTCCCGCGCCCCCTGGCCGGAGCCTGTCGCATGCCCAGCGGGCAGGGCTGGCACGGCGGTGCTGGGCAGGGCGCCCGAGCGCACGGCCCCGGTACGCAGCAGACAAGGGGGGCTGAGATACCAGGGGGAAAAGAACCCGGGAGTCCTGCCTCTAACCACTAGGCCACACTCCTTCCCAGAGCCAGGGACAGAACCCGGGAGGCCTGCCTCTAACCACTAGGCCACACTCCTTCCCAGAGCCAGGGACAGAACCCGGGAGGCCTGCCTGTAACCACTAGGCCACACTCCTTCCCAGAGCCAGGGACAGAACCCGGGAGTCCTGCCTCTAACCACTAGGCCACACTCCTTCCCAGAGCCAGGGACAGAACCCGGGAGTCCTGCCTCTAACCACTAGGCCACACTCCTTCCCAGAGCCAGGGACAGAACCCGGGAGTCCTGCCTCTAACCACTAGGCCACACTCCTTCCCAGAGCCAGGGACAGAACCCGGGAGTCCTGCCTCTAACCACTAGGCCACACTCCTTCCCAGAGCCAGGGACAGAACCCGGGAGTCCTGCCTCTAACCACTAGGCCACACTCCTTCCCAGAGCCAGGGACAGAACCCGGGAGGCCTGGCTCTAACCACTAGGCCACACTCCTTCCCAGAGCCAGGGACAGAACCCGGGAGTCCTGCCTCTAACCACTAGGCCACACTCCTTCCCAGAGCCAGGGACAGAACCCGGGAGGCCTGGCTCTAACCACTAGGCCACACTCCTTCCCAGAGCCAGGGACAGAACCCGGGAGTCCTGCCTGCCTGGCTCTAACCAGTGGAGCTCGCTGCCCACCCACAGCTGGGGAGAGGACCCAGGCCCGCCCCTGTGGCTGGTTTGTCCAGGCCGGGTGGCTCTGGGCTTGGGGCCGTGGTGACGGCTTTTCTCCCCCGCAGACACATCCAGGAGGTGGTGACCCTGCAGGCCCAGCAGAGCCAGGAGCTGCAGGAGCTGTACCGGCGCCTCCACGCCCTCCGAGAGAGCAAGCCCGACCTGCCGGAGCTGGCCCTGCAGCCCGCCTCCCCCCGCCGGCCTCGCTCCTTCAAGGGCAAACTGCGCAGCCGGGCCCCGGCGCTGGTGCACGCCGACAGCTGCCTGGTGGCCACTGGTGAGCCGGGTCGCACGCCCCAGCCAGCCCTTGCCCAGTGGCGGGGGGCGCCTGCCGTCAGTTCTGCAGTTCAGCAAGCGGCTTGCCCTGGGGGTGGGGCGCGGCTTTTGGGGGGAGCCCGGCGCTCGCTCCCCCAGCTGTGCGCTCCCCGCCGAGGCCGCCTGCGCGGGGAAGGAAGGGTGGGCAACCAGCCAGCCTATCGGGGAGGGGTGCTGTGACCGTCCGCCCCAGGGGCTCTCGGCCTCTGCGCTGGGGCACCCCGCGTCTCACCCCCCCGCACAGCGACGCAACGCCGCCCTGGACACGCCCCTGCTCCTCAGGCAGGGGTCATAGGCCTGGCCCTGCCCCGGGACGCTGGCGCCTACGGCGGGCTGGCCGGACCCGCACAGGTAGGAGGGCCCCGGCAGGGCCGGCAGGGGGCGGCTGACGTCTGGCATTCTCTCCCCCGCGCTCAGAGTGCTGCTGCACCACCTCGGCCACCTCCGTGATCGACTACCAGCTGAGCATCCAGGCCCGCCTGCTGCATCAGAGCTGTGCCCCGGGGCAGCCCCGCCCAGGTACCTCGCTTTCCCCACCTGCGCAGCTGCATGGAGATTCTTGGAACCGGCCATTGGGAAGCGCTGGGTGTGAGCGAGGGGCATTGCCTGGCCTGCCTGGCTCCTCCTGGGGCCTGCAGCCGGCCTCTCGCCTCAGCTCTCGTCCCCGCGCCTCCCCGCTCTGCTCAGACCCATTCGCTGGGGCAGAACTGCGGGGAGACGGGGGGATCCTGCTATGACTGGGGGGGTGAACGTAGGAGCATGGATTGGGTGGGCGGACCGACGGGGAAACGCGGGGGGGCGGACGGGGGGGAGCACGGGAGAGGGACGACGGGGCGGAGGGCAGACGGGCGGGGTGGGCGGGGGGAGCGCGGGAGGGGGACGACGGGGCGGAGGGCAGACGGGCGGGGTGGGCGGGGGGAGCGCGGGAGGGGGACGACGGGGCGGAGGGCAGACGGGCGGGGTGGGCGGGGGGAGCGCGGGAGGGGGACGACGGGGCGGAGGGCAGACGGGCAGGTGGGCGGAGTGAGCGGGGGGAGCGCGGGAGGGAGACGACGGGGCGGAGGGCGGACGGGCAGGTGGGCGGAGTGAGCGGGGGGAGCGCGGGAGGGAGACGACGGGGCGGAGGGCAGACGGGCAGGTGGGCGGGGGGAGCGCGGGAGAGGGATGACGGGGCGGAGGGCAGACGGGCAGGTGGGCGGGGGGAGCGCGGGAGGGGGATGACGGGGCGGAGGGCAGACGGGCAGGTGGGCGGGGGGAGCGCGGGAGGGGGATGACGGGGCGGAGGGCAGACGGGCAGGTGGGCGGGGGGAGCGCGGGAGGGGGATGACGGGGCGGAGGGCAGACGGGCAGGTGGGCGGGGGGAGCGCGGGAGGGGGATGACGGGGCGGAGGGCAGGTGGGCGGGGGGAGCGCGGGAGGGGGATGACGGGGCGGAGGGCAGGTGGGCGGGGGGAGCGCGGGAGGGGGATGACGGGGCGGAGGGCAGACGGGCAGGTGGGCGGGGGGAGCGCGGGAGGGGGATGACGGGGCAGACGGGCAGGTGGGCGGGGGGAGCGCGGGAGGGGGACGAGGGGCGGAGGGCAGATGGGCGGAGGGGCGGCGGGAGCGCGGGGGGGATGACGGGGTGGAGGGCAGACGGGCGGAGGGGCGGCGGGAGCGCGGGGGGGATGACGGGGTGGAGGGCAGACGGGCAGGTGGGCGGGGGGAGCGCGGGGGGGATGACGGGGCGGAGGGCAGACGGGCAGGTGGGCGGGGGGAGCGCGGGAGGGGGACGACGGGGCGGAGGGCAGACGGGCAGGTGGGCGGGGGGAGCGCGGGAGGGGGACGACGGGGCGGAGGGCAGACGGGCAGGTGGGCGGGGGGAGCGCGGGAGGGGGACGACGGGGCGGAGGGCAGACGGGCAGGTGGGCGGGGGAGCGCGGGAGGGGGACGACGGGGCGGAGGGCAGACGGGCAGGTGGGCGGGGGAGCGCGGGAGGGGGACGACGGGGCGGAGGGCAGACGGGCAGGTGGGCGGGGGAGCGCGGGAGGGGGACGACGGGGCGGAGGGCAGACGGGCAGGTGGGCGGGGGAGCGCGGGAGGGGGACGACGGGGCGGAGGGCAGACGGGCAGGTGGGCGGGGGAGCGCGGGAGGGGGACGACGGGGCGGAGGGCAGACGGGCAGGTGGGCGGGGGAGCGCGGGAGGGGGACGACGGGGCGGAGGGCAGACGGGCAGGTGGGCGGGGGAGCGCGGGAGGGGGACGACGGGGCGGAGGGCAGACGGGCAGGTGGGCGGGGGAGCGCGGGAGGGGGATGACGGGGCGGAGGGCAGACGGGCAGGTGGGCGGGGGAGCGCGGGAGGGGGACGACGGGGCGGAGGGCAGACGGGCAGGTGGGCGGGGGAGCGCGGGAGGGGGATGACGGGGTGGAGGGCAGACGGGCAGGTGGGCGGGGGGAGCGCGGGAGGGGGACGACGGGGCGGAGGGCAGACGGGCAGGTGGGCGGGGGGAGCGCGGGAGGGGGACGACGGGGCGGAGGGCAGATGGGCAGGTGGGCGGGGGGAGCGGGGGGAGCGCGGGAGGGGGACGACGGGGCGGAGGGCAGACGGGCAGGTGGGCGGGGGGAGCGCGGGGGGGGACAACGGGCAGCGGGCGCTGCCTGCCCCTCCCCCCCCGCTCAGCCCCCTCGCCCCTCCCCCAGAGGCGCTGTGCGTGGTGGGCGGCGCTGCCTCCTGCCAGCAGGCCCCGGCCAAGAAGGGGATGTTCACGGACGACCTGCACAAGCTGGTGGACGACTGGGCCAAGGAGGCGGTGGGAGGCGCCCTCAGCAAGCCCAGCCTGAACCAGATCAAGCAGAGCCAGCACCGCCTGGAGGGGGACGGCTGGAGCAGAGCCTGCGAGGTGCGGGCGGCTGGGCCCTCTTCCTGGCACTGCGAGAGGAGGGCAGTGGGGTCTAGTGGTTAGAGCAGGGGGGCTGGGGGCTGTCCCTGGCCAGGGGTGGGGTTGGGCTCTCGTGCGGGGGGGCGCGGAGCTGGACGCCTGGGCCCTGTCCCTGATGGGGGGGAGCAGAGAGCGACGGGCTCTCGTGCTGGGGGGGACGGGGGCTGGACGCCTGGGCCCTGTCCCTGATGGGGGAGCAGAAAGCGAAGGGCTCTCGTGCTGGTGGGGGCTGGACGCCTGGGCCCTTTCCCTGATGGGGGGGCAGAAAGCGAAGGGCTCTCGTGCTGGTGGGGGCTGGACGCCTGGGCCCTGTCCCTGATGGGGGGGCAGAAAGCGAAGGGCTCTCGTGCTGGTGGGGGCTGGACGCCTGGGCCCTTTCCCTGATGGGGGGGCAGAGAGCGAAGGGCTCTCGTGCTGGGGGGCGCGGGGGCTGGACGCCTGGGCCCTGTCCCTGATGGGGGGGCAGAAAGCGAAGGGCTCTCGTGCTGGGGGGGGCGGGGGCTGGACGCCTGGGCCCTGTCCCTGATGGGGGGGCAGAAAGCGAAGGGCTCTCGTGCTGGTGGGGGCTGGACGCCTGGGCCCTTTCCCTGATGGGGGGGCAGAGAGCGAAGGGCTCTCGTGCTGGGGGGGGCGGGGGCTGGACGCCTGGGCCCTGTCCCTGATGGGGGGGCAGAAAGCGAAGGGCTCTCGTGCTGGTGGGGGCTGGACGCCTGGGCCCTTTCCCTGATGGGGGGGCAGAGAGCGAAGGGCTCTCGTGCTGGGGGGCGCGGGGGCTGGACGCCTGGGCCCTTTCCCTGATGGGGGGGGGGAGCAGAGAGCAACGGGCTCTCGTGTTGGGGGGGGCGGGGGCTGGACGCCTGGGCCCTTTCCCTGATGGGGGGGGGGGAGCAGAGAGCAACGGGCTCTCGTGCTGGGGGGGGCGGGGGCTGGACGCCTGGGCCCTGTCCCTGATGGGGGGGCAGAAAGCGAAGGGCTCTCGTGCTGGTGGGGGCTGGACGCCTGGGCCCTGTCCCTGATGGGGGGGGGCAGAGAGCGACAGGCTCTCGTGCTGGGGGGGGCGGGGGCTGGACGCCTGGGCCCTGTCCCTGATGGGGGGGGGGCAGAGAGCGACAGGCTCTCGTGCTGGGGGGGCGGGGGCTGGACGCCTGGGCCCTGTCCCTGATGGGGGGGGGCAGAGAGCGACGGGCTCTCGTGCTGGGGGGGCGGGGGCTGGACGCCTGGGCCCTTTCCCTGATGGGGGGGCAGAGAGTGACGGGCTCTCGTGCTGGGGGGGCGGGGGCTGGACGCCTGGGCCCTGTCCCTGATGGGGGGGGCAGAGAGCGACGGGCTCTCGTGCTGGGGGGGGCGGGGGCTGGACGCCTGGGCCCTGTCCCTGATGGGGGGGGCAGAGAGTGACGGGCTCTCGTGCTGGGGGGGCGGGGGCTGGACGCCTGGGCCCTTTCCCTGATGGGGGGGCAGAGAGCGACGGGCTCTCGTGCTGGGGGGGGCGGGGGCTGGACGCCTGGGCCCTTTCCCTGATGGGGGGGCAGAGAGTGACGGGCTCTCGTGCTGGGGGGGCGGGGGCTGGACGCCTGGGCCCTGTCCCTGATGGGGGGGGCAGAGAGCGACGGGCTCTCGTGCTGGGGGGGCGGGGGCTGGACGCCTGGGCCCTGTCCCTGATGGGGGGGGCAGAGAGCGACGGGCTCTCGTGCGGGGGGGGCGGGGGCTGGACGCCTGGGCCCTGTCCCTGATGGGGGGGGCAGAGAGCGACGGGCTCTCGTGCGGGGGGGGCGGGGGCCCGGGCACCTGGCTCTTTGCCCAGCGCCGCGAGGGGAGGGGCAGACCCGGCTAACCCGTCTCCCCCTCCAGAGCACCGCGGCGTCCGTGGGCTGTGCCTCCACCTGGCTTTCCTCCGTCTCCCAGCTCCGCGGGACCGTGCCAGCCTCCCTGCCTCCCGGACTGGCCCTGCCGGCGTTCCCCAGCGTCTCGCCGCCCTACGGCCTGCCCCACGTCTGCCAGTACAGCGCCGTGGCGGGGGCGGCGTACCCCGTGCCATGGGCCGGCGCGCCCTCCCCCCCTCTCGGACCCTACCCGCCAGGGGGCAGCCGGCTTGGCTTCCCGGCCTCCCCGCTCCCTGCCCCCGCCCCCATCCCGCCAGGCCCCAAGTGAAGGCGGAGCCGCAGTGTGGCGGCTCTCCCGGCGTGGCTTGTGCTGGGGCGATGCCCGCGGGGCTCGTGGCGCCTCCCGGAGCTCACGGTCGGCCTGTGCGCCGTGAGTCCCGCCTGCCGGCGGCTGGAGGACGCCCCGAGAACCCCCTTGCCTGAGCCGTGGCCCCGTCTTGTGCGGCTGGCTGCAGCCCAGCACCAGCGACCCTGCTGCCAGGGGTCCGGGAGGAGCCAGCAGCTGCCCCTCCTCATCTGCACGCCGTGCGCCAAACCACCGCGAGACTTGGGGCCCGCGTTTCCTGCTGCCATGGGTCGGGGGGGCAGCTGCGTGGATCTGCTCCCAGCTCAGCCGCCTTCTCGGGGAGGGAAGCGGGGGCGGGAATAGACGTGGCCGTGAAACTGGCTCTCTCGCCTGCCCTGCCCGGCCCTGGGCGTTTGCCTTCGGGTGCCGAGGCGCCACCTGCCAGCTCCTGCCGCGGGCGGGGTCTCCGCAGGGTTCCCAGGAGCCGGCGGGCGGCGGAGCTCCTCGAGCCACGGGGTGGCAGAGGCTTGCCCTGCGGTGTGCTTTGCAAACGCGCAAACCAGCCCCCGGCTGCGCCTCAGTGGCCCGGAAATCCTCCACGCAGCTTGTGCTCGGGGCTCCCCCAGTGCCTCGGGCCGCGCGGGCGGGGAAGGGACGGGATCAGCTGATCTTCGGCGTGTGCGAGCTGCCCTCGCCCGATGGGCTCAGAGTGCGCCGCTGGCCCCGGCTTGGATCCCCTGGGGGGCCGTCAAACTGCAGCCCAGCTCCGGCTTAGTCCGTCTTCCCCAAGGCCGTCGCGGCCAGGCCCGGTGCCAGCGGCCAGTCAGTGCTGAAACCCAGCCCGGCACAGCCAGCCCCACGCCACGCACGCCTCCTTGCAGTGGCTGTAGCTAACGCGCCAGGAGCACGCCACGCACGCCGCCTTGCAGTGGCTGTAGCTAACGCGCCGGGAGCACGCCACACACGCCGCCTTGCAGTGGCTGTAGCTAACGCGCCGGGAGCACGCCACGCACGCCGCCTTGCAGTGGCTGTAGCTAACGCGCCGGGAGCACGCCACGCCTGCCGCCTTGCAGTGGCTGTAGCTAACGCGCCGGGAGCACGCCACGCACGCCGCCTTGCAGTGGCTGTAGCTAACGCGCCGGGAACACGCCACGCACGCAGCCTTGCAGTGGCTGTGGCTAACGCGCCGGGAGCACGCCACGCACGCAGCCTTGCAGTGGCTGTAGCTAACGCGCCGGGAGCACGCCACGCACGCCGCCTTGCAGTGGCTGTAGCTAACGCGCCGGGAGCACGCCACACACGCAGCCTCTCACTCCCCTTGGCTTCGCCCTCGTGCTGTCCTTTCCGAGCGCCCCGCGGGCAGCCCAGCCTTGCTTGCTCCACGGGCAGCGGGAGGGGAGATCTTGTCCGTTCCCCAAAGCGCTGGGCTGGGCTGCCACAGGACACCTGCCGGGCTCCATAGCAGCATTGGCCTGGTCGCACCCGCCGGGAGCGGGCTCCAGCCCGGCCAGAAGGGAGCGTGCTCTGCAGGCCTGCGCGCCCGTGGGTGGGCAGAGCCAGCGGGGCTGGGAGGGGGCTGGTTTAACGCGGCAAAGCTGGGCTGGAGGCTCTGACCTGCTTTCGGCGGCGCTGGGCCTGGTCGCCCAGTGCAGAGGAGGAGTCTGTGCCCAGACAGATCCCTGGCGTGGCTGGGAATCCAAGCCTGGCTTAGGAACGCCTGTCCGGGCAGACAGATCCCTGGCGTGGCTGGGAATCCAAGCCTGGCTTAGGAACGCCTGTCCGGGCAGACAGATCCCTGGCGTGGCTGGGAATCCAAGCCTGGCTTAGGAACGCCTGTCCGGGCAGACAGATTCCTGGCGTGGCTGGGAGTTCAAGCCTGGCTTAGGAACGCCCGTCCGGGCAGACAGATCCCTGGCGTGGCTGGGAGTTCAAGCCTGGCTTAGGAACGCCTGTCCGGGCAGACAGATCCCTGGCGTGGCTGGGAATCCAAGCCTGGCTTAGGAACGCCTGTCCGGGCAGACAGATCCCTGGCGTGGCTGGGAGTTCAAGCCTGGCTTAGGAACGCCCGTCCGGGCAGACAGATCCCTGGCGTGGCTGGGAGTTCAAGCCTGGCTTAGGAACGCCCGTCCGGGCAGACAGGTCCCTGGCGTGGCTGGGAGTTCAAGCCTGGCTTAGGAACGCCCGTCCGGGCAGACAGATCCCTGGCGTGGCTGGGAGTTCAAGCCTGGCTTAGGAACGCCTGTCCGGGCAGACAGATCCCTGGCGTGGCTGGGAGTTCAAGCCTGGCTTAGGAACGCCCGTCCGGGCCAGGGGTCAGCGGGGAGAGCGGCTGCGTGTACATACCAGTCGCGTGGGTGGAGCCCTTGGACCCCGCAGCCCCTCCAGGGCTACCCGCTAGCGGCAGCTAGAGACAGATGCTGCCAGTCAGCGCCCCGCCCCCAGAGCCGCCGGCAGCAGCCTTGGATCTGTATTGAACGTTCGTACTTGTTGCTGTCACCTCCCGAGGAGCTGCCGGTCCCACGGGCGCCGCGGTGTCTCCAGCATGACTCGCAAGGGGCTGAAGGTGAAAAATGTGAACTTTTTTTTTTAACAGACTTTTTTATTTTCCTGCTGTGACCCTTTCTGGGTCGCCAGCCACAGTAACGAATGTATCATTTTAATAACGGGCTGGCTTGGGCTGCTCAGCCTGGCGTCTTTACGTTTGCTCTTGATTTGATCTACCTCATTTTGTTTAGTGCGATTTGAATCCAGCTGCCGATTCCCAACCCCTTGTCTTAGGGGACTTCAAAGTGGCATTTGATTTTCCGTTTTCTCAGTTCGTTATTGGGTGCAGTGAGCACATCTCTCTCCTGACAGACAGCCCCCTTGAATGCAGCTGGACGAATGAAAATCTGGGCTAGAAAGGGCAGAGTTGAGTTGGGATCTGTGGGAAGCAGGGGCACTGATGTCCCTTCAGCAACACTTTGAAAAGCTTGGTTGGTTGACAGAAGCGTCCCTCGTGAATAATTCCCGTCCCCAATTGAGCTGTCAAAACACACCAAGCCGCTGGCATTGGTCAGCGGGCGGGACCCCTCAAGTGTTTTATTTCGAAGTTGTTAAAATGATGCATTCTGGCTGTTTCAGTCCTGAAAGCCAGCAGTCTGCCTGTCCTTCCTTTGACATGTTCTTACTCTGTAAAGGTGAAATGTTTGGTGGAAACTGTTAACCTAAAATACATTTGGGTTTTGTTTTTTAGGGTTTTGTTTCTTGGTGCTTGTTACAAGTCTCTCCAGCGCATTCCAGCAGCAGGCAGTCCTAGAATCATAGGGGCCCCGGGCGTCCAGCCCCCTGCCCAAAGCGGGACCAACCCCCACTCGATCAGCCCAAACTGGGACTGAACACCTCTAGGGATGGAGAGTCTACCCCCGCCCCCCAGGGAACCGCTCCCGCCTCGGGAAATAGTGTTTCCTAGTCTCCAACCTAGACCTGCCCCGCTGGAACGTGAGCCATTGCTCCGCGTTCTGCCCCCACTGAGCACAGCCTCCTTGGAACCCCCCAGGGCGTCGAAGGTGTTGTGCTTCAACAGAGCACACGAGATCTTTTCTAGGGGGATGGCAGCACGTCCCATTTATTGAGAATACAACAGCAGCATCTGCTCTTCAGGCACCCGCCCGCGCATGCAGTCCCGCCGTCGGTGCGCTAGTTACCACGCCAGAGTCTGAGTCAAGCTGGTGGCCGACAGATCGATCCCAGAGGGGAGCCGGGCTCTGGCGGGCGCGATCCATGTTCCTCGAGTTGGTGGCAAGACGAACCCAAAGTTCCATGGCAAAGCAGCCTGCGCTTTCACTCTTTCCTCTGTCAGTCTGTGCGTGCTGCTCTCTCTTGCTGTCACCGTTCCGCCCGTCTCCGAGAGTCACCCTGGCCTGGATTGAATCCGTTTTCAGGGGGTGCCACTCTTCACCTTTAGAGTCCGCGGTTTTGCCCCTCCCTTCTTTGGATGCATGCTGGTGGCTCTTCTGATGCCAATCTGTGCCATTACCCCTCCTCTCTTGGCCATCTGGCTCTGAGGGCGACCTTCGCACCTTATCTTGACACACAAAACTCAGTCACGCAAAAGAGTCTTTACAGGGACCTTCAAAGAAAAGCATAAACAACAGTGTTTTATATTAAGCACAAGACATTGTAAATTAAGCCCTAATCAAAACAATTCACATTGAGACTCAGCATTCCTCTAATCTCATTAACATGGACACAATGCAAGATTCTCTGTCTCACTAGACCTTAAAACAAAGGGATAGATATTTAACTAAAGGGCTTAATTGGTCAAATGTTCAATGTGTTACAGTACATTACTACATTATTAACCCCAAAATACAACTATCAAAAGATATAAACCCCTTACTCCAACAAAGGCTGCCATCAAACCCCCCCTCACTCTTCTCTTCTGCAGATTAAACAAGCCCAAACCCCTCAGTCTCTCCTCGTAGGCCATGCGCTCCAGCCCCCGAATCATTTTGGTCGCCCTCCGCTGGACCCTCTCCAATGCGTCCACGTCCTTTCTATAGTGGGGGTCCCAGAACTGGACACAACACTCCAGGGCTGTGTCTAGACTGGCCACTTTTTCCCGAAAAACTTGCCAGCTGTCTACACTGGCCACTTAACTTTCCGCAAAAGCACTGACGAGCTCCTGTAAGATTGTCAGCGCTTTTGCGGAAATACTGTGCTGCTCCTCTTTGGGCAAAAGTCTTTTTCCAAAAACCTTTTGCGCAAAAGGCCCAGTGTAGACAGCAGAGATTTGTTTTCCACAAAAAAGCCCCGATCGCGAAAATGGCTTTTTTGTGGAAAAGTGCGTCTAGACTGGCCACGGACGCTTTCCCGCCAAAAGTGCTTTTGCGGAAAAGTGTCCTGCCAATCTAGACGCGCTTTTCCAAAAAGACTTTTAATGGAAAACTTTTCCATTAAAAGCATTTCCAGAAAATCATGCCAGTCTAGACGTAGCCCAGGTGTGGCCTCACCAGAGCTGAATAAAGGGGAATACTCACTTCTCTGGATCTGCTGGCCATGCTCCTCTAAATGCCCCTAATCTGCCCTCTTGGCTACAAGGGCGCCCTGTTGACTCATCTCCAGTTTCTCATCCACTGTCAGCCTGTGATGCAGGGGGGCATCTTGCTGGTCGCTAGGCTGGGCTGTCCCCTACTGGCCCTGTCTGCGAGCCCGGCCTAGCCAGGGCACCAGACACTGCCCTGACGGGTTCTGACTGGGGGAGGTTGGAGCAAAGGAAGGACATGGGGGGAAGAGTTGGTCTGGGGCTGGAAACATGATGGAGACGCCTAGGGAGGGGCTTGGAGACTACGGGCTCAGGCACCCGCCTTACGGGGTTTGGGGCATCCTCGCCCCCCTCCCATTGCCACATCCCGCCTGTGCTGGGCTGTGTTCTGGAAACTCAATACACCCCTCTCTGCTCTGCTGGCGGGTGGAGACTGTTCCGGGGGTGCAGGATCGGGGGACCCCGACTGCGCTTTCACAGTGGAGAACCGGGCAGGGCAGTGTCTGGCCCCCGGCTGGACTGGGCTCACAGACAGGGCCCGTAGGGGACAGCCCAAGCCTAGCCCCCCTGCATCACGCATGGCCAGGGCCTTTTCTGCAGAACTGCTGCATAGCCAGCCTGTAACGGTGCTCGGGATTCTTCCGCCCCAAGGCCGGACTCTGCACTTGTCCTTGTTGAACCGCATCCGATTTCTTGTGGCCCAACCCCCCAATGTGGCCAGGTCGCTCTGGACCTGCTCCCTGCCCCCCAGCGTATCCACCTCTCCCCTTAGCTCAGTGTCAGCCACAACCTTGCTCAGGAGGCAACCCTCCCCTCAGCCAGGTCATTAATGAAGATGGTGAACAACAGCGCCCAGTCGCAGGTGGGCTTGACCGGAGGTAGCAGGCAAAAACTCTCCACTTCCCTGGCAGAGGACCTGGCCGTACCCACAGGCACTGAGAAGCGCGAGGGCTGGGCCGTTGTGCTGCAGAGCGGGGGCCTGGGCTGAGGACGGGGCTGCGAATCGCCAGGCCTCTCCTCGCCTTCCCTGGCCGCTGCTCAGCTCCCACCAACCGGCCTCGCCCTGTGGCCGCCAACCCCGCAGCCAGCCTGGCCCAGAGCTCGCAGCCGGCGCACGAGGGCCCCCCCCCTTAGGGAGGAGGTCGGGGGGAGCGGGGGGGGGAGGAAACGGCTGCAGGAAGAAGGGCTGGCCAGGAGGGTGTTGGGGGGAATGGGGCTGGCTGGGGAGGGTGCAGGGGGGGGAACTGGACACACTGGTTGGACACCTGGCCCCCCCCGCCCCCCTCCAGCACCCCCACCCCACTTGCTTGCCCGGAGAGGATTCTGGGTAGAGCCCACAGGGAGTCTCCTGGAGGATGCTGGGTAATGTCAGTCAGGCCCCTCCCCTTTTCCCAGAGAGGCTGCTGGGTAATGTCAGTCAGGCCCCTCCCCTTTTCCCAGAGAGGCTGCTGGGTAATGTCAGTCAGGCCCCGCCCCTTTTCCCAGAGAGGCTGCTGGGTAATGTCAGTCAGGCCCCTCCCCTTTTCCCAGAGAGGCTGCTGGGTAATGTCAGTCAGGCCCCGCCCCTTTTCCCAGAGAGGCTGCTGGGTAATGTCAGTCAGGCCCCGCCCCTTTTCCCAGAGAGGCTGCTGGGTAATGTCAGTCAGGCCCCACCCCTTTTCCCAGAGAGGCTGCTGGGTAATGTCAGTCAGGCCCCTCCCCTTTTCCCAGAGAGGCTGCTGGGTAATGTCAGTCAGGCCCCTCCCCTTTTCCCAGAGAAGCTGTTGGGCGATAGAGGCCCCGCCCCTTTCCCTCAGCACGGTGCGTAAGGGAGGCTGCTGGGAGCTCTGTGTGTGGGGAAGGGGGGACCTTAGTGGACTACACTTCCCAAGATGCACTGCGGCCAGGACGCAGCGGGAGCGGGGGCAGCAATGGCCGCTGGGAGTTGCAGTCCACGCCAGTCTGTCCAACGGGGAGACTACCGCTCCCATGAGGCCATGCGACGGGCAAGGCGCACTACGCCCCTTGGCCGAGCAGCCGCCCGCGCCAAGATGGCGGCCGGAGCGCACTACAACTCCCATGAGGCCATGCTCCGCCTTGCGCGGTGCGCCCGGGAACATGGCGGAGGCGGCGGCGCGAGTGGGCTGACGGGAGTGGTAGTCCGAGCCCTTCCGCTTCCGCCCCTCGCGCCGTTCCCGACGAGCCCTGTCGGCGAGGACCACAACTCCCAGGAGCCCGCGCGAAGGGAGCCCGGCCAACGGGGCGGGGCGGGGCGCCGCGCCTCCCGCGGGGCCTGCCGGGAATTGTAGTCCCGCCCCCGCCCGCCCGCGCGCGTTCCAGCGGGCGTGCCCCGGCAGAAAACTACAACTCCCGCCGTGCCCCGCGGCCGGGCGGGGGCGGGGCCAGCAAGGGGCGGAGAAGGAGAAGACGGCGACAACATGGCGGCCAGGGCCGCCCCAGAGCGCTGGGAGCTGTGAGGGGGCGGGGAGGAGCCCAGGAGCCAGCCCCCGGCTAGGGGCGGGGGGTCCGGCCCCCCGACCCCGCCCCCCCGCCATGGGGGTGCAGGGCTTCCAGGAGTTCGTGGAGAAGCGCTGCCCGGGCGCCGTGGTGCCCGTCGACCTGCTCAGGCTGGCCCGGGCCGTGGGGGGCCGCGGGGGGCCCCCCTGCTGCAGCCTGGCCGGCTACCCCCAGCCGCTGCCCGGGCCCTGCCCCCCGCTGCCGGCCGCCCACTCCCAGCATGCTCCGGGGCTGGCGGCCCACTCCCAGCATGCTCCGGGGCTGGCGACGGTGGTGGCCCACTCCCAGCATGCTCCGGGGCTGGCAACGGTGGCGGCCCACTCCCAGCATGCTCCGGGGCTGGCGACGGTGGCGGCCCACTCCCAGCATGCTCCGGGGCTGGCGACGGTGGCGGCCCACTCCCAGCATGCTCCGGGGCTGACGACGGTGGCGGCCCACTCCCAGCATGCTCCGGGGCTGGCGACGGTGGCGGCCTACTCCCAGCATGCTCCGGGGCTGGCGGCCCACTCCCAGCATGCTCCGGGGCTGGTGACGGTGGCGGCCCACTCCCAGCATGCTCCGGGGCTGACGACGGTGGCGGCCCACTCCCAGCATGCTCCGGGGCTGGCGACGGTGGCGGCCCACTCCCAGCATGCTCCGGGGCTGGCGACGGTGGCGGCCCACTCCCAGCATGCTCCGGGGCTGGTGACGGTGGCGGCCCACTCCCAGCATGCTCCGGGGCTGGTGACGGTGGCGGCCCACTCCCAGCATGCTCCGGGGCTGGCGACGGCCTGCCCGGCTCGGCTGCTGGTGGACGCGGACTCGGCCCTGCAGCGGCTGTACGGCGGCTACCAGACGGACTGGGTATGCGGTGGCCAGTGGAACGCCATGGTGGGCTACCTGGCGGCTCTGTCCCAGGCCTGCCTCTGCCAGGGCGGGCTGGAGCTGGCCGTCATCTTCAATGGCGGGCTGGGCAAGGAGCGGCTGCCGGAGTGGGGCCGCAGAGCCCAGGCCGCGCGGCAGACGGCCCAGCTCATCGCTGGGCACGTGAGCAGCAAGGGCACGCCTCCCCCCCGCGCCTGGTTCCTGCCCCCCGCCTGCCTGGGGCACTGCATCCGCCTGGCCATGATCCGCTTCCGGGTCCAGGTAGGAGAAGGCGGCTGCACCTTGCCCGCCTGGCCACAGGCCCTGCCCCCTGCCGGCCCTGAGCACCCTGCTCCCTAGCCCCCCGGCTGCCTCCATGCCCTCTTCTTCCCCACGCTGTCTCCTTGCCCTGCGCTTTGGCCTTCTGTCTGCTCCTCTCCCAGCCAGCAGTGCTACCTGGCTCGGCAATTGCTTCCAGCACTGGCCAAGCCCTACCTACGTAGTGTTATATGCGGCTGTTCCCCAGCTGCCCTGCCCCAGAGGTGGCTGCAATTCAGTGCTGGGTGACTGATGTTCACGTGTATCTTTGGGTTCCTCTATCACCATCAAGAGTGGTTCTCTTTGGACCTTGAATGTGGTCTCCTGGTGGTGCCAGGGGTCTTGCCCTGAGCAGGGGAAACTGAGGCAGAAACAGGGCTGAGGCTGCTGCCTTCCTCTGAGAGCTTCTGATGAGGCGAGAGCGGGGATTTCTGCTCCAGTGCACCGTAAGGGGAGACCCAGGGGGACTTGGCGACACAGCCAGCAGCAGGGCTGTGGAATGGCGGGGGGGAGCCATGGGCTGCCGCAGGGGAGGGAAGAAACACCCACTGGAGACGTTTCCACGGCAGTTCTGGGTGGAGCTGCCTGTTCCGTACCCGGGGTAGCTCTGCGTTCGGGTGAGCGCTGCGCCCCACTGCCTGCTGCGCTCAGGAGGGACGGCTTCTCTCTCTCTGCCCCCTCCTGTGGCCCGGCAGAGGTGGGGCAGGCCAGGCCAGCAAGCCGCTGCAGTCCTGTACAGGACCCCCCTTCCCTCTCCTAGGGGCCTTGGGCATGCCCCATTCTCCGCTCCCCGATTCCTGGCCCATTCCCCCACCACAGGGCCGTGACCGCCTCCTCCCCGCAGGTCTTCCAGAGCCTGGAGGACCATCACCTGGAGGTGGTGTCCTTCTTCCGGGAGCGTGGCTTCCACGGGCTGCTGGCCCACGACGCCGAGTTTGCCCTGGCCAGCCTGCCCTGCTACTTCAGCGCCCAGGCCCTCAAGCTGAGCTGGAACGGCAAGAGCCTCACCACCAACCAGTTCCTCATGCACCAGGTGGCCAAGCAACTGGGTCTCAAGCTCTCCAGCTTCCCCATCTTCGCCGCCCTGCTGGGTAGGGGTCTGCCCCCTCCAGCTGGGGCCTGCGCGGGATCGGCAGGGGCCCCCTGCAGGCCCCCGGGGCAGGACAGCTGGGGGGCCACTCTGGGCAGCCTCTCTCTGCTCTGGGGGGACACCTGAGATTGGGGGCCTCTCTTGGCAAGATCTCTGTGGTTGGGGGGACATGTCGGGGGTGGGGGTCTCCAGGCAAGGTCTCTGGTCGGGGGCACATGGGAGGGGTGGGGGGTCTCTAAGGTCTCTGTGGTTGGGGGGACATGTCGGGGGTGGGGGTCTCCAGGCAAGGTCTCTGGTCGGGGGCACATGGGAGGGGTGGGGGGTCTCTAAGGTCTCTGGTCGGGGGCACATGGGAGGGGTGGGGGGTCTCTAAGGTCTCTGGTCGGGGGCACATGGGAGGGGTGGGGGGTCTCTAAGGTCTCTGGTCGGGGGCACATGGGAGGGGTGGGGGGTCTCTAAGGTCTCTGGTCGGGGGGACACGGGAGGGGTGGGGGGTCTCTAAGGTCTCTGTGGTCGGGGGCACACGGGAGGGGTGGGGGGTCTCTAAGGTCTCTGTGGTCGGGGGCACACGGGAGGGGTGGGGGGTCTCTAAGGTCTCTGTGGTCGGGGGCACACGGGAGGGGTGGGGGGTCTCTAAGGTCTCTGGTCGGGGGGACACGGGAGGGGTGGGGGTCTCTAAGGTCTCTGTGGTCGGGGGGACATGGGAGGGGTGGGGGTCTCTAAGGTCTCTGGTCGGGGGCACATGGGAGGGGTGGGGGGGTCTCTAAGGTCTCTGTGGTCGGGGGGACATGGGAGGGGTGGGGGGTCTCTAAGGTCTCTCTGGTCGGGGGCACATGGGAGGGGTGGGGGGTCTCTAAGGTCTCTCTGGTCGGGGGCACATGGGAGGGGTGGGGGTCTCTAAGGTCTCTGGTCGGGGGCACATGGGAGGGGTGGGGGGTCTCTAAGGTCTCTGGTCGGGGGCACATGGGAGGGGTGGGGGTCTCTAAGGTCTCTGGTCGGGGGGACATGGGAGGGGTGGGGGGTCTCTAAGGTCTCTGTGGTCGGGGGCACATGGGAGGGGTGGGGGGTCTCTAAGGTCTCTGTGGTCGGGGGCACATGGGAGGGGTGGGGGGTCTCTAAGGTCTCTGGTCGGGGGGACATGGGAGGGGTGGGGGTCTCTAAGGTCTCTGGTCGGGGGCACATGGGAGGGGTGGGGGGTCTCTAAGGTCTCTGGTCGGGGGCACATGGGAGGGGTGGGGGTCTCTAAGGTCTCTCTGGTCGGGGGCACATGGGAGGGGTGGGGGGTCTCTAAGGTCTCTGGTCGGGGGCACATGGGAGGGGTGGGGGTCTCTAAGGTCTCTCTGGTCGGGGGCACATGGGAGGGGTGGGGGTCTCTAAGGTCTCTCTGGTCGGGGGCACATGGGAGGGGTGGGGGTCTCTAAGGTCTCTCTGGTCGGGGGCACATGGGAGGGGTGGGGGGTCTCTAAGGTCTCTCTGGTCGGGGGGACATGGGAGGGGTGGGGGGTCTCTAAGGTCTCTGTGGTCGGGGGCACATGGGAGGGGTGGGGGGTCTCTAAGGTCTCTGTGGTCGGGGGCACATGGGAGGGGTGGGGGGTCTCTAAGGTCTCTGGTCGGGGGCACATGGGAGGGGTGGGGGGTCTCTAAGGTCTCTGTGGTCGGGGGCACACGGGAGGGGTGGGGGGTCTCTAAGGTCTCTCTGGTCGGGGGCACACGGGAGGGGTGGGGGGTCTCTAAGGTCTCTCTGGTCGGGGGCACACGGGAGGGGTGGGGGGTCTCTAAGGTCTCTCTGGTCGGGGGCACACGGGAGGGGTGGGGGGTCTCTAAGGTCTCTGTGGTCGGGGGCACATGGGAGGGGTGGGGGGTCTCTAAGGTCTCTGTGGTCGGGGGCACATGGGAGGGGTGGGGGGGTCTCTAAGGTCTCTGTGGTCGGGGGCACACGGGAGGGGTGGGGGGTCTCTAAGGTCTCTGTGGTCGGGGGGACACGGGAGGGGTGGGGGGGTCTCTAAGGTCTCTGTGGTCGGGGGGACACGGGAGGGGTGGGGGGGTCTCTAAGGTCTCTGTGGTCGGGGGGACATGGGAGGGGTGGGGGGTCTCTAAGGTCTCTGTGGTCGGGGGCACATGGGAGGGGTGGGGGGGTCTCTAAGGTCTCTCTGGTCGGGGGGACATGGGAGGGGTGGGGGGTCTCTAAGGTCTCTGTGGTCGGGGGGACATGGGAGGGGTGGGGGGGTCTCTAAGGTCTCTGTGGTCGGGGGCACATGGGAGGGGTGGGGGGGTCTCTAAGGTCTCTCTGGTCGGGGGGACATGGGAGGGGTGGGGGGTCTCTAAGGTCTCTCTGGTCGGGGGCACATGGGAGGGGTGGGGGGTCTCTAAGGTCTCTCTGGTCGGGGGCACATGGGAGGGGTGGGGGGTCTCTAAGGTCTCTGTGGTCGGGGGCACATGGGAGGGGTGGGGGGTCTCTAAGGTCTCTGTGGTCGGGGGCACATGGGAGGGGTGGGGGGTCTCTAAGGTCTCTGTGGTCGGGGGCACATGGGAGGGGTGGGGGGTCTCTAAGGTCTCTGGTCGGGGGCACATGGGAGGGGTGGGGGGTCTCTAAGGTCTCTGTGGTCGGGGGCACATGGGAGGGGTGGGGGTCTCTAAGGTCTCTGGTCGGGGGCACATGGGAGGGGTGGGGGGTCTCTAAGGTCTCTGGTCGGGGGGACATGGGAGGGGTGGGGGGTCTCTAAGGTCTCTCTGGTCGGGGGCACATGGGAGGGGTGGGGGTCTCTAAGGTCTCTGGTCGGGGGGACATGGGAGGGGTGGGGGGTCTCTAAGGTCTCTGTGGTCGGGGGCACATGGGAGGGGTGGGGGTCTCTAAGGTCTCTGTGGTCGGGGGCACATGGGAGGGGTGGGGGGTCTCTAAGGTCTCTCTGGTCGGGGGCACATGGGAGGGGTGGGGGGTCTCTAAGGTCTCTGGTCGGGGGCACATGGGAGGGGTGGGGGTCTCTAAGGTCTCTCTGGTCGGGGGCACATGGGAGGGGTGGGGGGTCTCTAAGGTCTCTGGTCGGGGGGACATGGGAGGGGTGGGGGGTCTCTAAGGTCTCTCTGGTCGGGGGCACATGGGAGGGGTGGGGGTCTCTAAGGTCTCTGGTCGGGGGCACATGGGAGGGGTGGGGGTCTCTAAGGTCTCTGGTCGGGGGGACATGGGAGGGGTGGGGGGTCTCTAAGGTCTCTCTGGTCGGGGGGACATGGGAGGGGTGGGGGGTCTCTAAGGTCTCTCTGGTCGGGGGCACATGGGAGGGGTGGGGGGTCTCTAAGGTCTCTGTGGTCGGGGGCACATGGGAGGGGTGGGGGGTCTCTAAGGTCTCTGTGGTCGGGGGCACATGGGAGGGGTGGGGGGTCTCTAAGGTCTCTGTGGTCGGGGGCACATGGGAGGGGTGGGGGGTCTCTAAGGTCTCTGTGGTCGGGGGCACATGGGAGGGGTGGGGGGTCTCTAAGGTCTCTGTGGTCGGGGGCACATGGGAGGGGTGGGGGGTCTCTAAGGTCTCTGGTCGGGGGCACATGGGAGGGGTGGGGGGTCTCTAAGGTCTCTGTGGTCGGGGGCACATGGGAGGGGTGGGGGTCTCTAAGGTCTCTCTGGTCGGGGGGACATGGGAGGGGTGGGGGGTCTCTAAGGTCTCTGGTCGGGGGGACATGGGAGGGGTGGGGGTCTCTAAGGTCTCTGTGGTCGGGGGGACATGGGAGGGGTGGGGGGTCTCTAAGGTCTCTGTGGTCGGGGGGACATGGGAGGGGTGGGGGTCTCTAAGGTCTCTGGTCGGGGGCACATGGGAGGGGTGGGGGTCTCTAAGGTCTCTCTGGTCGGGGGCACATGGGAGGGGTGGGGGGGTCTCTAAGGTCTCTGTGGTCGGGGGGACATGGGAGGGGTGGGGGGTCTCTAAGGTCTCTCTGGTCGGGGGCACATGGGAGGGGTGGGGGGTCTCTAAGGTCTCTCTGGTCGGGGGCACATGGGAGGGGTGGGGGTCTCTAAGGTCTCTGGTCGGGGGCACATGGGAGGGGTGGGGGGTCTCTAAGGTCTCTGGTCGGGGGCACATGGGAGGGGTGGGGGTCTCTAAGGTCTCTCTGGTCGGGGGACATGGGAGGGGTGGGGGTCTCTAAGGTCTCTGGTCGGGGGCACATGGGAGGGGTGGGGGGTCTCTAAGGTCTCTGGTCGGGGGCACATGGGAGGGGTGGGGGGTCTCTAAGGTCTCTGGTCGGGGGCACATGGGAGGGGTGGGGGGTCTCTAAGGTCTCTAGTCGGGGGCACATGGGAGGGGTGGGGGTCTCTAAGGTCTCTCTGGTCGGGGGACATGGGAGGGGTGGGGGGTCTCTAAGGTCTCTGGTCGGGGGCACATGGGAGGGGTGGGGGGTCTCTAAGGTCTCTGTGGTCGGGGGCACATGGGAGGGGTGGGGGGTCTCTAAGGTCTCTGGTCGGGGGCACATGGGAGGGGTGGGGGGTCTCTAAGGTCTCTCTGGTCGGGGGCACATGGGAGGGGTGGGGGGTCTCTAAGGTCTCTCTGGTCGGGGGCACATGGGAGGGGTGGGGGGTCTCTAAGGTCTCTGTGGTCGGGGGCACATGGGAGGGGTGGGGGGTCTCTAAGGTCTCTGTGGTCGGGGGCACATGGGAGGGGTGGGGGGTCTCTAAGGTCTCTGGTCGGGGGCACATGGGAGGGGTGGGGGGGTCTCTAAGGTCTCTGTGGTCGGGGGCACATGGGAGGGGTGGGGGGTCTCTAAGGTCTCTGGTCGGGGGCACATGGGAGGGGTGGGGGTCTCTAAGGTCTCTCTGGTCGGGGGCACATGGGAGGGGTGGGGGGTCTCTAAGGTCTCTCTGGTCGGGGGCACATGGGAGGGGTGGGGGGTCTCTAAGGTCTCTCTGGTCGGGGGCACATGGGAGGGGTGGGGGGTCTCTAAGGTCTCTCTGGTCGGGGGCACATGGGAGGGGTGGGGGGTCTCTAAGGTCTCTGGTCGGGGGCACATGGGAGGGGTGGGGGGTCTCTAAGGTCTCTGGTCGGGGGCACATGGGAGGGGTGGGGGGGTCTCTAAGGTCTCTGGTCGGGGGCACATGGGAGGGGTGGGGGGTCTCTAAGGTCTCTGGTCGGGGGCACATGGGAGGGGTGGGGGGTCTCTAAGGTCTCTCTGGTCGGGGGCACATGGGAGGGGTGGGGGGTCTCTAAGGTCTCTGTGGTCGGGGGCACATGGGAGGGGTGGGGGTCTCTAAGGTCTCTGTGGTCGGGGGCACATGGGAGGGGTGGGGGGTCTCTAAGGTCTCTGGTCGGGGGCACATGGGAGGGGTGGGGGGTCTCTAAGGTCTCTCTGGTCGGGGGCACATGGGAGGGGTGGGGGGTCTCTAAGGTCTCTGGTCGGGGGCACATGGGAGGGGTGGGGGGGTCTCTAAGGTCTCTGGTCGGGGGCACATGGGAGGGGTGGGGGTCTCTAAGGTCTCTGGTCGGGGGCACATGGGAGGGGTGGGGGGTCTCTAAGGTCTCTGGTCGGGGGCACATGGGAGGGGTGGGGGGGTCTCTAAGGTCTCTGGTCGGGGGCACATGGGAGGGGTGGGGGGTCTCTAAGGTCTCTGGTCGGGGGCACATGGGAGGGGTGGGGGTCTCTAAGGTCTCTCTGGTCGGGGGCACATGGGAGGGGTGGGGGGTCTCTAAGGTCTCTCTGGTCGGGGGCACATGGGAGGGGTGGGGGGTCTCTAAGGTCTCTGGTCGGGGGCACATGGGAGGGGTGGGGGGTCTCTAAGGTCTCTCTGGTCGGGGGGACATGGGAGGGATGGGGGGGTCTCTAAGGTCTCTCTGGTCGAGGGGACATGGGAGGGGTGGGGGGTCTCTAAGGTCTCTGTGGTCGGGGGCACATGGGAGGGGTGGGGGTCTCTAAGGTCTCTGGTCGGGGGGACATGGGAGGGGTGGGGGGTCTCTAAGGTCTCTCTGGTCGGGGGCACATGGGAGGGGTGGGGGTCTCTAAGGTCTCTCTGGTCGGGGGGACATGGGAGGGGTGGGGGGGTCTCTAAGGTCTCTGGTCGGGGGCACATGGGAGGGGTGGGGGTCTCTAAGGTCTCTGGTCGGGGGCACATGGGAGGGGTGGGGGGTCTCTAAGGTCTCTGGTCGGGGGCACATGGGAGGGGTGGGGGGGTCTCTAAGGTCTCTGGTCGGGGGCACATGGGAGGGGTGGGGGGTCTCTAAGGTCTCTGGTCGGGGGCACATGGGAGGGGTGGGGGTCTCTAAGGTCTCTCTGGTCGGGGGCACATGGGAGGGGTGGGGGGTCTCTAAGGTCTCTCTGGTCGGGGGCACATGGGAGGGGTGGGGGGTCTCTAAGGTCTCTGGTCGGGGGCACATGGGAGGGGTGGGGGGTCTCTAAGGTCTCTCTGGTCGGGGGGACATGGGAGGGGTGGGGGGGTCTCTAAGGTCTCTCTGGTCGAGGGGACATGGGAGGGGTGGGGGGTCTCTAAGGTCTCTGTGGTCGGGGGCACATGGGAGGGGTGGGGGTCTCTAAGGTCTCTGGTCGGGGGGACATGGGAGGGGTGGGGGGTCTCTAAGGTCTCTCTGGTCGGGGGCACATGGGAGGGGTGGGGGTCTCTAAGGTCTCTCTGGTCGGGGGGACATGGGAGGGGTGGGGGGTCTCTAAGGTCTCTGGTCGGGGGCACATGGGAGGGGTGGGGGTCTCTAAGGTCTCTGGTCGGGGGGACATGGGAGGGGTGGGGGGTCTCTAAGGTCTCTGGTCGGGGGGACATGGGAGGGGTGGGGGGTCTCTAAGGTCTCTCTGGTCGGGGGCACATGGGAGGGGTGGGGGGTCTCTAAGGTCTCTCTGGTCGGGGGCACATGGGAGGGGTGGGGGTCTCTAAGGTCTCTCTGGTCGGGGGCACATGGGAGGGGTGGGGGGGTCTCTAAGGTCTCTCTGGTCGGGGGCACATGGGAGGGGTGGGGGGTCTCTAAGGTCTCTCTGGTCGGGGGCACATGGGAGGGGTGGGGGTCTCTAAGGTCTCTCTGGTCGGGGGCACATGGGAGGGGTGGGGGGTCTCTAAGGTCTCTGTGGTCGGGGGGACATGGGAGGGGTGGGGGTCTCCAGGCAAGGTCTCTGGTCGGGGGCACATGGGAGGGGTGGGGGTCTCTAAGGTCTCTCTGGTCGGGGGCACATGGGAGGGGTGGGGGTCTCTAAGGTCTCTGTGGTCGGGGGAACATGGGAGGGGTGGGGGGTCTCTAAGGTCTCTGTGGTCGGGGGGACATGGGAGGGGTGGGGGTCTCCAGGCAAGGTCTCTGGTCGGGGGCACATGGGAGGGGTGGGGGGTCTCTAAGGTCTCTGGTCGGGGGCACATGGGAGGGGTGGGGGGGTCTCTAAGGTCTCTGTGGTCGGGGGCACATGGGAGGGGTGGGGGGTCTCTAAGGTCTCTGGTCGGGGGCACATGGGAGGGGTGGGGGGTCTCTAAGGTCTCTGGTCGGGGGCACATGGGAGGGGTGGGGGGTCTCTAAGGTCTCTCTGGTCGGGGGCACATGGGAGGGGTGGGGGGTCTCTAAGGTCTCTGGTCGGGGGCACATGGGAGGGGTGGGGGGTCTCTAAGGTCTCTGGTCGGGGGCACATGGGAGGGGTGGGGGGGTCTCTAAGGTCTCTGGTCGGGGGCACATGGGAGGGGTGGGGGGTCTCTAAGGTCTCTGGTCGGGGGCACATGGGAGGGGTGGGGGGTCTCTAAGGTCTCTGTGGTCGGGGGCACATGGGAGGGGTGGGGGGTCTCTAAGGTCTCTGGTCGGGGGCACATGGGAGGGGTGGGGGGTCTCTAAGGTCTCTGGTCGGGGGCACATGGGAGGGGTGGGGGGTCTCTAAGGTCTCTGGTCGGGGGCACATGGGAGGGGTGGGGGGTCTCTAAGGTCTCTGGTCGGGGGCACATGGGAGGGGTGGGGGGTCTCTAAGGTCTCTGTGGTCGGGGGCACATGGGAGGGGTGGGGGTCTCCAGGCAAGGTCTCTGGTCGGGGGCACATGGGAGGGGTGGGGGTCTCTAAGGTCTCTGGTCGGGGGGACATGGGAGGGGTGGGGGGTCTCTAAGGTCTCTCTGGTCGGGGGCACATGGGAGGGGTGGGGGTCTCTAAGGTCTCTGGTCGGGGGGACATGGGAGGGGTGGGGGGTCTCTAAGGTCTCTCTGGTCGGGGGCACATGGGAGGGGTGGGGGGTCTCTAAGGTCTCTGGTCGGGGGCACATGGGAGGGGTGGGGGTCTCTAAGGTCTCTGGTCGGGGGGACATGGGAGGGGTGGGGGGTCTCTAAGGTCTCTCTGGTCGGGGGCACATGGGAGGGGTGGGGGGTCTCTAAGGTCTCTCTGGTCGGGGGCACATGGGAGGGGTGGGGGTCTCTAAGGTCTCTGGTCGGGGGGACATGGGAGGGGTGGGGGGTCTCTAAGGTCTCTGGTCGGGGGCACATGGGAGGGGTGGGGGTCTCTAAGGTCTCTGGTCGGGGGGACATGGGAGGGGTGGGGGTCTCTAAGGTCTCTGGTCGGGGGGACATGGGAGGGGTGGGGGGTCTCTAAGGTCTCTGGTCGGGGGCACATGGGAGGGGTGGGGGTCTCTAAGGTCTCTGGTCGGGGGGACATGGGAGGGGTGGGGGTCTCTAAGGTCTCTGGTCGGGGGCACATGGGAGGGGTGGGGGTCTCTAAGGTCTCTGGTCGGGGGCACATGGGAGGGGTGGGGGTCTCTAAGGTCTCTGGTCGGGGGGACATGGGAGGGGTGGGGGGTCTCTAAGGTCTCTGGTCGGGGGGACATGGGAGGGGTGGGGGTCTCTAAGGTCTCTGGTCGGGGGCACATGGGAGGGGTGGGGGTCTCTAAGGTCTCTGGTCGGGGGGACATGGGAGGGGTGGGGGTCTCTAAGGTCTCTGGTCGGGGGCACATGGGAGGGGTGGGGGTCTCTAAGGTCTCTGGTCGGGGGCACATGGGAGGGGTGGGGGGTCTCTAAGGTCTCTCTGGTCGGGGGCACATGGGAGGGGTGGGGGGTCTCTAAGGTCTCTCTGGTCGGGGGCACATGGGAGGGGTGGGGGGTCTCTAAGGTCTCTCTGGTCGGGGGCACATGGGAGGGGTGGGGGTCTCTAAGGTCTCTGGTCGGGGGCACATGGGAGGGGTGGGGGGTCTCTAAGGTCTCTGGTCGGGGGCACATGGGAGGGGTGGGGGTCTCTAAGGTCTCTGGTCGGGGGCACATGGGAGGGGTGGGGGGTCTCTAAGGTCTCTCTGGTCGGGGGCACATGGGAGGGGTGGGGGTCTCTAAGGTCTCTGGTCGGGGGCACATGGGAGGGGTGGGGGGTCTCTAAGGTCTCTGGTCGGGGGCACATGGGAGGGGTGGGGGGTCTCTAAGGTCTCTCTGGTCGGGGGCACATGGGAGGGGTGGGGGTCTCTAAGGTCTCTGGTCGGGGGCACATGGGAGGGGTGGGGGTCTCTAAGGTCTCTGGTCGGGGGCACACCTGGGGGGCTGGACTCTCTCGGCCTGGGCTCTCTGGAGGGGATCGGGTAGGACCCCTTTGGGCTAAGGCTGCTCTCCAGGCAGGAGGGCTGGAGGGGGGGCTCTACGGGGGTGGGGGGGTGTCTCTGGCTGGGGGGGCTGGGATTGCGTGAACGAAGGGCGCCGCCCCTGCGCGCGTATGCAAATGAGAGAATTCCTAGGAAGCAGCTATTCCAATCAGGACGTGCCTCATTTGCATACACGCGCCGGAGTCCTGGGCCTGTACCCCGAGTCCCCCGTGGGCAGGCTCCGTGACCCCCCTTTCCTGCGGGGGAGGGGCTCTGCTCACGAGGGCCGGTGTGATCCCGCCCCCAGGGAACCACATCCTCCCGGACGAGGACCTGGCTGCTTTCCACTGGAGCTTGCTGGGGCCGGACCACCCGCTGGCATCGCTGAAGGTAGCACCCTGGGGCCTGGCCTCCCTTGCCCCTCTGCAGGGTGGGGGGCTGGGACTGTCCCAAACGGGGGCCCTGAGCACGGGGAAGGGCGGGGGACGAGGGGAATTGCAGGCACGGTCCTGGGAGAGAAGCAAACGGGGTTCACAGTCACGCCAGTGCAGACTGGTCGGGACACGTGGGGGGCTGGGACTCGGCAGGCCTGTGGGCGGGTGGGGGGGCGGGCCCGTGGGGAGTCGTGGGGGGCTGGGACTCTGGGCAGGCCTGTGGGCGGGTGGGGGGGCGGGCCCGTGGGGAGTCGTGGGGGGCTGGGACTCTGGGCAGGCCTGTGGGCGGGTGGGGGGGCGGGCCCGTGGGGAGTCGTGGGGGGCTGGGACTCTGGGCAGGCCTGTGGGCGGGTGGGGGGGCGGGCCCGTGGGGAGTCGTGGGGGGCTGGGACTCGGCAGGCCTGTGGGCGGGTGGGGGGGCGGGCCCGTGGGGAGTCGTGGGGGGCTGGGACTCGGCAGGCCTGTGGGCGGGTGGGGGGGCGGGCCCGTGGGGAGTCGTGGGGGGCTGGGACTCGGCAGGCCTGTGGGCGGGTGGGGGGGCGGGCCCGTGGGGAGTCGTGGGGGGCTGGGACTCGGCAGGCCTGTGGGAGGGTGGGGGGGCGGGCCCGTGGGGAGTCGTGGGGGGCTGGGACTCTGGGCAGGCCTGTGGGCGGGTGGGGGGGCGGGCCCGTGGGGAGTCGTGGGGGGCTGGGACTCTGGGCAGGCCTGTGGGCGGGTGGGGGGGCGGGCCCGTGGGGAGTCGTGGGGGGCTGGGACTCGGCAGGCCTGTGGGCGGGTGGGGGGGCGGGCCCGTGGGGAGTCGTGGGGGGCTGGGACTCGGCAGGCCTGTGGGCGGGTGGGGGGGCGGGCCCGTGGGGAGTCGTGGGGGGCTGGGACTCGGCAGGCCTGTGGGCGGGTGGGGGGGCGGGCCCGTGGGGAGTCGTGGGGGGCTGGGACTCGGCAGGCCTGTGGGCGGGTGGGGGGGCGGGCCCGTGGGGAGTCGTGGGGGGCTGGGACTCGGCAGGCCTGTGGGCGGGTGGGGGGGCGGGCCCGTGGGGAGTCGTGGGGGGCTGGGACTCGGCAGGCCTGTGGGCGGGTGGGGGGGCGGGCCCGTGGGGAGTCGTGGGGGGCTGGGACTCGGCAGGCCTGTGGGCGGGTGGGGGGACGGGCCCGTGGGGAGTCGTGGGGGGCTGGGACTCAGCAGGCCTGTGGGCGGGTGGGGGGGCGGGCCCGTGGGGAGTCGTGGGGGGCTGGGACTCGGCAGGCCTGTGGGCGGGTGGGGGGGCGGGCCCGTGGGGAGTCGTGGGGGGCTGGGACTCTGGGCAGGCCTGTGGGCGGGTGGGGGGGCGGGCCCGTGGGGAGTCGTGGGGGGCTGGGACTCGGCAGGCCTGTGGGCGGGTGGAGGGGCGGGCCCGTGGGGAGTCGTGGGGGGCTGGGACTCGGCAGGCCTGTGGGCGGGTGGGGGGGCGGGCCCGTGGGGAGTCGTGGGGGGCTGGGACTCTGGGCAGGCCTGTGGGTGGGTGGGGGGGCGGGCCCGTGGGGAGTCGTGGGGGGCTGGGACTCGGCAGGCCTGTGGGCGGGTGGGGGGCGGGCCCGTGGGGAGTCGTGGGGGGCTGGGACTCTGGGCAGGCCTGTGGGCGGGTGGGGGGGCGGGCCCGTGGGGAGTCGTGGGGGGCTGGGACTCGGCAGGCCTGTGGGCGGGTGGGGGGGCGGGCCCGTGGGGAGTCGGGGGGCTGGGACTGCGAGTGGCCTGTGGGCGGGTGGGGCGGGCCCGTGGGGAGTCGGGGGGCTGGGACTCGGCAGGCCTGTGGGCGGGTGGGGGGGCGGGCCCGTGGGGAGCTCAAAGGGCTGGGACTCTGGGCAGCCCTGTGGGCGGGTGGGGGGCGAGCCCGTGGGGAGTCGTGGGGCTGGGACTCTGGGCAGGCCTGTGGGCGGGTGGGGGGCGGGCCCGTGGGAGTCGTGGGGCTGGGACTCTCAGCAGGCCTGTGGGTGGGTGGGGGCGGCTCCGTGGGGAGTCGTGGGGGCTGGGACTCGGCAGGCCTGTGGGCGGGTGGGGGGTGGGCCCGTGGGGAGCCGTGGGGGGCTGGGACTTCTGGGCAGGCCTGTGGGCGGGTGGGGGCGGGCCCGTGGGGAGTCGTGGGGCTGGGACTCTGGGCAGGCCTGTGGGCGGGTGGGGGGCGGGCCCGCGGGGAGTCGCGGGGGCTGCCCGGCAGGGCTCAGGGCGGGTGGGGGGGTGGGCCCGTGGGGAGTCGGGGGGGGCTGGGACTCGGCAGGCCTGTGGGCGGGGGGTGGGGCCTGGGAGTCGGGGGGGCTGGACTCGGGGCCTGTGGGCGGGGGGGGCGGGCCCGGCGGGGGAGTCGTGGGGGGCTGGGACTCTGGGCAGGCCTGGGGCGGGGGCGGGCCCGCGGGGAGTCGCGGGGGGCTGGGACTGCAGGCCTGTGGGCGGGGTGGGGGGGGTGGCCCGTGGGGAGTCGTGGGGGGCTGGGACTCGGCAGGCCTGTGGGCGGGTGGGGGGCGGGGCCCGGCGGGGGGAGTCGTGGGGGGCTGGGACTCTGGGCAGGCCTGTGGGCGGGTGGGGGGCGGGGCCTGCGGGGGGAGTCGTGGGGGGCTGGGACTCTGGGCAGGCCTGTGGGCGGGTGGGGGCGGGCCCGTGGGGAGTCGTGGGGCTGGGACTCTGGGCAGGCCTGTGGGCGGGTGGGGGGCGGGCCCTGCGGGGAGTCGTGGGGGCTGGGACTCTGGGCAGGCCTGTGGGCGGGTGGGGGCGGGCCCGGCGGGGAGTCGGGGGGCTGGGACTCTGGGCAGGCCTGTGGGCGGGGTGGGGCGGCCCGTGGGGAGTCGTGCGGTGGGGCTGGACGGGCCTGTGGGCGGGTGGGGGGGCGGGCCCGTGGGGAGTCGGGGGGGCTGGGACTCGGCAGGCCTGTGGGCGGGGTGGGGGCGGGGCCCGTGGGGAGCCGGCGGGGGCTGGGACTCGGCAGGCCTGTGGGCGGGTGGGGGGCGGGGCTCCGTGGGGAGTCGGGGGGCTGGGACTCTGGGCAGGCCTCGTGGGCGGGTGGGGGGCGGCCCGTGGGGAGTCGGGGGGCTGGGACTCTGGGCAGGCCTGTGGGCGGGTGGGGGCGGGCCCGTGGGGAGTCGTGGGGGCTGGGACTCTGGGCAGGCCTGTGGGCGGGTGGGGGCGGGGCCCGCGGGGACACGGGGCCAGGGACCGGGCAGGCCTGTGGGCGGCGGGGGGGCGGGCCCGTGGAGTCGTGGGGGGCTGGGACTCTGGGCAGGCCTGTGGGCGGGTGGGGGCGGGCCCGTGGGGAGTCGTGGGGGCTGGGACTCGGGCAGGCCTGTGGGCGGGTGGGGGGCGGCCCGTGGGGAGTCGTGGGGGGCTGGGACTCGGCAGGCCCGGGCGGGTGGGGGGGCGGGCCCATGGGGAGTCGTGCGGGGGCTGGGACTCGGCAGGCGAAGGGTGGGGGGCGGGGCCCGTGGGGAGTCGTGGGGGCTGGGACTGGGCAGGCCTGTGGGCGGGTGGGGGCGGGCCCGTGGGGAGTCGGGGGGCTGGGACTCGGGGCAGGCCTGTGGGCGGGTGGGGGGCGGCCCGTGGGGAGTCGGGGGCTGGGACTCGGCAGGCCTGTGGGCGGGTGGGGGCGGGCCCGTGGGAGTCGTGGGGGGCTGGGACTGGCAGGCCTGTGGGTGGGTGGGGGGCGGGGCCTGGGGAGTCGCGGGGGGCTGGGACTCTGGGCAGGCCTGTGGGCGGGTGGGGGGCGCTCCCAGCCCAGGGGCCTGCGGGTGTGAGATGCTGAGCAGCGCCGCGTTCCCCTGTGCCAGGTCCGCGCCCACCAGTCTGCCTGCCGCCCTGCGACGTGGTGACTGCGTCGTCTCGGAGTACGTGGGCGCCATCGCGGAGCCCTGCGACCTGACGCCGTGGGCAGAGACGTCTTCAAACACTCTGGTGAGTTGGGCAGGCCTGGCTTGCTGCCCCGAGTTGGTCCCCTGGCAGCCAGCTGCTGCCAGACCCCGAGGCCGGGGCCCCTCTGGGTGCGGAGAGACCCTCTTGGGGCCGGCGTCGGGGCCCCTCTGGGTGCGGAGAGACCCCTGGGGCCGAGGCCGGGGCCCCTCTGGGTGCGGAGAGACCCCTGGGGCCGAGGCCAAGGCCCCCCTGGGTGCGGAGAGAGACCCTGGGGCCGAGGCCGTGGCCCCCTGGGTGCGGAGAGACCCCTGGGGCCGAGGCCGGGGCCCCTGGGTGCGGAGAGACCCCTGGGGCCGAGGCCGGGGCCCCTCTGGGTGCGGAGAGACCCCTGGGGGCCGGGCCGGGGCCCCTCTGGGTGCGGAGAGGTCCCTGGGGCCGAGGCCAAGGCCCCTCTGGGTGCGGAGAGACCCCTGGGGCCGAGGCCGGGGCCCCTCTGGGTGCGGAGAGACCCCTGGGGCCGAGGCCGGGGCCCCCTCTGGGTGCGGAGAGACCCCTGGGGC
Organism: Pelodiscus sinensis; assembly: GCF_052426305.1. Taxonomy (NCBI): domain Eukaryota; kingdom Metazoa; phylum Chordata; order Testudines; family Trionychidae; genus Pelodiscus; species Pelodiscus sinensis. The sequence continues at coordinate 34,457,869 of NC_143069.1, read as the reverse complement.
CGAGGCCGGGGCCCCTCTGGGTGCGGAGAGACCCCTGGGGCCGAGGCCGGGGGCCCCTCTGGGTGCGGAGAGACCCCTGGGGCCGAGGCCAAGGCCCCTCTGGGTGCGGAGAGACCCTGCCGAGGCCGGGCCCTCTGGGTGCGGAGAGACCCCTGGGGCCGAGGCCGGGCCCTCTGTGCGGAGAGACCCTGGGGCCGAGGCCGGGGCTGTGGCCTGCTGGCATCTGTGACGGCTGCCGGGGGCCCCGACCCTGCACCCCTTCCCCTCCCGGCAGCCAGACGAGCGCAGAGGCCGGGCAGAGCCTTAGTGCTCCCGGGTCCCTCGAGTCCTTCTCGGCCTTGCACGCATCTCACCCCAGCCTAGAGCAGACTGGGCCGCCCTCGCTCCCTGCGCGCGCGCCTGGCTCTCGCTTCTGCTCGGCTGGCGCTCGGCGCCCTCACCCTCTGCCTGGCTGGCGTCATTTCGCTGCAATTGCTGCGTCATTTTCCTCACTTTCTAGGCCTGCTGCGTCATTGCTTTAATTACATGTCATTTTCGTTTTCACTATTGGCGTCATTTCGCTTCTAATTGTTGAGGCCATTGCCTTCTTCCTGTTTTTATACCATTGGCGCTGCCTTCTCACTTTCTAGCACTATTATAGCTATTTCTTCTCATTTTTATACCACAGGCTATTCTCCTCTTTTCCTTACATGAGCTATTATGTCATTCTCACTTTAGAAATTATGCTTCGTCATTTCTGTTCCGCTTGGCGCTCATTCTCATTTCTGTTCATTGGCGCTCATTCTCATTTTCTGACGATGGCCATTCTCTTCCTGCTTTGCTCATTGCGTCTATTTCTTTCACTTCTGTTCATTGGCGTCATTCTTCCTCATTTAGCTCATTGGTCATTCTTTCCTGCTTGTCTGAGGCCATTCTCACATTCTAGACCATTGAGGCTATTTTCCTATTTGTTCTGAGGCCATTCTTTATTTCTGTTCATTGGCGTCCCTTCATTGGGTTTGTTCATTGAGTACCATTCTCACATCTTGTTCATTGGTCATTTTCATTATTTCTATCGCTGAGGCCATTCTCATTTATACTATTATACTATTCTCATTATTGTTTTATATACCATTGGAGGCCATTTTCACATTTTTATCCATTATACCACCCTCGCCGCCCTGCCCGCCGGCGCCCTCCTCCCCCTCCCCGCCCTGCCCGCCGGCGCCCGCCCTCCCCCTCCCCGCCCTGCCCGCCGGCGCCCCCCTGCCCGCCGGCACCCGCCTCCCCCTCGCCCCCCTGCCCGCCGGCGCCCGCCTCCCCCCTCGCCGCCCTGCCCGCCGGCGCCCGCCTCCCCCCTCCCCGCCCTGCCCGCCGGCACCCGCCCTCCCCTCCCGCTCCCCGCCCTGCCCGCCGGCGCCCGCCTCCCCCTCCCCGCCCTGCCCGCCGGCGCCCCCTGCCCGCCGGCGCCCGCCTCCCCCTCGCCCCCCTGCCCGCCGGCACCCGCCTCCCCCTCGCCGCCCTGCCCGCCGGCGCCCGCCTCCCCCTCCCCGCCCTGCCCGCCGGCGCCCGCCTCCCCCTCGCCCCCCTGCCCGCCGGCGCCCGCCGGCGCCCGCCTCCCCCTCGCCCCCCTGCCCTCCGGCGCCCGCCTCCCCCTCGCCCCCCTGCCCGCCGGCGCCCGCCTCCCCCTCGCCCCCCTGCCCGCCGGCGCCCGCCTCCCCCTCGCCCCCCTGCCCGCCGGCGCCCGCCTCCCCCTCGCCGCCCTGCCCGCCGGCGCCCGCCTCCCCCTCGCCCCCCTGCCCGCCGGCGCCCGCCTCCCCCTCGCCCCCTGCCCGCCGGCGCCCGCCGGCGCCCGCCTCCCCCTCGCCCCCCTGCCCACCGGCGCCCGCCTCCCCCTCGCTCCCCTGCCCGCCGGCGCCCGCCTCCCCCTCGCCGCCCTGCCCGCCGGCGCCCACCTCCCCCTCGCCGCCCTGCCCGCCGGCGCCCTCCTCCCCCTCCCCGCCCTGCCCGCCGGCGCCCCGCCTCCCCCTCCCCGCCCTGCCCGCCGGCGCCCTCCTCCCCCTCCCCGCCCTGCCCGCCGGCGCCCGCCTCCCACTCGCCCCCCTGCCCGCCGGCGCCCGCCTCCCCCTCGCCGCCCTGCCCGCCGGCGCCCTCCTCCCCCTCCCCGCCCTGCCCGCCGGCGCCCTCCTCCCCCTCCCCGCCCTGCCCGCCGGCGCCCGCCTCCCCTCCCCCGCCCTGCCCGCCGGCGCCCCCCTGCCCGCCGGCGCCCGCCTCCCCCTCGCCCCCCTGCCCGCCGGCGCCCGCCTCCCCCTCGCCGCCCTGCCCGCCAGCGCCCGCCTCCCCTCCCCGCCCTGCCCGCCGGCGCCCCGCCTCCCCCTCGCCCCCCTGCCCCGCCGGCGCCCGCCTCCCCTCGCCTCCCTGCCCGCCGGCGCCCGCCTCCCCCTCGCCGCCCTGCCCGCCGGCGCCCGCCTCCCCCTCGCCCCCCTGCCTGCCGGCGCCGCCGGCGCCCGCCTCCCCCTCGCCCCCCTGCCCGCCGGCGCCCGCCTCCCCCTCGCCGCCCTGCCCGCCGGCGCCCGCCTCCCCCTCGCCACCCTGCCCGCCGGCGCCCGCCTCCCCCTCGCCGCCCTGCCCGCCGGCGCCCGCCTCCCCCTCGCCCCCTGCCCGCCGGCGCCCGCCTCCCCCTCGCCGCCCTGCCCGCCGGCGCCCGCCTCCCCCTCGCCCCCCTGCCCGCCGGCGCCCGCCTCCCCCTCGCCCCCCTGCCCGCAAGCGCCCGCCTCCCCCTCGCCGCCCTGCCCGCCGGCGCCCCGCCTCCCCCTCGCCCCCCTGCCCGCCGGCGCCCGCCTCCCCCCTCGCCGCCCTGCCCGCCGGCGCCCGCCTCCCCTCGCCGCCCTGCCCGCCGGCGCCCGCCTCCCCTCCCCGCCCTGCCCGCCGGCGCCCGCCTCCCCCTCGCCCCCCTGCCCGCCGGCGCCCGCCGGCGCCCGCCTCCCCCTCGCCTCCCTGCCCGCCGGCGCCCGCCTCCCCCTCGCCCCCCTGCCCGCCGGCGCCCCGCCTCCCCCTCGCCCCCCTGCCCGCCGGCGCCCGCCTCCCCCTCGCCGCCCTGCCCGCCGCGCGCCCGCTCCCCCTCGCCCCCCTGCCCGCCGGCGCCCGCCTCCCCCTCGCCGCCCTGCCCGCCGGCGCCCGCCTCCCCCTCGCCCCCCTGCCCGCCGGCGCCCGCCTCCCCCTCGCCGCCCTGCCCGCCGGCGCCCGCCTCCCCCTCCCCGCCCTGCCCGCCGGCACCCGCCTCCCCCTCCCGCTCCCCGCCCTGCCCGCCGGCGCCCGCCTCCCCCTCCCCGCCCTGCCCGCCGGCGCCCCCTGCCCGCCGGCGCCCGCCTCCCCCCTCGCCCCCCTGCCCGCCGGCACCGCCTCCCCCTCGCCGCCCTGCCCGCCGGCGCCCGCCTCCCCCTCCCCGCCCTGCCCGCCGGCGCCCGCCTCCCCCTCGCCCCCCTGCCCGCCGGCGCCCGCCGGCGCCCGCCTCCCCCTCGCCCCCCTGCCCTCCCGGCGCCCGCCTCCCCCTCGCCCCCCTGCCCGCCGGCGCCCGCCTCCCCCTCGCCCCCCTGCCCGCCGGCGCCCGCCTCCCCCTCGCCCCCCTGCCCGCCCGGCGCCCGCCTCCCCCTCGCCGCCCTGCCCGCCGGCGCCCGCCTCCCCCTCGCCCCCCTGCCCGCCGGCGCCCGCCTCCCCCTCCCCGCCCTGCCCGCCGGCGCCCGCCTCCCCCTCGCCCCCCTGCCCGCCGGCGCCCGCCGGCGCCCGCCTCCCCCTCGCCCCCCTGCCCACCGGCGCCCGCCTCCCCCTCGCTCCCCTGCCCGCCGGCGCCCGCCTCCCCCTCGCCGCCCTGCCCGCCGGCGCCCACCTCCCCCTCGCCGCCCTGCCCGCCGGCGCCCTCCTCCCCCTCCCCGCCCTGCCCGCCGGCGCCCGCCTCCCCCTCCCCGCCTGCCCGCCGGCGCCCTCTCCCCCTCCCCGCCTGCCCGCCGGCGCCCGCCTCCCACTCGCCCCCCTGCCCGCCGGCGCCCGCCTCCCCCTCGCCGCCCTGCCCGCCGGCGCCCTCCTCCCCCTCCCCGCCCTGCCCGCCGGCCGCCCTCCTCCCCCTCCCCGCCCTGCCCGCCGGCGCCCGCCTCCCCCTCCCCGCCCTGCCCGCCGGCGCCCACCTGCCCGCCGGCGCCCGCCTCCCCCTCGCCCCCCTGCCCGCCGGCGCCCGCCTCCCCCTCGCCGCCTGCCCGCCAGCGCCCGCCTCCCCCTCCCCGCCCTGCCCGCCGGCGCCCGCCTCCCCCTCGCCCCCCTGCCCGCCGGCGCCCGCGGCGCCCGCCTCCCCCTCGCCTCCCTGCCCGCCGGCGCCCGCCTCCCCCTCGCCGCCCTGCCCGCCGGCGCCCGCCTCCCCCTCGCCCCCCTGCCTGCCGGCGCCCGCCGGCGCCCGCCTCCCCTCGCCTCCCTGCCCGCCGGCGCCCGCCTCCCCCTCGCCCCCTGCCCGCCGGCGCCCGCCTCCCCTCGCCTCCCTGCCCGCCGGCGCCCGCCTCCCCCTCGCCCCCCTGCCCGCCGGCGCCCGCCTCCCCCTCGCCCCCCTGCCCGCCGGCGCCCGCCTCCCCCCTCGCCCCCCTGCCCGCCGGCGCCCGCCTCCCCCTCGCCCCCCTGCCCGCCGGCGCCCGCCTCCCCTCGCCCCCCTGCCCGCCGGCGCCCGCCTCCCCTCGCCGCCCTGCCCGCCGGCGCCCTCCTCCCCCTCCCCGCCCTGGACGCCGGCGCCCTCCTCCCCCTCCCCGCCCTGCCCGCCGGCGCCCGCCTCCCCCTCGCCCCCTTCCCGCCGGCGCCCGCCTCCCCCTCGCCGCCCTGCCCGCCGGCGCCCGCCTCCCCCTCCCCGCCCTGCCCGCCGGCGCCCGCCTCCCCCTCGCCCCCCTGCCCGCCGGCGCCCGCCGGCGCCCGCCTCCCCCTCGCCTCCCTGCCCGCCGGCGCCCGCCTCCCCCTCGCCCCCCTGCCCGCCGCGCCCGCCTCCCCCTCGCCCCCCTGCCCGCCGGCGCCCGCCTCCCCCTCGCCGCCCTGCCCGCCGGCGCCCTCCTCCCCCTCCCCGCCCTGGCCGCCGGCGCCCTCCTCCCCCTCCCCGCCCTGCCCGCCGGCGCCCGCTCCCCCCTCGCCCCCTGCCCGCCGGCGCCCGCCTCCCCCTCGCCGCCCTGCCCGCCGGCGCCTCCTCCCCCCTCCCTGCCCTGCCCGCCGGCGCCCTCCTCCCCTCCCCGCCCTGCCCGCCGGCGCCCGCCTCCCCCTCCCCGCCCTGCCCGCCGGCGCCCCCCTGCCCGCCGGCGCCCGCCTCCCCCCTCGCCCCCTGCCCGCCGGCGCCCGCCTCCCCCTCGCCCCCCTGCCCGCCGGCGCCCGCCTCCCCCTCGCCGCCCTGCCCGCCGGCGCCCGCCTCCCCCTCCCGCCCTGCCCGCCGGCGCCCGCCTCCCCCTCGCCCCCTGCCCGCCGGCGCCCGCCTCCCCCTTGCCCCCCTGCCCGCCGGCGCCCGCCTCCCCCTCGCCCCCTGCCTGCCGGCGCCCGCCTCCCCCTCGCCCCCCTGCCCGCCGGCGCCCGCCTCCCCTCGCCCCCCTGCCCGCCGGCGCCCGCCTCCCCTCGCCCCCCTGCCCGCCGGCGCCCGCCTCCCCCTCGCCCCCCTGCCCGCCGGCGCCCGCCTCCCCCTCGCCCCCCTGCCCCGCCGGCGCCCGCTCCCCCTCGCCGCCCTGCCCGCCGGCGCCCGCTCCCCTCCGCCCCCCTGCCCGCCGGCGCCCGCCTCCCCCTCCGCCCCCCTGCCCGCCGGCGCCCCGCCGCCCCTCGCCCCCCTGCCCGCCGGCGCCCGCCTCCCCCTCGCCCCCCTGCCCGCCGGCGCCCGCCTCCCCCTCGCCCCCCTGCCCGCCGGCGCCCGGCCCTCCCCCTCGCCCCCCTGCCCGCCGGCGCCCGCCTCCCCCTCGCCCCCCTGCCCGCCGGCGCCCGCCTCCCCCTCGCCCCCCTGCCCGCCGCGCCCGCCTCCCCCTCGCCCCCTGCCCGCCGGCGCCCGCCTCCCCCTCGCCCCCCTGCCCGCCGGCGCCCGCCTCCCCCCTCGCGGCCCAGGGTGCACAGCGGACAGCAAGCGTAGGGCCCCCCCGCTCAGTCACACCCCCGCCCCCGCAGGCCCCTGTGGCTCCCTCTCCAGCTCCGGTGCGAGCGGGTGGGTTTGGCAGCCCCGCCTGGGCCCCTCTCAGTTCCCGGCCGGGCTTTGCTCCTCAGTCCAGGACGGAGGATAAGAGTGCCCCCGGCGCCCGTGGACCCGGCCTCCTTCGGACGTGAGTATCGGCCCCCTGCTGCGACAGGCCAGGCTGCAAGGGTGGGGCCCTTGCCGGCTTTCCGCAGCATCCCTGCGCTTCCCAGCAGACCCCACTTCCCTCCTCGGGCCAGGAGAGGCCCGGCAGTCCTGCCCTCCAGCTCCCCGCTCTGACCACTAGCCCCCACTGCCCTCCCCTGGCCAGGAGAGACCCCAGGAACCGTGGCTCCCTGCTCCCACCACTAGCCCCCACTGCCCTCCCCTGGCCAGGAGAGACCCCAGGAACCGTGGCTCCCTGCTCCCACCACTAGCCCCCACTGCCCTCCCCTCGCCAGGAGAGACCCCAGGAACCGTGGCTCCCAGCTCCCACCACTAGCCCCCACTGCCCTCCCCTCGCCAGGAGAGACCCCAGGAACCGTGGCTCCCTGCTCCCACCACTAGCCCCCACTGCCCTCCCCTGGCCAGGAGAGACCCCAGGAACCGTGGCTCCCAGCTCCCACCACTAGCCCCCACTGCCCTCCCCTCGCCAGGAGAGCCCAGGAACCGTGGCTCCCAGCTCCCACCACTAGCCCCCACTGCCCTCCCCTCGCCAGGAGAGCCCAGGAACCGTGGCTCCCTGCTCCCACCACTAGCCCCCACTGCCCTCCCCTGGCCAGGAGAGACCCCAGGAACCGTGGCTCCCTGCTCCCACCACTAGCCCCCACTGCCCTCCCCTGGCCAGGAGAGACCCCAGGAACCGTGGCTCCCAGCTCCCACCACTAGCCCCCACTGCCCTCCCCTCGCCAGGAGAGACCCCAGGAACCGTGGCTCCCTGCTCCCACCACTAGCCCCCACTGCCCTCCCCTCGCCAGGAGCCCTGGCTCCCTGCTCCCACCACTAGCCCCCACTGCCCTCCCCTCGCCAGGAGAGACCCCAGGAACCGTGGCTCCCTGCTCCCACCACTAGCCCCCACTGCCCTCCCCTCGCCAGGAGAGCCCAGGAACCGTGGCTCCCTGCTCCCACCACTAGCCCCCACTGCCCTCCCCTCGCCAGGAGAGCCCAGGAACCGTGGCTCCCTGCTCCCACCACTAGCCCCCACTGCCCTCCCCTTGCCAGGAGAGACCCAGGAACCGTGGCTCCCAGCTCCCACCACTAGCCCCCACTGCCCTCCCCTCGCCAGGAGACCCCAGGAACCGTGGCTCCCAGCTCCCACCACTAGCCCCCACTGCCCTCCCCTCGCCAGGAGAGCCCAGGAACCGTGGCTCCCTGCTCCCACCACTAGCCCCCACTGCCCTCCCCTCGCCAGGAGAGACCCCAGGAACCGTGGCTCCCTGCTCCCACCACTAGCCCCCACTGCCCTCCCCTCGCCAGGAGCCCTGGCTCCCTGCTCCCACCACTAGCCCCCACTGCCCTCCCCTCGCCAGGAGAGACCCCAGGAACCGTGGCTCCCTGCTCCCACCACTAGCCCCCACTGCCCTCCCCTCGCCAGGAGAGCCCAGGAACCGTGGCTCCCTGCTCCCACCACTAGCCCCCACTGCCCTCCCCTCGCCAGGAGAGCCCAGGAACCGTGGCTCCCTGCTCCCACCACTAGCCCCCACTGCCCTCCCCTTGCCAGGAGAGACCCCAGGAACCGTGGCTCCCAGCTCCCACCACTAGCCCCCACTGCCCTCCCCTCGCCAGGAGAGCCCAGGAACCGTGGCTCCCAGCTCCCACCACTAGCCCCCACTGCCCTCCCCTCGCCAGGAGAGCCCAGGAACCGTGGCTCCCTGCTCCCACCACTAGCCCCCACTGCCCTCCCCTCGCCAGGAGAGCCCAGGAACCGTGGCTCCCTGCTCCCACCACTAGCCCCCACTGCCCTCCCCTCGCCAGGAGAGACCCCAGGAACCGTGGCTCCCTGCTCCCACCACTAGCCCCCACTGCCCTCCCCTTGCCAGGAGAGACCCCAGGAACCGTGGCTCCCAGCTCCCACCACTAGCCCCCACTGCCCTCCCCTCGCCAGGAGAGCCCAGGAACCGTGGCTCCCAGCTCCCACCACTAGCCCCCACTGCCCTCCCCTCGCCAGGAGAGACCCCAGGAACCCTGGCTCCCTGCTCCCACCACTAGCCCCCACTGCCCTCCCCTCGCCAGGAGAGACCCCAGGAACCGTGGCTCCCAGCTCCCACCACTAGCCCCCGCTGCCCTCCCCTCGCCAGGAGAGACCCCAGGAACCCTGGCTCCCTGCTCCCACCACTAGCCCCCACTGCCCTCCCCTGGCCAGGAGAGACCCCAGGAACCGTGGCTCCCAGCTCCCACCACTAGCCCCCACTGCCCTCCCCTCGCCAGGAGAGCCCAGGAACCGTGGCTCCCAGCTCCCACCACTAGCCCCCACTGCCCTCCCCTCGCCAGGAGAGACCCCAGGAACCCTGGCTCCCTGCTCCCACCACTAGCCCCCACTGCCCTCCCCTGGCCAGGAGAGACCCCAGGAACCGTGGCTCCCAGCTCCCACCACTAGCCCCCACTGCCCTCCCCTCGCCAGGAGAGCCCAGGAACCGTGGCTCCCTGCTCCCACCACTAGCCCCCACTGCCCTCCCCTCGCCAGGAGAGCCCAGGAACCGTGGCTCCCAGCTCCCACCACTAGCCCCCACTGCCCTCCCCTCGCCAGGAGAGACCCCAGGAACCCTGGCTCCCTGCTCCCACCACTAGCCCCCGCTGCCCTCCCCTCGCCAGGAGAGCCCAGGAACCGTGGCTCCCTGCTCCCACCACTAGCCCCCACTGCCCTCCCCTCGCCAGGAGAGACCCCAGGAACCGTGGCTCCCTGCTCCCACCACTAGCCCCCGCTGCCCTCCCCTCGCCAGGAGAGCCCAGGAACCGTGGCTCCCTGCTCCCACCACTAGCCCCCACTGCCCTCCCCTCGCCAGGAGAGACCCCAGGAACCGTGGCTCCCTGCTCCCACCACTAGCCCCCGCTGCCCTCCCCTCGCCAGGAGAGCCCAGGAACCGTGGCTCCCTGCTCCCACCACTAGCCCCCACTGCCCTCCCCTCGCCAGGAGAGCCCAGGAATCGTGGCTCCCTGCTCCCACCACTAGCCCCCACTGCCCTCCCCTCGCCAGGAGAGCCCAGGAACCGTGGCTCCCTGCTCCCACCACTAGCCCCCACTGCCCTCCCCTCGCCAGGAGAGACCCCAGGAACCCTGGCTCCCTGCTCCCACCACTAGCCCCCACTGCCCTCCCCTCGCCAGGAGAGCCCAGGAACCGTGGCTCCCTGCTCCCACCACTAGCCCCCACTGCCCTCCCCTCGCCAGGAGAGACCCCAGGAACCGTGGCTCCCTGCTCCCACCACTAGCCCCCACTGCCCTCCCCTCGCCAGGAGAGACCCCAGGAACCGTGGCTCCCAGCTCCCACCACTAGCCCCCACTGCCCTCCCCTCGCCAGGAGCCCTGGCTCCCTGCTCCCACCACTAGCCCCCACTGCCCTCCCCTCGCCAGGAGCCCTGGCTCCCTGCTCCCACCACTAGCCCCCACTGCCCTCCCCTCGCCAGGAGCCCTGGCTCCCTGCTCCCACCACTAGCCCCCGCTGCCCTCCCCTCGCCAGGAGAGACCCCAGGAACCGTGGCTCCCTGCTCCCACCACTAGCCCCCACTGCCCTCCCCTCGCCAGGAGCCCTGGCTCCCCGCTCCCACCACTAGCCCCCGCTGCCCTCCCCTCGCCAGGAGCCTGGCTCCCAGCTCCCACCACTAGCCCCCACTGCCCTCCCCTCACCGGGAGCCCTGGCTCCCAGCTCCCACCACTAGCCCCTGCTGCCCTCCCCTCGCCAGGAGAGACCCCAGAAGCCCTGGCTCCCAGCTCCCACCACTAGCCCCCACTGCCCTCCCCTCGCCAGGAGCCCTGGCTCCCCGCTCCCACCACTAGCCCCCACTGCCCTCCCCTCGCCAGGAGCCCTGGCTCCCCGCTCCCACCACTAGCCCCCACTGCCCTCCCCTCGCCACGAGCCCTGGCTCCCCGCTCCCACCACTAGCCCCCACTGCACTCCCCTCGCCAGGAGCCCTGGCTCCCCGCTCCCACCACTAGCCCCCGCTGCCCTCCCCTCGCCAGGAGCCCTGGCTCCCCGCTCCCACCACTAGCCCCCGCTGCCCTCCCCTCGCCAGGAGCCCTGGCTCCCCGCTCCCACCACTAGCCCCCACTGCCCTCCCCTCGCCAGGAGCCCTGGCTCCCCGCTCCCACCACTAGCCCCCGCTGCCCTCCCCTCGCCAGGAGCCCTGGCTCCCTGCTCCCACCACTAGCCCCCGCTGCCCTCCCCTCGCCAGGATTCCTGGCTTCCAGCTCCCACCACTAGCCCCCGCTGCCCTCCCCTCGCCAGGATTCCTGGCTTCCAGCTCCCACCACTAGCCCCCGCTGCCCTCCCCTCGCCAGGAGCCCTGGCTCCCTGCTCCCACCACTAGCCCCCACTGCCCTCCCCTCGCCAGGAGCCCTGGCTCCCTGCTCCCACCACTAGCCCCCACTGCCCTCCCCTCGCCAGGAGCCCTGGCTCCCAGCTCCCACCACTAGCCCCCGCTGCCCTCCCCTCGCCAGGAGCCCTGGCTCCCTGCTCCCACCACTAGCCCCCACTGCCCTCCCCTCGCCAGGAGCCCTGGCTCCCAGCTCCCACCACTAGCCCCCGCTGCCCTCCCCTCGCCAGGAGCCCTGGCTCCCTGCTCCCACCACTAGCCCCCGCTGCCCTCCCCTCGCCAGGAGCCCTGGCTCCCTGCTCCCACCACTAGCCCCCGCTGCCCTCCCCTCGCCAGGAGCCCTGGCTCCCTGCTCCCACCACTAGCCCCCACTGCCCTCCCCTCGCCAGGAGCCCTGGCTCCCTGCTCCCACCACTAGCCCCCACTGCCCTCCCCTCGCCAGGAGCCCTGGCTCCCTGCTCCCACCACTAGCCCCCGCTGCCCTCCCCTCGCCAGGAGAGACCCCAGGAACCCTGGCTCCCTGCTCCCACCACTAGCCCCCACTGCCCTCCCCTCGCCAGGAGAGACCCCAGGAACCCTGGCTCCCTGCTCCCACCACTAGCCCCCACTGCCCTCCCCTCTCCAGGAGAGACCCCAGGAACCGTGGCTCCCTGCTCCCACCACTAGCCCCCACTGCCCTCCCCTCGCCAGGAGAGACCCCAGGAACCGTTGCTCCCAGCTCCCACCACTAGCCCCCACTGCCCTCCCCTCGCCAGGAGCCCTGGCTCCCTGCTCCCACCACTAGCCCCCACTGCCCTCCCCTCGCCAGGAGCCCTGGCTCCCTGCTCCCACCACTAGCCCCCACTGCCCTCCCCTCGCCAGGAGCCCTGGCTCCCAGCTCCCACCACTAGCCCCCGCTGCCCTCCCCTCGCCAGGAGCCCTGGCTCCCTGCTCCCACCACTAGCCCCCACTGCCCTCCCCTCGCCAGGAGCCCTGGCTCCCTGCTCCCACCACTAGCCCCCACTGCCCTCCCCTCGCCAGGAGCCCTGGCTCCCTGCTCCCACCACTAGCCCCCACTGCCCTCCCCTCGCCAGGAGCCTGGCTCCCTGCTCCCACCAGTAGCCCCCACTGCCCTCCCCTCGCCAGGAGCCCTGGCTCCCCGCTCCCACCACTAGCCCCCACTGCCCTCCCCTCGCCAGGAGCCCTGGCTCCCCGCTCCCACCACTAGCCCCCACTGCCCTCCCCTCGCCAGGAGCCCTGGCTCCCCGCTCCCACCACTAGCCCCCACTGCCCTCCCCTCGCCAGGAGCCCTGGCTCCCTGCTCCCACCACTAGCCCCCGCTGCCCTCCCCTCGCCAGGAGCCCTGGCTCCCTGCTCCCACCACTAGCCCCCGCTGCCCTCCCCTCGCCAGGATTCCTGGCTTCCAGCTCCCACCACTAGCCCCCGCTGCCCTCCCCTCGCCAGGATTCCTGGCTTCCAGCTCCCACCACTAGCCCCCGCTGCCCTCCCCTCGCCAGGAGCCCTGGCTCCCTGCTCCCACCACTAGCCCCCACTGCCCTCCCCTCGCCAGGAGAGACCCCAGGAACCGTGGCTCCCTGCTCCCACCACTAGCCCCCACTGCCCTCCCCTCGCCAGGAGAGACCCCAGGAACCGTTGCTCCCAGCTCCCACCACTAGCCCCCACTGCCCTCCCCTCGCCAGGAGCCCTGGCTCCCTGCTCCCACCACTAGCCCCCACTGCCCTCCCCTCGCCAGGAGCCTGGCTCCCAGCTCCCACCACTAGCCCCCGCTGCCCTCCCCTCGCCAGGAGCCCTGGCTCCCTGCTCCCACCACTAGCCCCCACTGCCCTCCCCTCGCCAGGAGCCCTGGCTCCCTGCTCCCACCACTAGCCCCCACTGCCCTCCCCTCGCCAGGAGCCCTGGCTCCCAGCTCCCACCACTAGCCCCCGCTGCCCTCCCCTCGCCAGGAGCCCTGGCTCCCTGCTCCCACCACTAGCCCCCGCTGCCCTCCCCTCGCCAGGAGCCCTGGCTCCCTGCTCCCACCACTAGCCCCCACTGCCCTCCCCTCGCCAGGAGCCCTGGCTCCCAGCTCCCACCACTAGCCCCCGCTGCCCTCCCCTCGCCAGGAGCCCTGGCTCCCTGCTCCCACCACTAGCCCCCGCTGCCCTCCCCTCGCCAGGAGCCCTGGCTCCCTGCTCCCACCACTAGCCCCCACTGCCCTCCCCTCGCCAGGAGCCCTGGCTCCCAGCTCCCACCACTAGCCCCCACTGCCCTCCCCTCGCCAGGAGCCCTGGCTCCCCGCTCCCACCACTAGCCCCCGCTGCCCTCCCCTCGCCAGGAGCCCTGGCTCCCCGCTCCCACCACTAGCCCCCGCTGCCCTCCCCTCGCCAGGAGCCCTGGCTCCCTGCTCCCACCACTAGCCCCCGCTGCCCTCCCCTCGCCAGGAGCCCTGGCTCCCCGCTCCCACCACTAGCCCCCGCTGCCCTCCCCTCGCCAGGAGCCTGGCTCCCTGCTCCCACCACTAGCCCCCGCTGCCCTCCCCTCGCCAGGAGCCCTGGCTCCCTGCTCCCACCACTAGCCCCCGCTGCCCTCCCCTCGCCAGGAGCCCTGGCTCCCCGCTCCCACCACTAGCCCCCGCTGCCCTCCCCTCGCCAGGAGCCTGGCTCCCCGCCCTGCACCGCTCTAGCTGCCCTCGCCGTGCTGCAGGCTGGTGCTGGGAGAGCCGGTGCCAGCCCCGCTCTGTGTCTCAGTGCCAGGCTACGGAGCCAACCACTTCGGAGGGCCAGTTCCTGCACAGCGCAGCCCGGTGGGATCCCTCCCCACGGGGAAGCCGATGGTACGTTCCAGTCCTGGGGCGGGGGGGGGGGGGGGCTCTGCAGTCAGTGGCTAACAGCCAGGACTCCGGGGGGGGGGGGCAGTGTAAAAGGGGGGCCGTGGGGCGAGCTGCGTCGCGCCAACCCCGGCCTGGGACCCTGGGCTCTCGGGGCCCCCCCAGCCCGCTGCCCAGCACGGAGCCCCACAAGTCGCCCCCCAGTTCTCTGCGCCCCCCTGCCCCGCCTCGCGCAGCTGGGAGGCCCTGGAAGTCTGGGCTCTCCCCCAGCCCTGGCAGGGGAGCGGGGTCTAGTGGTTAGAGCGGGGGGGCTGGGCGGGACTTTCCCCCATCCTGGCAAGGGAGCGGGGTCTAGTGGTTAGAGCGGGGGGGCTGGGCGGGACTTTCCCCCAGCCCTGGCAGGGGAGCGGGGTCTAGTGGTTAGAGCGGGGGAAGGGCTGGGTGGGGGCTCTCTTGGCTCTGGCAGGGGAGCGGGGTCTAGTGGTTAGAGCAGGGGGAGGGCTGGGCGGGGGCTCTCTTGGCTCTGGCAGGGGAGCGGGGTCTAGTGGTTAGAGCAGGGGGAGGGCTGGGTGGGGGCTCTCCCCCAGCCCTGGCAAGTGAGCGGGGTCTAGTGGTTAGAGCAGGGAGAGGGCTGGGCGGGGGCTCTCTTGGCTCTGGCAAGGGAGCGGGGTGTAGTGGTTAGAGCGGGGGGAGGGCTGGGCGGGGGCTCTCTTGGCTCTGGCAGGGGAGCGGGGTGTAGTGGTTAGAGCAGGGGGAGGGCTGGGCGGGGGCTCTCTTGGCTCTGGCAAGGGAGCGGGGTGTAGTGGTTAGAGCAGGGGGGAGGGCTGGGCGGGGGCTCTCTTGGCTCTGGCAGGGGAGCGGGGTCTAGTGGTTAGAGCAGGGGGAGGGCTGGGCGGGGGCTCTCTTGGCTCTGGCAAGGGAGCGGGGTCTAGTGGTTAGAGCAGGGGGAGGGCTGGGCGGGGGTTCTCTTGGCTCTGGCAGGGGAGCGGGGTGTAGTGGTTAGAGCAGGGGGAGGGCTGGGCGGGGGTTCTCTTGGCTCTGGCAGGGGAGCGGGGTCTAGTGGTTAGAGCCGGGGGCAGGGCTGGGCGGGGCTCTCTTGGCTCTGGCAGGGGAGCGGGGTCTAGTGGTTAGAGCCGGGGGCAGGGCTGGGCGGGGCTCTCTTGGCTCTGGCAGGGGAGCGGGGTCTAGTGGTTAGAGCCGGGGGCAGGGCTGGGCGGGGCTCTCTTGGCTCTGGCAGGGGAGCGGGGTCTAGTGGTTAGAGCGGGGGGGCTGGGCGGGACTTTCCCCCAGCCCTGGCAGGGGAGCGGGGTCTAGTGGTTAGAGCGGGGGAAGGGCTGGGTGGGGGCTCTCCCCCAGCCCTGGCAAGGGAGCGGGGTCTAGTGGTTAGAGCAGGGGGAGGGCTGGGCGGGGGCTCTCTTGGCTCTGGCAGGGGAGCGGGGTCTAGTGGTTAGAGCAGGGGGAGGGCTGGGCGGGGGCTCTCTTGGCTCTGGCAAGGGAGCGGGGTCTAGTGGTTAGAGCAGGGGAAGGGCTGGGCGGGGGCTCTCTTGGCTCTGGCAGGGGAGCGGGGTCTAGTGGTTAGAGCAGGGGGAGGGCTGGGCGGGGGCTCTCTTGGCTCTGGCAAGGGAGCGGGGTCTAGTGGTTAGAGCAGGGGGAGGGCTGGGCGGGGGCTCTCTTGGCTCTGGCAGGGGAGCGGGGTCTAGTGGTTAGAGCAGGGGGAGGGCTGGGCGGGGGCTCTCTTGGCTCTGGCAAGGGAGCGGGGTCTAGTGGTTAGAGCGGGGGAAGGGCTGGGCGGGGGCTCTCTTGGCTCTGGCAAGGGAGCGGGGTCTAGTGGTTAGAGCGGGGGGGGCTGGGCGGGGGCTCTCTTGGCTCTGGCAGGGGAGCGGGGTCTAGTGGTTAGAGCGGGGAGGGCTGGGCGGGGGCTCTCTTGGCTCTGGCAGGGGAGGGGGTCTAGTGGTTAGAGCGGGGGGGCTGGGCGGGGGCTCTCTTGGCTCTGGCAGGGGAGCGGGGTCTAGTGGTTAGAGCAGGGGGAGGGCTGGGCGGGGGCTCTCTTGGCTCTGGCAGGGGAGCGGGGTGTAGTGGTTAGAGCAAGGGGAGGGCTGGGCGGGGGCTCTCTTGGCTCTGGCAGGGGAGCGGGGTGTAGTGGTTAGAGCAGGGGGAGGGCTGGGTGGGGGCTCTCTTGGCTCTGGCAGGGGAGCGGGGTGTAGTGGTTAGAGCAGGGGGAGGGCTGGGCGGGGGCTCTCTTGGCTCTGGCAGGGGAGCGGGGTGTAGTGGTTAGAGCAGGGGGAGGGCTGGGTGGGGGCTCTCTTGGCTCTGGCAGGGGAGCGGGGTCTAGTGGTTAGAGCAGGGGGAGGGCTGGGCGGGGGCTCTCTTGGCTCTGGCAGGGGAGCGGGGTGTAGTGGTTAGAGCAGGGGGAGGGCTGGGCAGGGGCTCTCTTGGCTCTGGCAGGGGAGCGGGGTGTAGTGGTTAGAGCAGGGGGAGGGCTGGGCGGGGGCTCTCTTGGCTCTGGCAGGGGAGCGGGGTCTAGTGGTTAGAGCAGGGGGAGGGCTGGGTGGGGGCTCTCTTGGCTCTGGCAGGGGAGCGGGGTGTAGTGGTTAGAGCAGGGGGAGGGCTGGGTGGGGGCTCTCTTGGCTCTGGCAGGGGAGCGGGGTGTAGTGGTTAGAGCGGGGAGGGCTGGGCGGGAGCTCTTGGCTCTGGCAAGGGAGCGGGGTCTAGTGGTTAGAGCGGGGGGGGGCTGCTGCTCTTCCCAATTTCTCTCTGCCCCCTCCAGTTCCCAGGCCCACTGGGGCCCAAGGCTCAGGGCCAGCTCCCGGCCTCGCCCTCCTCCACCGCCTCCTTCCCCCCGGGGCCCAGCGCCAGCCTGCTCTTCACCCCCCACCCGCTCACAGACGGGCCCCCCTTCGGCGAGGACCCCATCCTCAAGGGCGGTGACTTCAACAGCTGGCCCGGCACCTACACCAGCAAGGCCCCCCCGCCCCGGGGCCCCAAGCCCCCCCCTTCCTCTGGCCCGGCCTCCTCGCCCTCCTCCTCCTCCAGCGAAGAGCACAATGGGGACAGCGCCAAGTGAGTGTGGCCGGGGATCTCTGCGGCTCGGGGAGGGCAGCGCGGCGCAGTGGTGGGAGCGGGGGCCGGGGGTCTCTGTGGCTCTGGGAGGGCAGCGCGGCGCAGTGGTGGGAGCGGGGCCCGGGGGTCTCTGTGGCTCGGGGAGGGCAGCGCGGCGCAGTGGTGGGAGCGGAGCTGGGGGTCTCTGTGGCTCTGGGAGGGCAGCGCGGCGCAGTGGTCGGAGCGGGGGCCGGGGGTCTCTGCGGCTCTGGGAGGGCAGCGCGGCGCAGTGGTGGGAGCGGGGGCCGGGGGTCTCTGTGGCTCTGGGAGGGCAGCGCCGCGCAGTGGTGGGAGCGGGGCCCGGGGGTCTCTGTGGCTCTGGGAGGGCAGCGCGGCGCAGTGGTGGGAGCGGGGCCGGGGGTCTCTGTGGCTCTGGGAGGGCAGCGCGGCGCAGTGGTGGGAGCGGGGCCGGGGGTCTCTGTGGCTCTGGGAGGGCAGCGCGGCGCAGTGGTGGGAGCGGGGGCCGGAGGCCGGGGGTCTCTGCCCAGCTCAGTGAGGGCTGACTGGCCCCCCCTTGGCCTGTCCCCCAGCCACGTGTCGGAGGCGCTGCGGCCCGGGAGCGGCTGGGAGGGACCCGGCGCCGAGAAGCTGAGCCGGGGCTGGGAGCAGGCGGGGGGCTCGGACGGGCCTGAGACCCCCATTCCCTCGCTGCTCTCCATGGCCACCCGCAGCCACATGGACATCACCACCCCCCCGCTGCCGCCCGTCGCCCCCGAGGTGCTGCGGGTGGCGGAGCACCGGCACCGCCGTGGCCTCATGCACCCCTCCATCTACCACGTGCTGACCAAGGTAGCCCGGCCGTAGGGGGTGGGGGCGGGACCTGGCCGGGGGGGGGCGGGGTGGGGCGGGGCCTGGCCGGGGGGGGGGGCGGGGCGGGGCCTGGCCGTGGGGGGCGGGGCGGGGCCTGGCCGGGGGGGGCGGGGGGGGGGCGGGGCCGCCGGGGGGGGGGCGGGGCGGGGCCTGGCCGTGGGGGGCGGGGCGGGGCCGGCTCTCACCCCTGTGCCGGCAGGGCGAGATCAAGCTGCCCGTGTGCATCGAGGACGAGTGCAGCCCCGAGCTGCCGCCCGCCGCCGTCCTGTTCCGCGCCGCCCGCCAGCACGTCTACGGGCTCCTCTTCGGCGTGGCCGAGAGCCAGCGCCGGGCCGAGCGCCTCGCCGTGCGCCGCCGCATCCCCACGCAAGGTAGGGGCACCACCCCAGCCCTGCCAGGGCACTGGGGGCCCGGGGGAGGGGCCAGGCCGCCCCGCTCCTCTCCCAGCCCTGAGGGCAGTGGGCGCAGCGGGGGCGGGGTGCCCGGGGTCTCTGAGAGGGCAGCGGGGGCAGGGTGCCCGGGGTCTCTGAGAGGGCAGCGGGGCGCAGTGGGCGCAGCGGGGGCGGGGTGCCCGGGGTCTCTGAGAGGGCAGCGGGGCGCAGTGGGCGCAGCGGGGGCGGGGTGCCCGGGGTCTCTGAGAGGGCAGCGGGGCGCAGTGGGCGCAGCGGGGGCGGGGTGCCCGGGGTCTCTGAGAGGGCAGCGGGGCGCAGTGGGCGCAGCGGGGGCGGGGTGCCCGGGGTCTCTGAGAGGGCAGCGGGGCGCAGTGGGCGCAGTGGGGGCGGGGTGCCCGGGGTCTCTGAGAGGGCAGCGGGGCGCAGTGGGCGCGGGGGGGCGGGGTGCCCGGGGTCTCTGAGAGGGCAGCGGGGCGCAGTGGGCGCAGCAGGGGCGGGGTGCCCGGGGTCTCTGAGAGGGCAGCGGGGCGCAGTGGGCGCAGCGGGGGCGGGGTGCCCGGGGTCTCTGAGAGGGCAGCGGGGCGCAGTGGGCGCGGGGGGGGGCGGGGTGCCCGGGGTCTCTGAGAGGGCAGCGGGGCGCAGTGGGCGCAGCGGGGGCCGGGTGCCCGGGGTCTCGGAGAGGGCAGCAGGGCGCAGTGGGCGCAGGGGGGGCGGGGTGCCCGGGGTCTCGGAGAGGGCAGCGGGGCGCAGTGGGCGCAGCGGGGGCGGGGTGCCCGGGGTCTCTGAGAGGGCAGCGGGGCGCAGTGGGCGCAGCGGGGGCGGGGTGCCCGGGGTCTCGGAGAGGGCAGCGGGGCGCAGTGGGCGCAGCGGGGGCGGGGTGCCCGGGGTCTCGGAGAGGGCAGCGGGGCGCAGTGGGCGCAGCGGGGGCGGGGTGCCCGGGGTCTTGGAGAGGGCAGCGGGGCGCAGTGGGCGCAGCGGGGGCGGGGTGCCCGGGGTCTCGGAGAGGGCAGCGGGGCGCAGTGGGCGCAGCGGGGGCGGGGTGCCCGGGGTCTCGGAGAGGGCAGCGGGGCGCAGTGGGCGCAGCGGGGGCGGGGTGCCCGGGGTCTTGGAGAGGGCAGCGGGGCGCAGTGGGCGCAGCGGGGGCGGGGTGCCCGGGGTCTCGGAGAGGGCAGCGGGGCGCAGTGGGCGCAGCGGGGGCGGGGTGCCCGGGGTCTCGGAGAGGGCAGCGGGGCGCAGTGGGCGCAGCGGGGGTGGGGTGCCCGGGGGTCTCTGAGAGGGCAGCGGGGCGCAGTGGGCGCAGCGGGGGCGGGGTGCCCGGCCCCCCCGCTCAGCGCCCCCCCTCGCCCGCAGTGCCGCCGGTGATGGTGAAGGAGTGGGCGGCGTACAAGGGCAAGTCCCCGCACACGCCGGAGCTGGTGGCGGCCGTGGCCTTCCGGGAGTGGACCTGCCCGGGCCTGCGGCGCCTGTGGCTGGGGAGGGCGGCGGAGGACAGGACCCGGCGCATGAGGGCCTTCCTGGCCTGCCTGCGCGCCGACACGCCCGGCATGCTCAACCCGGCCCGCGTGCCCGCCCACCTGCTGCTGCTGTGCTGCGTGCTGCGGTGAGTGGGGCTCTGACCCCTAGAGCCCGCTGCCCCCGTCACCCCCCCAGGCCGAGAGGGTCCAGCAGCCCCGCTCTGACCACTAGAGCCCGCTGCCCCCGTCCCCCCCCAGGCCGAGAGGGTCCAGCAGCCCCCGCTCTGACCACTAGAGCCCGCTGCCCCCATCACCCCCCCAGGCCGAGAGGGTCCAGCACCCCCGCTCTGACCACTAGAGCCCGCTGCCCCCGTCACCCCCCCTCCCAGGCCGAGAGGGTCCAGCAGCCCCCGCTCTGACCACTAGAGCCTGCTGCCCCCGTCCCCCCCCAGGCCGAGAGGGTCCAGCAGCCCCCGCTCTGACCACTAGAGCCCGCTGCCCCCGTCCCCCCCCAGGCCGAGAGGGTCCAGCAGCCCCCGCTCTGACCACTAGAGCCCGCTGCCCCCGTCACCCCCCCAGGGCCGAGAGGGTCCAGCAGCCCCCGCTCTGACCACTAGACCCCCCGTCACCCCCCAGGCCGAGAGGGTCCAGCAGCCCCCGCTCTGACCGCTAGAGCCCGCTGCCCCCGTCACTCCCCCAGGGCCGAGAGGGTCCAGCAGCCCCCGCTCTGACCACTAGAGCCCACTGCCCCCGTCACTCCCCCAGGGCCGAGAGGGTCCAGCAGCCCCCGCTCTGACCACTAGAGCCCCCTGCCCCCGTCACCCCCCCCAGGGCCGAGAGGGTCCAGCAGCCCCGCTCTGACCACTAGAGCCCGCTGCCCCCGTCACCCCCCCAGGGCCGAGAGGGTCCAGCAGCCCCCGCTCTGACCACTAGAGCCCACTGCCCCCGTCACCCCCCCAGGCCGAGAGGGTCCAGCAGCCCCCGCTCTGACCACTAGAGCCCGCTGCCCCCGTCACCCCCCCTCCCAGGCCGAGAGGGTCCAGCAGCCCCCGCTCTGACCACTAGAGCCCGCTGCCCCCGTCCCCCCCCAGGCCGAGAGGGTCCAGCAGCCCCCGCTCTGACCACTAGAGCCCACTGCCCCCGTCACCCCCCCTCCCAGGCCGAGAGGGTCCAGCAGCCCCGCTCTGACCACTAGAGCCCACTGCCCCCGTCACCCCCCTCCCAGGCCGAGAGGGTCCAGCAGCCCCCGCTCTGACCACTAGAGCCCGCTGCCCCCGTCACCCCCCCACAGGGCCGAGAGGGTCCAGCAGCCCCGCTCTGACCACTAGAGCCCACTGCCCCCGTCACCCCCCCTCCCAGGCCGAGAGGGTCCAGCAGCCCCCGCTCTGACCACTAGAGCCCGCTGCCCCCGTCACCCCCCCCAGGGCCGAGAGGGTCCAGCACCCCCGCTCTGACCACTAGAGCCTGCTGCCCCCGTCACCCCCCCCGGGCCGAGAGGGTCCAGCACCCCCGCTCTGACCACTAGAGCCTGCTGCCCCCGTCACCCCCCCCCGGGCCGAGAGGGTCCAGCAGCCCCCGCTCTGACCACTAGAGCCCGCTGCCCCCGTCACCCCCCCCCCAGGGCCGAGAGGGTCCAGCACCCCCGCTCTGACCACTAGAGCCCGCTGCCCCCGTCACCCCCCCCGGGCCGAGAGGGTCCAGCAGCCCCCGCTCTGACCACTAGAGCCCGCTGCCCCCGTCACCCCCCCCAGGGCCGAGAGGGTCCAGCAGCCCCGCTCTGACCACTAGAGCCCGCTGCCCCCGTCACCCCCCCCGGGCCGAGAGGGTCCAGCAGCCCCCGCTCTGACCACTAGAGCCCGCTGCCCCCGTCACCCCCCCAGGGCCGAGAGGGTCCAGCAGCCCCTGCTCTGACCACTAGAGCCCGCTGCCCCCGTCACCCCCCCAGGGCCGAGAGGGTCCAGCAGCCCCGCTCTGACCACTAGAGCCCGCTGCCCCTGTCACCCCCCCAGGCCGAGAGGGTCCAGCACCCCCGCTCTGACCACTAGAGCCCGCTGCCCCCGTCACCCCCCCTCCCAGGCCGAGAGGGTCCAGCAGCCCCCGCTCTGACCACTAGAGCCCGCTGCCCCCGTCACCCCCCCAGGGCCGAGAGGGTCCAGCAGCCCCTGCTCTGACCACTAGAGCCCGCTGCCCCCGTCACCCCCCAGGCCGAGAGGGTCCAGCAGCCCCCGCTCTGACCACTAGAGCCCGCTGCCCCCGTCACCCCCCCTCCCAGGCCGAGAGGGTCCAGCACCCCCGCTCTGACCACTAGAGCCCGCTGCCCCCGTCACCCCCCCAGGCCGAGAGGGTCCAGCAGCCCCCGCTCTGACCACTAGAGCCCGCTGCCCCCGTCACCCCCCCTCCCAGGCCGAGAGGGTCCAGCACCCCCGCTCTGACCACTAGAGCCCGCTGCCCCCGTCACCCCCCCCAGGGCCGAGAGGGTCCAGCAGCCCCCGCTCTGACCACTAGAGCCCGCTGCCCCCGTCACCCCCCCAGGGCCGAGAGGGTCCAGCAGCCCTCGCTCTGACCACTAGAGCCCGCTGCCCCCGTCACCCCCCCAGGGCCGAGAGGGTCCAGCAGCCCTCGCTCTGACCACTAGAGCCCGCTGCCCCCGTCACCCCCCAGGCCGAGAGGGTCCAGCAGCCCCCGCTCTGACCACTAGAGCCCGCTGCCCCCGTCACCCCCCCCAGGGCCGAGAGGGTCCAGCACCCCCGCTCTGACCACTAGAGCCCGCTGCCCCCGTCACCCCCCCCAGGGCCGAGAGGGTCCAGCACCCCCGCTCTGACCACTAGAGCCCGCTGCCCCCGTCACCCCCCCAGGGCCGAGAGGGTCCAGCAGCCCCCGCTCTGACCACTAGAGCCCGCTGCCCCCGTCACCCCCCCCAGGGCCGAGAGGGTCCAGCAGCCCCCGCTCTGACCACTAGAGCCCGCTGCCCCCGTCACCCCCCAGGCCGAGAGGGTCCAGCAGCCCCCGCTCTGACCACTAGAGCCCGCTGCCCCCGTCACCCCCCAGGCCGAGAGGGTCCAGCACCCCCGCTCTGACCACTAGAGCCCGCTGCCCCCGTCACCCCCCCCCCAGGCAGAGAGGGTCCAGCAGCCCCCGCTCTGACCACTAGAGCCCGCTGCCCCCGTCACCCCCCCTCCCAGGCCGAGAGGGTCCAGCACCCCCGCTCTGACCACTAGAGCCCGCTGCCCCCGTCCCCCCCCCAGGGCCGAGAGGGTCCAGCACCCCCGCTCTGACCACTAGAGCCCGCTGCCCCCGTCCCCCCCCAGGCCGAGAGGGTCCAGCAGCCCCCGCTCTGACCACTAGAGCCCGCTGCCCCCGTCACCCCCCAGGCCGAGAGGGTCCAGCAGCCCCCGCTCTGACCACTAGAGCCCGCTGCCCCCGTCACCCCCCCCAGGCCGAGAGGGTCCAGCACCCCCGCTCTGACCACTAGAGCCCGCTGCCCCCGTCACCCCCCCCCAGGCCGAGAGGGTCCAGCACCCCCGCTCTGACCACTAGAGCCCGCTGCCCCCGTCACCCCCCCAGGCCGAGAGGGTCCAGCAGCCCCCGCTCTGACCACTAGAGCCCGCTGCCCCCGTCACCCCCCCCCAGGGCCGAGAGGGTCCAGCAGCCCCCGCTCTGACCACTAGAGCCCGCTGCCCCCGTCACCCCCCCTCCCAGGCCGAGAGGGTCCAGCAGCCCCCGCTCTGACCACTAGAGCCCGCTGCCCCCGTCACCCCCCTCCCAGGCCGAGAGGGTCCAGCAGCCCCGCTCTGACCACTAGAGCCCGCTGCCCCCGTCACCCCCCCAGGGCCGAGAGGGTCCAGCAGCCCCTGCTCTGACCACTAGAGCCCGCTGCCCCCATCACTCCCCCCCAGGGCCGAGAGGGTCCAGCAGCCCCTGCTCTGACCACTAGAGCCCGCTGCCCCCGTCACCCCCCCAGGGCCGAGAGGGTCCAGCAGCCCCTGCTCTGACCACTAGAGCCCGCTGCCCCCGTCCCCCCCCAGGCCGAGAGGGTCCAGCAGCCCCCGCTCTGACCACTAGAGCCCGCTGCCCCCGTCACCCCCCCCAGGGCCGAGAGGGTCCAGCAGCCCCCGCTCTGACCACTAGAGCCCGCTGCCCCCGTCACCCCCCCCAGGGCCGAGAGGGTCCAGCAGCCCCCGCTCTGACCACTAGAGCCCACTGCCCCCGTCACCCCCCCAGGGCCGAGAGGGTCCAGCAGCCCCCGCTCTGACCACTAGAGCCCGCTGCCCCCGTCACCCCCCCAGGGCCGAGAGGGTCCAGCAGCCCCTGCTCTGACCACTAGAGCCCGCTGCCCCCGTCACCCCCCCCAGGGCCGAGAGGGTCCAGCAGCCCCGCTCTGACCACTAGAGCCCGCTGCCCCTGTCACCCCCCCCAGGCCGAGAGGGTCCAGCACCCCCGCTCTGACCACTAGAGCCCGCTGCCCCCGTCACCCCCCAGGCCGAGAGGGTCCAGCAGCCCCCGCTCTGACCCCTAGAGCCCGCTGCCCCCGTCACCCCCCCAGGGCCGAGAGGGTCCAGCAGCCCCTGCTCTGACCACTAGAGCCCGCTGCCCCCGTCACCCCCCCCAGGGCCGAGAGGGTCCAGCACCCCCGCTCTGACCACTAGAGCCCGCTGCCCCCGTCACCCCCCCCAGGGCCGAGAGGGTCCAGCAGCCCCCGCTCTGACCACTAGAGCCCGCTGCCCCCGTCACCCCCCCAGGGCCGAGAGGGTCCAGCACCCCCGCTCTGACCACTAGAGCTCGCTGCCCCCGTCACCCCCCCAGGGCCGAGAGGGTCCAGCAGCCCCCGCTCTGACCACTAGAGCCCGCTGCCCCCGTCACCCCCCAGGCCGAGAGGGTCCAGCACCCCCGCTCTGACCACTAGAGCCCGCTGCCCCCGTCACACCCCCCCCCCCCAGGCCGAGAGGGTCCAGCACCCCCGCTCTGACCACTAGAGCCCGCTGCCCCCGTCACCCCCCAGGGCCGAGAGGGTCCAGCACCCCCGCTCTGACCACTAGAGCCCGCTGCCCCCGTCACACCCCCCCAGGCCGAGAGGGTCCAGCACCCCCGCTCTGACCACTAGAGCCCGCTGCCCCCGTCACACCCCCCCAGGGCCGAGAGGGTCCAGCACCCCCGCTCTGACCACTAGAGCCCGCTGCCCCCGTCACACCCCCCCAGGCCGAGAGGGTCCAGCAGCCCCTGCTCTGACCACTAGAGCCCGCTGCCCCCGTCACCCCCCCCGGGCCGAGAGGGTCCAGCAGCCCCCGCTCTGACCACTAGAGCCCGCTGCCCCCGTCACCCCCCCCAGGGCCGAGAGGGTCCAGCAGCCCCTGCTCTGACCACTAGAGCCCGCTGCCCCCGTCACTCCCCCAGGGCCGAGAGGGTCCAGCAGCCCCCGCTCTGACCACTAGAGCCCGCTGCCCTCCCCGCGCCGGGCCTGGCTGGCTTCACGCCCCTTCTTCCGTTTCAGCTACATGACCCAGTGGCCGGGAGGGAGAGTCCTGCACAGACACGAGCTGGACGTGTTCCTGGCTCAGGCCGTGTCCCCCCAGATCTACGAGCCCGACCACCTGCAGGAGCTGAAGGTAGGGGCCGGCCCCCCCCCCGCCCCCCCCGGAGAGCCCCAGCGGGGCCCCAGCGCTCGCAGGGGGAGTCCCAGGCCGAGGCGGCAGACGGGGCCGTGCTGGGTCCCAGGCACAGGAAGGGAGACGCAGGGTGGTGGTGACGGCGCGTCAGGGACCCCCCACCCTGCACCCCGGAGCAGCCAGAACAGACCCCGCTGGCCGGTAGAACGGGGGGGGGGGGGTTACTGCTCCTCCGGGTGCAGCCCGGCACAGACGTGAGGTGGTCACGGGCGTCAGGGCCAGGGCGCCTCAGACCCCTCGGGGCAGGGTCCATCGCCCCCCAGCTCAGTCTGTTCCCTTCGTGTTCCCAGCCAGGGGCCGTCTCCCCCTCCCTCCCTGTCTCCCCCCTGGGAGGAGCCTTGTTCTCTGCCCAGGCTGGGCCCTGGGGTCTGGGCCAGTCCACGCGTGGGGAGTCAGTGGGAATTGCCCAGCCCAGCGCAGGGGGGACCCCGGGTCACCCCCACTACGGCACACTGGTCCCTACCGTCACAGCTAGGGAGCAGCACCGCGTCCCCGGCTAGACCTTCCAGCTCCGCGAGGCCTTTGCCTTGCACACGGCTGCTGCGAGCGAGACGAGCGAGTCGGGACCCTCGGGGGCAGGGGACCGCCAGTCCAGGGGACGGCGTCTTGGCCAGCGTGCCAAGTTCTCATTCAGAGCCTTTTTCCAGCCGAAGAGCGAGAGTCCGTGTGATGGTGCCATCGGCCGGCGGGGCCACCCGCGTGTCTCTTGGCCCTAGGGAGCGGCTTTGCGCCTGCACGTCACAGCGATGTTACAGATCCCACAAGGGGCCGTACAAGCGCCGGACACACGATTTATCGGGATCATAATGTTCAGCACATTATGAGTTTTGGAGTGACGTGCGGTTTGACTGCAGTTGAGCGCGGGGGTCTCGGAAAGGCGGGGGACTTGGAGTCCAGTTGCTGCCGGCTGGCAGGGGGGCGGTTTGGGCGACAGGTGAATGGGAGCAGGGTGTAGTAGTTAGAATAGGAGGGCAGGTCCCCATGGCTCCTAGGCGCTCTCCCTAGTTCTCTGGGGACAGTGGTGAAGTTCCTCCTTTCCTTGCTGACCTGTTCTGTTTCTCAGCTGCCTGCATGTCACCGCCGGCGAGTCCCCGCCGCGCAGTGTTGTGTGCGGCGTTTCCCCGGCTGCCCTGCCCCAGAGGTGGCTGCAGCCCGCCCCACGGTAAAGCGGTGGGAACGGTTCCTTTGCAGATCGAGAAGCTGGACGCCCGGGGGGTGCAGCTGGCAGCCCTCTTCATGAGCGGCGTGGACACGGCGCTGCTCGCCAACGACGCCTGCGGCCAGCCGGTGCCCTGGGAACACTGCTGCCCCTGGATCTACTTCGACGGCAAACTCTTCCAGACCAAGCTCATCAGAGCCACCCGGGACAGGGCCCCCCTCATTGACCTGTGTGACGGGCAGGTATGGGGCAGGGTGCCAGGTTTCTGGGGGCTAGTGGTTAGAGCAGGGGGCGCTGGGAGCCAGGACCCCTGGGTTCTCTGCCTGGCTGTGGGACGGGAGTGGGGTCTAGTGGTTAGAGCAGGGGGCACTGGGAGCCAGGACCCCTGGGTTCTCTGCCTGGCTGTGGGACGGGAGTGGGGTCTAGTGGTTAGAGCAGGGGGCACTGGGAGCCAGGACCCCTGGGTTCTCTGCCTGGCTGTGGGACGGGAGTGGGGTCTAGTGGTTAGAGCAGGGGGCACTGGGAGCCAGGACCCCTGGGTTCTCTGCCTGGCTGTGGGACGGGAGTGGGGTCTAGTGGTTAGAGCAGGGGGCACTGGGAGCCAGGACCCCTGGGTTCTCTGCCTGGCTGTGGGACGGGAGTGGGGTCTAGTGGTTAGAATGAGGACTCCTATCACTGTCTCCTGGGGGTGAGGGAGGGGGTTTGGGAGGCTGTTCTTGTTGGTCTGGTAATTCCTGGGGCCGCCTACGGGGGAGCGCAGACCTGGGGGATGAGGTCATCTGGACTCATCTTCCTCCTCCCCAGGCGGAGCAAGCAGCCAAAGTGGAGAGGATGAGACAGAGCATTCTGGAGGGTGTGAACCTCAATCGACAGGCTCCGCCCCCTCTGCTTCCGCCTCCCCCCTTCATGCCCGCCATGGCCACGCCCTTCTATTCAATGCCCCTCTACCCCCGCACGGCTGGCTCTGTGCCATTGCCGCCCCCTGGGAGGAGCAGAGGGTTCACAGGTGAGAGACTGTCCTGTTTCCTGAGCTGCGGCCCCACCCCTGTGCTCTGGGGCCCCACTTGCAGCTGGGTATTGGTGGCAGCGGTGGG
The DNA here is from genome assembly GCF_052426305.1 of Pelodiscus sinensis. NCBI lineage: Eukaryota > Metazoa > Chordata > Testudines > Trionychidae > Pelodiscus > Pelodiscus sinensis. Next base: position 34,430,724 of record NC_143069.1, on the reverse strand, counting down.
ATCACCTGGTGGCTGGATTGTGTGCATGTTTGGAGCAGGGATTCAGGGTCCTCTTTTCTCCCCCCTCCTATTGCACGTCTGTGGCATTCAGGGAGCTTGTGGGGTGCTCCGGAGTGGAGGGGCTGGGGGCATCAGCCCACTGAGATGCATCGGGACGGTTTCCCTGGGCCAGAGCAATAGATCGGACAGGGCCGGTTGGACCCAGGGCAGTTCAGCAGGCTGAGGCAGACCCTGTTGCTGCTCCCAATGCCGATGTTCCGCTTCAGGGGGCCTGGGTGTGGCCCTTGGTTCACTCGTCCCCCCGTCTCCTGTGACCTAGGTCTTCACCCCATCCCATCCCAGGGGGGCAAGCTGGAGATCGCTGGCATGGTCGTCGGCCAGTGGGCAGGCAGCAAGCCCTGGAGGGGGCGGGGCTCCTTCGGGATGCAGGTGGTATCTGTCGGAGGACCGGGGAAGGGGTAAGTACCACTGCACGGCAGGGGGGACCATCCTTCTCCCCATGGGCTGTCTCTGCCCCGGGCAAGCAATCCCTCTGGGGCGTTCTGTGTGGCTGTTCCCCAGCTGCCCTGCCCCAGACGCAGCTGCATCGGGGCACGCGGCAAGCCGTCCCTGCACGTAGCCCTCTGCAACGATGAGAATTATCCGTGATCCCTGCTCTGTAGCCTCACTGATCCCCCCCAGCTATTAGGCCTATTACCTAATGTCCTCGGTGTAACGACCCTGCCGCCAGCTAACGAGTGTCGTTCTCTGCCTGGCGCCGCCCCAGACGCAGCCGAGATGGGTCTGGAAAACTCCCCAAAGGAAACAAGAAGCTTAACAAGCAGGTACGTGTGTTTGCCTTTCCCTTCCCCGCGGCCTGGCCCTTCCCAGGGCCCCTCCGCCCCCAGGGCTGGGTCTGGGGCCGTCCGCAGGGTCTGCTGCGGCCAGCGCAAGGCCAAGGCTGCGTCCTGCGCTCTGCTTCTCTGGGGTCTCCTCTGCCTCCGGAGGATGGATAAGAATTCCCACTATTACATGGCTGTGCCCCAGAGGGGGCTGCCTCTCGGCCCTGGGCGAGCCTCCCCGCGCGGCGTTCTGTGCGGCTGTTCTCCCGCCGCCCCGCCCCAGAGGGGGCTGCCTCTCGGCCCTGGGCGAGCCTCCCTGCGCGGCGTTCTGTGCGGCTGTTCTCCCGCCGCCCCGCCCCAGAGGGGGCTGCCTCTCGGCCCTGGGCGAGCCTCCCCGCGCGGCGTTCTGTGCGGCTGTTCTCCCGCCGCCCCGCCCCAGAGGGGGCTGCCTCTCGGCCCTGGGCGAGCCTCCCTGCGCGGCGTTCTGTGCGGCTGTTCTCCTGCCGCCCTGCCCCAGAGGGGGCTGCCTCTCGGCCCTGGGCGAGCCTCCCCGCGCGGCGTTCTGTGCGGCTGTTCTCCCGCCGCCCTGCCCCAGAGGGGGCTGCATCTCGGCCCTGGGCGAGCCTCCCCGCGCGGCGTTCTGTGCGGCTGTTCTCCCGCCGCCCTGCCCCAGAGGGGGCTGCCTCTCGGCCCTGAGCGAGCCTCCCTGCGCGGCGTTCTGTGCGGCTGTTCTCCTGCCGCCCCGCCCCAGAGGGGGCTGCCTCTCGGCCCTGGGCGAGCCTCCCCGCGCGGCGTTCTGTGCGGCTGTTCTCCCGCCGCCCCGCCCCAGAGGGGGCTGCCTCTCGGCCCTGAGCGAGCCTCCCCACGCGGCGTTCTGTGCGGCTGTTCTCCCGCCGCCCCGCCCCAGAGGGGGCTGCATCTCAGCCCTGGGCGAGCCTCCCCGCGCGGCGTTCTGTGCGGCTGTTCTCCCGCCGCCCCGCCCCAGAGGGGGCTGCCTCTCGGCCCTGAGCGAGCCTCCCCACGCGGCGTTCTGTGCGGCTGTTCTCCCGCCGCCCCGCCCCAGAGGGGGCTGCCTCTCGGCCCTGGGCGAGCCTCCCCGCGCAGCGTTCTGTGCGGCTGTTCTCCCACCGCCCTGCCCCAGAGGGGGCTGCCTCTCGGCCCTGGGCGAGCCTCCCCGCGCGGCGTTCTGTGCGGCTGTTCTCCCACCGCCCTGCCCCAGAGGGGGCTGCCTCTCGGCCCTGAGCGAGCCTCCCCACGCGGCGTTCTGTGCGGCTGTTCTCCTGCCGCCCTGCCCCAGAGGGGGCTGCCTCTTGGCCCTGGGCGAGCCTCCCCGTGCGGCGTTCTGTGCGGCTGTTCTCCTGCCGCCCTGCCCCAGAGGGGGCTGCCTCTCGGCCCTGAGCGAGCTGCCCCGCGCGGCGTTCTGTGCGGCTGTTCTCCCGCCGCCCCACCCCAGAGGGGGCTGCATCTCGGCCCTGGGCGAGCCTCCCCGCGCGGCGTTCTGTGCGGCTGTTCTCCTGCCGGCCCGCCCCAGAGGGGGCTGCGTCTCGGCCCTGGGCGAGCCTCCCCGCGTGGCGTTCTGTGCGGCTGTTCTCCCGCCGCCCCACCCCAGAGGGGGCTGCCTCTCGGCCCTGAGCGAGCTGCCCCGCGCGGCGTTCTGTGCGGCTGTTCTCCCGCCGCCCCACCCCAGAGGGGGCTGCGTCTCGGCCCTGGGCGAGCCTCCCCGCGCGGCGTTCTGTGCGGCTGTTCTCCTGCCGGCCCGCCCCAGAGGGGGCTGCGTCTCGGCCCTGGGCGAGCCGCCCCGCGCGGCGTTCTGTGCGGCTGTTCTCCCGCCGCCCCGCCCCAGAGGGGGCTGCCTCTCGGCCCTGGTGAACAGAAGTGGGACTCCAATGAGCGTCTCTGTTGCTCCTGTTCTCTGCAGGGCTCGTCGGAGGGAGCAGCCAAAGTGGCGGAGATGCAGAGGGGGCAGCCCCCGTCGCAGGTGAACGGGGGCGAGGAGTCGGGGGGCAGCCCCTGCCCCCCAGCCCCATCACCAAGTGCCTTAGCCAGAGACACTGAGTCCTGCAGTGACCCATGTTGCGGGCGGCTGGCCCAGGAGGTGGAGCACGGCCCGGAGGCCAAGCTGCCCGTCCCGGCGCTGCAGAAGGAAGAGTGACGGGGCTGATGCGGGGGGCGGGGTCCAGAGTGGGGGGGCGCTGTGGGTCTGCGCCCGGACTCTGCAAGGCGGGGTTGTGTTATTTCGTACGGGAGTCTGTGCGGGTGGGGCAGCCTGTAGCGCTAGCACGCGAACGCCTCGGACTAGGTCGGGAGCCAGCCAGAGCCGCGGCGCCCGGCCTGCCCTGGGAAGCGACCGAGGGCGGGGGGCCTGTTCGTTGTGGGGTGGGGGGGTCCCTGGGGCACCTGCGGGGAAGGGGCCTAGCTCGCCCGAAAGCCGCTCAGCCCGGCTTTGTACAGAGCACAGAGATTCTATTCACAGAGTCGATCTAGAAAGTCGGTCCTGGGGGCAGAGACCCTCGCAGCCCCAGAGCTGCCCGCGTCTGGCCGGGGCAACCCGGGCGCCCTCTGAACCAGACAGGTCTGTAGCCCCCTCCCCCCGCCTCACAGCTCCCAGCGGGCTGGCCAAGGGAGGGTTCAGGTTGCTGGCCTGAGGGGGGTGGGCAGGGATTTGGGGGTATTAGTCCCTGGACTGGGGGGGCCTTGCGAGGGGGCAGGAGGAAGGCGGATCCCTCGGCCAGCTCTAGCCGAGCAAAGCGGAGGTAGGAGGCCAGTGGCTGCAGGACGGGGCTGTCCTGCCTCCTGCGCCCAGGCAGCGCCCAGGCAGCGCCTCTGCTCCCCGACCCAGCGGGTCCCCTGAGCTCTGGGGCTGGAACCGTGTAGCCGAGTAACCGGCGCCGCAGGCTACGGCATCCCCCGGCCAGGAAACGTTCAGCAGCCAGCTGACCGGCTCGGTGCCGGCTCGCGGGGTCTGGGCGCTCAGAGCCCCCGGACGGGGCTGCCGGATCAGGCGCAGCAGCGCTGGCTTGTGTGGGGCGCGGGTTGGAATCCGGCTCCCCTCGCGGGCCAGCTCCCGCCTGGTGCCTCGGATCCGCCCCGGGCGGGAAATGGGAGGCGCTCGGGGGCTGGCGGAAAGAGGCGAAGGCAGCCTGTGTGGGGGCACCCGCGGGACTCCAAGGGGAGCAGAGACGTTGCGGGGGCTGGGACGCAGTGCCCATGCCAAGGGGCGTCCCCAGCTCGTGGGGGCATCGCAGCTGCGCCCGCCCGGGCTGGCTTGGCGGGGAGACGCCCGGCGGAGCTGCACCGGAGACAGAGCTGGGGCCCCAGCGGCGTTGCGGAAACCGCCGTGGGACGACCTCAGTCACGGCGGTTCGGGCCACCGAGGCCTTGTCCTGGCCTGCGTGCCGGGGGCCGAGGCGGAGCCCTTCTCCGGCGCTGCGGGGGGGGGGGGGGGGGGGGGGGGCCGAGGCGGAGCCCTTCTCCGGCGCTGCGGGGGGGGGGCCGAGGCGGAGCCCTTCTCCGGCGCTGCGGGGGGGGGGGGGGGCCGAGGCGGAGCCCTTCTCCGGCGCTGCGGGGGGGGGGGGGGGGCCGAGGCGGAGCCCTTCTCCGGCGCTGCGGGGGGGGGGGGGCCGAGGCGGAGCCCTTCTCCGGCGCTGCGGGGGGGGGGGGGCCGAGGCGGAGCCCTTCTCCGGCGCTGCGGGGGGGGGGGGGCCGAGGCGGAGCCCTTCTCCGGCGCTGCGGGGGGGGGGGGGCCGAGGCGGAGCCCTTCTCCGGCGCTGCGGGGGGGGGGGCCGAGGCGGAGCCCTTCTCCGGCGCTGCGGGGGGGGGGGGCGAGGCGGAGCCCTTCTCCGGCGCTGCGGGGGGGGGGGGGCGAGGCGGAGCCCTTCTCCGGCGCTGCGGGGGGGGGGGGGCGAGGCGGAGCCCTTCTCCGGCGCTGCGGGGGGGGGGGGGGCGAGGCGGAGCCCTTCTCCGGCGCTGCGGGGGGGCCGAGGCGGAGCCCTTCTCCGGCGCTGCGGGGGGGGGGGGCCGAGGCGGAGCCCTTCTCCGGCGCTGCGGGGGGGGGGGGGGGCCGAGGCGGAGCCCTTCTCCGGCGCTGCGGGGGGGGGGCCGAGGCGGAGCCCTTCTCCGGCGCTGCGGGGGGGGGGGGCCGAGGCGGAGCCCTTCTCCGGCGCTGCGGGGGGGGGGGCGAGGCGGAGCAGGTGGAGAGCCCCGAGTGGAGCGTGAGCCCTGCGTGCAGGCGAGGGGGGGGAGTCTCCTGTCCCTTGGCCCTGCGGGGGAGCAGCGGCTGCGTCGCCTGGGGCAGGTCTCGCCGCTCCACCGTGCTGGAGCCTGGGCTGCTGCGTTTCTCTGCAGGGTTCCCTTTGCCCCTGACGGCTGTTTGCTCTGCGGGGGTCAGCCTGCGAGCCCCACAGCTGGGGGTCCGGCCCCTCCCCCTCCCGGTGTATTGAACCCGGGCGGCGAGACCCCCAGCGCGGGGAAGGGGCTTCGCTCTCTTCTCCGTGCGGCGTCGGCTGTAAGAGCCCAAACCCCACGGACGCGGGAATCCGCTTGCCACGGGGCCGGGGCGCGGCCACGTCCTGCCTCGGGCCACGCCGCCCAGCCGAGCGCTCCCCGGCTCCCACGCGCTCCCCGGTCTGGGTCCCTCCCGGCCCCGTTGTGGGGGGGCGAAGAGAGTCCGGGGCAGCGTCGAGCCGTTCAGTCCGGCAGCGCTGGGCGAGGGCTGCCCACTGCAATTAGCGAGAGCCAGGCCTTGGCACCACCCCGCGTTCCTGCTAAAGAGGCGCCGTCCCCGTCCCGCTCTGCTTCCTGGCTGCCCCGCCTCCGGGAGGGAGGCTTGTGCCTCAGTTTCTTCGGACGCTGATTGAATTTCCTTTGTAAAATCAAAGCCCGTCCCCTGCCGGCCAGGCAGAAACTCCTTCGGGGTCTCACTGCTACTGACGGCTACGGGGGGTTCAAATGAACTTTCCCTCCCCCCATTTTGAAATTAAAATAGTTTCTATCCCCACCCTCTATTACTCTGTGTCTCGCCATCCACGCCCCTCGCTTCTCCCCTGGGCCGGGCCCGCTTCGGCGAGAGCCACCGCTCTTGTGCGTTGATCGATGCTTTTCTGGATACAAACTAACGACTAGTGAGATTTTTACTGAAGCAAACCTCAAAAGTCTCAATTTTTTTTGTTTTTTTGGTTCTTAAATTGTAACCAGCTGAGTTTCCTCCCCCACCCCCCCTCCTCCAAAGAGCTTTGAAGCTTCCTTGAACCAGGTTTAACTAGCCATAGATTTTCTTTCCCCAACTTTTAAAATGCTTCTAGCACAAGAATCTAGGTTTTGCGACTATTTTTTGTTTAAACCCGAAAGGACATTTCACTGAAATGAGCAGGCGAGTAATCGTCCTTCTTGCCAGCCCGTCAAGTCACAATTCGGGCTTTTATTTATGAGGCGGAAAATCCAAGTCAGAAACTTCATGGGTTTTGTTGCTGTTCTTCCCGCAACTCCCTGGCCTGTTTTCTACGGCTCCTGACACGTGTTTTAGTGGGTGGATCAATGTTACCTCGACTTCCCGTGCCCCTCAGCCTGTGGCTAGAAAACCCTCTTGTCCCACTAGCCCCAGAACCCCCCAGTTTGCTCCCTAGTTTATCCATGTAAGTTGGGACGGTCCCGCTTCGGGAGGAAAAGTGGCGGGGGTGGGGATGGCGGGCAGGCTGCGCCGGCAGGGGGTTGTCCGTGGGAATGTCTCGGGAGGGTGGATCTGGGCGTGCGGTACGGTCACCTGTGATCGTGGAGAGAGACTTACAGTACTTAATAAAAGTCTATTCTTTTAGTAACCCCGCCTCCTGCATTGCTCTGATCTGCAGCGGAAGGTAGGGGGTTCTCTTCCGGCTCTCGGAGGGGAGCGAGGGCTAGTGGTTAGAGTGGGGGGGATGGGGGTAGTGTTCCCTGGAATCTGGGTGTTGGTGCGGCCACTCGGGAGAGGTTCAGATAGCACCCGGCTGATGTGCACAGCGCCTGCAGCTGGTTTTGGTTCCCCTGCTGGTGCACATTCGCACATGCCTCTGCACATACATTTATTCTGCACATGGATGGAAACGATTAGAGGGAACTCTGGGGGGTCTCCCCTTAGCTCTGGGAGGAGAAGGGGCTTAGGGGTTAGTGTTGGGGGGTGGCTGGGAGCCAGGGGCTGGGGTCTCCTCTTTGATGTGGGAGGGCAGTGGGGTCTAGTGGTTAGTGTTGGAGTGTGGCTGGGAGTCGGGGACTGGGGTCTGCCCTTAGCTGTGGGAGGGCAGTGGGGTCTAGGGGTTAGTGTTGGGGGGTGCCTGGGAGCCGGGAGCTGGGGTCTCCCCTTAGCTATGGGAGGGCAGTGGGGTCTAGGGGTTAGTGTTGGGGGGGCCGGGGTCTCCCCTTAGCTGTGGGAGGGGAGTGGGGTCTAGTGATTAGTGTTGGGGGGTAGCTGGGGGCTGGGGTCTCCCCTTAGCTGTGGGAGGGGAGTGGGGTCTAGGGGTTAGTGTTGGGGGGGGCTGGGGGCCGGGGTCTCCCCTTAGCTGTGGGAGGGCAGTGGGGTCTAGGGGTTAGTGTTGGGGGGTAGCTGGGGGCCGGGGTCTCCCCTTAGCTGCGGGAGGGCAGTGGGGTCTAGTGGTTAGTGTTGGGGGGAGGCTGGGGGCCGGGGTCTCCCCTTAGCTGTGGGAGGGCAGTGGGGTCTAGGGGTTAGTGTTGGGGGGAGGCTGGGGGCCGGGGTCTCCCCTTAGCTGCGGGAGGGCAGTGGGGTCTAGTGGTTAGTGTTGGGGGGAGGCTGGGGGCCGGGGTCTCCCCTTAGCTGTGGGAGGGCAGTGGGGTCTAGGGGTTAGTGTTGGGGGGGGCCGGGGTCTCCCCTTAGCTGTGGGAGGGCAGTGGGGTCTAGGGGTTAGTGTTGGGGGGTAGCTGGGGGCCGGGGTCTCCCCTTAGCTGTGAGAGGGCAGTGGGGTCTAGTGGTTAGTGTTGGGGGGTGGCCGGGGGCCGGGGTCTCCCCTTAGCTGTGGGAGGGCAGTGGGGTCTAGGGGTTAGTGTTGGGGGGGCCGGGGTCTCCCCTTAGCTGTGGGAGGGCAGTGGGGTCTAGGGGTTAGTGTTGGGGGGTAGCTGGGGGCCGGGGTCTCCCCTTAGCTGTGAGAGGGCAGTGGGGTCTAGTGGTTAGTGTTGGGGGGTGGCCGGGGGCCGGGGTCTCCCCTTAGCTGTGAGAGGGCAGTGGGGTCTAGGGGTTAGTGTTGGGGGTAGCTGGGGGCTGGGGTCTCCCCTTAGCTGTGGGAGGGCAGTGGGGTCTAGGGGTTAGTGTTGGGGGGGGCTGGGGGCCGGGGTCTCCCCTTAGCTGCGGGAGGGCAGTGGGGTCTAGTGGTTAGTGTTGGGGAGAGGCTGGGGTCTCCCCTTAGCTGTGGTAGGGCAGTGAGGTCTAGGGGTTAGTGCTGGGGGGGTAGCCGGGGGCTGGGGTCTCCCCTTAGCTGTGGGAGGGCAGTGGGGTCTAGTGGTTAGTGTTAGGGGGAGGCTGGGGGCCGGGGTCTCCCCTAGCTCAGGGAGGGCAGTGGGGTCTAGGGGTTAGTGTTGGGGGGTAGCTGGGGGGCTGGGGTCTCCCCTTAGCTGCGGGAGGGCAGTGGGGTCTAGTGGTTAGTGTTGGGGGGGACTGGGGGCCGGGGTCTCCCCTTAGCTGTGGGAGGGCAGTGGGGTCTAGTGGTTAGTGTTGGGGGGTGGCTGGGGGCCGGGGTCTCCCCTTAGCTGTGGGAGGGCAGTGGGGTCTAGGGGTTAGTGTTGGGGGGGGCTGGGGGCCGGGGTCTCCCCTTAGCTGTGGGAGGGCAGTGGGGTCTAGTGGTTAGTGTTGGGGGGGACTGGGGGCCGGGGTCTCCCCTTAGCTGTGGGAGGGCAGTGGGGTCTAGGGGTTAGTGTTGGGGGGAGGCTGGGGGCCGGGGTCTCCCCTTAGCTGCGGGAGGGCAGTGGGGTCTAGTGGTTAGTGTTGGGGGGTTGGCTGGGGGCCGGGGTCTCCCCTTAGCTGTGGGAGGGCAGTGGGGTCTAGGGGTTAGTGTTGGGGGGAGGCTGGGGGCCGGGGTCTCCCCTTAGCTGTGGTAGGGCAGTGGGGTCTAGGGGTTAGTGTTGGGGGTAGCTGGGGGCCGGGGTCTCCCCTTAGCTGTGGGAGGGCAGTGGGGTCTAGGGGTTAGTGTTGGGGGGGACTGGGGGCCGGGGTCTCCCCTTAGCTGTGGTAGGGCAGTGGGGTCTAGGGGTTAGTGTTGGGGGTAGCTGGGGGCCGGGGTCTCCCCTTAGCTGTGGGAGGGCAGTGGGGTCTAGGGGTTAGTGTTGGGGGGTGGCTGGGGGCCGGGGTCTCCCCTTAGCTGTGGGAGGGCAGTGGGGTCTAGGGGTTAGTGTTGGGGGGTAGCTGGGGGCCGGGGTCTCCCCTTAGCTGTGGGAGGGCAGTGGGGTCTAGTGGTTAGTGTTGGGGGTAGCTGGGGGCCGGGGTCTCCCCTTAGCTGTGGGAGGGCAGTGGGGTCTAGGGGTTAGTGTTGGGGGGTAGCTGGGGGCCGGGGTCTCCCCTTAGCTGTGGGAGGGCAGTGGGGTCTAGGGGTTAGTGTTGGGGGGAGGCTGGGGGCCGGGGTCTCCCCTTAGCTGTGGGAGGGCAGTGGGGTCTAGTGGTTAGTGTTGGGGGGAGGCTGGGGGCCGGGGTCTCCCCTTAGCTGTGGGAGGGCAGTGGGGTCTAGGGGTTAGTGTTGGGGGGAGGCTGGGGGCCGGGGTCTCCCCTTAGCTGTGGGAGGGCAGTGGGGTCTAGTGGTTAGTGTTGGGGGGGACTGGGGGCCGGGGTCTCCCCTTAGCTGTGGGAGGGCAGTGGGGTCTAGGGGTTAGTGTTGGGGGGAGGCTGGGGGCCGGGGTCTCCCCTTAGCTGCGGGAGGGCAGTGGGGTCTAGGGGTTAGTGTTGGGGGGAGGCTGGGGGCCGGGGTCTCCCCTTAGCTGTGGGAGGGCAGTGGGGTCTAGGGGTTAGTGTTGGGGGGTGGCTGGGGGCTGGGGTCTCCCCTTAGCTGCGGGAGGGCAGTGGGGTCTAGGGGTTAGTGTTGGGGGGTAGCTGGGGGCCGGGGTCTCCCCTTAGCTGCGGGAGGGCAGTGGGGTCTAGGGGTTAGTGTTGGGGGGGTAGCTGGGGGCCGGGGTCTCCCCTTAGCTGTGGGAGGGCAGTGGGGTCTAGTGGTTAGTGTTGGGGGTTGGCTGGGGGCCGGGGTCTCCCCTTAGCTGTGGGAGGGCAGTGGGGTCTAGGGGTTAGTGTTGGGGGGTAGCTGGGGGCCGGGGTCTCCCCTTAGCTGCGGGAGGGCAGTGGGGTCTAGGGGTTAGTGTTGGGGGGTAGCTGGGGGCCGGGGTCTCCCCTTAGCTGTGGGAGGGCAGTGGGGTCTAGTGGTTAGTGTTGGGGGTAGCTGGGGGCCGGGGTCTCCCCTTAGCTGTGGGAGGGCAGTGGGGTCTAGTGGTTAGTGTTGGGGGGGGCTGGGGGCCGGGGTCTCCCCTTAGCTGTGGGAGGGCAGTGGGGTCTAGTGGTTAGTGTTGGGGGTAGCTGGGGGCCGGGGTCTCCCCTTAGCTGTGGGAGGGCAGTGGGGTCTAGGGGTTAGTGTTGGGGGGAGGCTGGGGGCCGGGGTCTCCCCTTAGCTGTGGGAGGGCAGTGGGGTCTAGTGGTTAGTGTTGGGGGTTGGCTGGGGGCCGGGGTCTCCCCTTAGCTGTGGGAGGGCAGTGGGGTCTAGTGGTTAGTGTTGGGGGGAGGCTGGGGGCCGGGGTCTCCCCTTAGCTGTGAGAGGGCAGTGGGGTCTAGTGGTTAGTGTTGGGGGGGGCTGGGGGCCGGGGTCTCCCCTTAGCTGCGGGAGGGCAGTGGGGTCTAGGGGTTAGTGTTGGGGGGTAGCTGGGGGCCGGGGTCTCCCCTTAGCTGTGGGAGGGCAGTGGGGTCTAGGGGTTAGTGTTGGGGGGGGCTGGGGGCCGGGGTCTCCCCTTAGCTGTGGGAGGGCAGTGGGGTCTAGTGGTTAGTGTTGGGGGTAGCTGGGGGCCGGGGTCTCCCCTTAGCTGTGGTAGGGCAGTGGGGTCTAGGGGTTAGTGTTGGGGGGGGCTGGGGGCCGGGGTCTCCCCTTAGCTGTGGGAGGGCAGTGGGGTCTAGGGGTTAGTGTTGGGGGGGGGCTGGGGGCCGGGGTCTCCCCTTAGCTGTGGGAGGGCAGTGGGGTCTAGTGGTTAGTGTTGGGGGGAGGCTGGGGGCCGGGGTCTCCCCTTAGCTGTGGGAGGGCAGTGGGGTCTAGGGGTTAGTGTTGGGGGGGACTGGGGGCCGGGGTCTCCCCTTAGCTGTGAGAGGGCAGTGGGGTCTAGGGGTTAGTGTTGGGGGGGGCTGGGGGCCGGGGTCTCCCCTTAGCTGTGAGAGGGCAGTGGGGTCTAGGGGTTAGTGTTGGGGGGGACTGGGGGCCGGGGTCTCCCCTTAGCTGTGGGAGGGCAGTGGGGTCTAGGGGTTAGTGTTGGGGGGGACTGGGGGCCGGGGTCTCCCCTTAGCTGTGAGAGGGCAGTGGGGTCTAGTGGTTAGTGTTGGGGGGAGGCTGGGGGCCGGGGTCTCCCCTTAGCTGTGGGAGGGCAGTGGGGTCTAGGGGTTAGTGTTGGGGGGGGCTGGGGGCCGGGGTCTCCCCTTAGCTGTGGGAGGGCAGTGGGGTCTAGTGGTTAGTGTTGGGGGGGGCTGGGGGCCGGGGTCTCCCCTTAGCTGTGGGAGGGCAGTGGGGTCTAGGGGTTAGTGTTGGGGGTAGCTGGGGGCCGGGGTCTCCCCTTAGCTGTGGGAGGGCAGTGGGGTCTAGGGGTTAGTGTTGGGGGGTAGCTGGGGGCCGGGGTCTCCCCTTAGCTGTGGGAGGGCAGTGGGGTCTAGGGGTTAGTGTTGGGGGGGACTGGGGGCCGGGGTCTCCCCTTAGCTGTGGGAGGGCAGTGGGGTCTAGGGGTTAGTGTTGGGGGGGTAGCTGGGGGCCGGGGTCTCCCCTTAGCTGTGGGAGGGCAGTGGGGTCTAGGGGTTAGTGTTGGGGGGGTAGCTGGGGGCCGGGGTCTCCCCTTAGCTGTGGGAGGGCAGTGGGGTCTAGGGGTTAGTGTTGGGGGGAGGCTGGGGGCCGGGGTCTCCCCTTAGCTGTGGGAGGGCAGTGGGGTCTAGGGGTTAGTGTTGGGGGGAGGCTGGGGGCCGGGGTCTCCCCTTAGCTGTGGGAGGGCAGTGGGGTCTAGGGGTTAGTGTTGGGGGGGGCTGGGGGCCGGGGTCTCCCCTTAGCTGTGGGAGGGCAGTGGGGTCTAGTGGTTAGTGTTGGGGGGAGGCTGGGGGCCGGGGTCTCCCCTTAGCTGTGGGAGGGCAGTGGGGTCTAGTGGTTAGTGTTGGGGGTAGCTGGGGGCCGGGGTCTCCCCTTAGCTGTGGGAGGGCAGTGGGGTCTAGGGGTTAGTGTTGGGGGGGGCTGGGGGCCAGGGTCTCCCCTTAGCTGTGGGAGGGCAGTGGGGTCTAGGGGTTAGTGTTGGGGGGTAGCTGGGGGCCGGGGTCTCCCCTTAGCTGTGGGAGGGCAGTGGGGTCTAGGGGTTAGTGTTGGGGGTAGCTGGGGGCTGGGGTCTCCCCTTAGCTGCGGGAGGGCAGTGGGGTCTAGGGGTTAGTGTTGGGGGGGACTGGGGGCCGGGGTCTCCCCTTAGCTGTGGGAGGGCAGTGGGGTCTAGTGGTTAGTGTTGGGGGGGACTGGGGGCCGGGGTCTCCCCTTAGCTGTGGGAGGGCAGTGGGGTCTAGTGGTTAGTGTTGGGGGGTGGCTGGGGGCCGGGGTCTCCCCTTAGCTGTGGGAGGGCAGTGGGGTCTAGTGGTTAGTGTTGGGGGGAGGCTGGGGGCCGGGGTCTCCCCTTAGCTGTGGGAGGGCAGTGGGGTCTAGTGGTTAGTGTTGGGGGGTAGCTGGGGGCTGGGGTCTCCCCTTAGCTGCGGGAGGGCAGTGGGGTCTAGTGGTTAGTGTTGGGGGGTGGCTGGGGGCCGGGGTCTCCCCTTAGCTGTGGGAGGGCAGTGGGGTCTAGGGGTTAGTGTTGGGGGGAGGCTGGGGGCCGGGGTCTCCCCTTAGCTGTGGGAGGGCAGTGGGGTCTAGGGGTTAGTGTTGGGGGGAGGCTGGGGGCCGGGGTCTCCCCTTAGCTGTGGGAGGGCAGTGGGGTCTAGTGGTTAGTGTTGGGGGGAGGCTGGGGGCTGGGGTCTCCCCTTAGCTGTGGGAGGGCAGTGGGGTCTAGGGGTTAGTGTTGGGGGGGTAGCTGGGGGCTGGGGTCTCCCCTTAGCTGTGGGAGGGCAGTGGGGTCTAGGGGTTAGTGTTGGGGGTAGCTGGGGGCCGGGGTCTCCCCTTAGCTGTGGGAGGGCAGTGGGGTCTAGGGGTTAGTGTTGGGGGGGGCTGGGGGCCGGGGTCTCCCCTTAGCTGTGGGAGGGCAGTGGGGTCTAGTGGTTAGTGTTGGGGGGAGGCTGGGGGCCGGGGTCTCCCCTTAGCTGTGGGAGGGCAGTGGGGTCTAGGGGTTAGTGTTGGGGGGGGCTGGGGGCCGGGGTCTCCCCTTAGCTGTGGGAGGGCAGTGGGGTCTAGGGGTTAGTGTTGGGGGGGGCTGGGGGCCGGGGTCTCCCCTTAGCTGTGGGAGGGCAGTGGGGTCTAGTGGTTAGTGTTGGGGGGAGGCTGGGGGCCGGGGTCTCCCCTTAGCTGTGGGAGGGCAGTGGGGTCTAGTGGTTAGTGTTGGGGGGAGGCTGGGGGCTGGGGTCTCCCCTTAGCTGTGGGAGGGCAGTGGGGTCTAGGGGTTAGTGTTGGGGGGAGGCTGGGGGCCGGGGTCTCCCCTTAGCTGTGGGAGGGCAGTGGGGTCTAGGGGTTAGTGTTGGGGGGTAGCTGGGGGCTGGGGTCTCCCCTTAGCTGTGGGAGGGCAGTGGGGTCTAGTGGTTAGTGTTGGGGGTAGCTGGGGGCCGGGGTCTCCCCTTAGCTGTGGTAGGGCAGTGGGGTCTAGTGGTTAGTGTTGGGGGGTAGCTGGGGGCCGGGGTCTCCCCTTAGCTGCGGGAGGGCAGTGGGGTCTAGGGGTTAGTGTTGGGGGGGGCTGGGGGCCGGGGTCTCCCCTTAGCTGTGGGAGGGCAGTGGGGTCTAGGGGTTAGTGTTGGGGGGGGCTGGGGGCCGGGGTCTCCCCTTAGCTGCGGGAGGGCAGTGGGGTCTAGTGGTTAGTGTTGGGGGGAGGCTGGGGGCCGGGGTCTCCCCTTAGCTGTGGGAGGGCAGTGGGGTCTAGTGGTTAGTGTTGGGGGGAGGCTGGGGGCCGGGGTCTCCCCTTAGCTGTGGGAGGGCAGTGGGGTCTAGTGGTTAGTGTTGGGGGGAGGCTGGGGGCCGGGGTCTCCCCTTAGCTGTGGGAGGGCAGTGGGGTCTAGGGGTTAGTGTTGGGGGGTAGCTGGGGGCTGGGGTCTCCCCTTAGCTGCGGGAGGGCAGTGGGGTCTAGTGGTTAGTGTTGGGGGTAGCTGGGGGCTGGGGTCTCCCCTTAGCTGTGGGAGGGCAGTGGGGTCTAGGGGTTAGTGTTGGGGGGTAGCTGGGGGCTGGGGTCTCCCCTTAGCTGTGAGAGGGCAGTGGGGTCTAGGGGTTAGTGTTGGGGGGGACTGGGGGCCGGGGTCTCCCCTTAGCTGTGGGAGGGCAGTGGGGTCTAGGGGTTAGTGTTGGGGGGGTAGCTGGGGGCCGGGGTCTCCCCTTAGCTGTGGGAGGGCAGTGGGGTCTAGTGGTTAGTGTTGGGGGGTAGCTGGGGGCCGGGGTCTCCCCTTAGCTGTGGTAGGGCAGTGGGGTCTAGGGGTTAGTGTTGGGGGGGGCTGGGGGCCGGGGTCTCCCCTTAGCTGCGGGAGGGCAGTGGGGTCTAGGGGTTAGTGTTGGGGGGAGGCTGGGGGCTGGGGTCTCCCCTTAGCTGTGGGAGGGCAGTGGGGTCTAGTGGTTAGTGTTGGGGGGTAGCTGGGGGCCGGGGTCTCCCCTTAGCTGTGGGAGGGCAGTGGGGTCTAGTGGTTAGTGCTGGGGGGGCTGGGGGCCGGGGTCTCCCCTTAGCTGTGGGAGGGCAGTGGGGTCTAGTGGTTAGTGCTGGGGGGGGGCTGGGGGCGGAGGGTGGGGGCCGGGGCCCAGGGGCTGGTGCTGGGGGGGGCTGGGGGCCGGGGTCTCCCCTTAGCTGTGGGAGGGCAGTGGGGTCTAGTGGTTAGTGTTGGGGGGTAGCTGGGGGCCGGGGTCTCCCCTTAGCTGTGGGAGGGCAGTGGGGTCTAGGGGTTAGTGTTGGGGGGAGGCTGGGGGCCGGGGTCTCCCCTTAGCTGCGGGAGGGCAGTGGGGTCTAGGGGTTAGTGTTGGGGGTAGCTGGGGGCTGGGGTCTCCCCTTAGCTGCGGGAGGGCAGTGGGGTCTAGGGGTTAGTGTTGGGGGGAGGCTGGGGGCTGGGGTCTCCCCTTAGCTGTGGGAGGGCAGTGGGGTCTAGGGGTTAGTGTTGGGGGGAGGCTGGGGGCTGGGGTCTCCCCTTAGCTGTGGGAGGGCAGTGGGGTCTAGGGGTTAGTGTTGGGGGTAGCTGGGGGCTGGGGTCTCCCCTTAGCTGTGGGAGGGCAGTGGGGTCTAGGGGTTAGTGTTGGGGGGTAGCTGGGGGCTGGGGTCTCCCCTTAGCTGTGAGAGGGCAGTGGGGTCTAGGGGTTAGTGTTGGGGGTAGCTGGGGGCTGGGGTCTCCCCTTAGCTGCGGGAGGGCAGTGGGGTCTAGGGGTTAGTGTTGGGGGGTGGCTGGGGGCCGGGGTCTCCCCTTAGCTGTGGGAGGGCAGTGGGGTCTAGGGGTTAGTGTTGGGGGGTAGCTGGGGGCCAGGGTCTCCCCTTAGCTGTGGGAGGGCAGTGGGGTCTAGGGGTTAGTGTTGGGGGTAGCTGGGGGCCGGGGTCTCCCCTTAGCTGTGGGAGGGCAGTGGGGTCTAGGGGTTAGTGTTGGGGGTAGCTGGGGGCCGGGGTCTCCCCTTAGCTGTGGTAGGGCAGTGGGGTCTAGGGGTTAGTGTTGGGGGTAGCTGGGGGCTGGGGTCTCCCCTTAGCTGTGGTAGGGCAGTGGGGTCTAGTGGTTAGTGTTGGGGGGTAGCTGGGGGCCGGGGTCTCCCCTTAGCTGTGGGAGGGCAGTGGGGTCTAGGGGTTAGTGTTGGGGGGGGCTGGGGGCCGGGGTCTCCCCTTAGCTGTGGGAGGGCAGTGGGGTCTAGGGGTTAGTGGTGGGGGGATGGGTGGGGCCAGGCTCTTGCCACTCCCAAGATGGCGCCCAGAGCCCAAGGGCAACGCGACGCTCCCAAGATGGCGAAAGCCGCGGCTTGACCTCGCGGCGCTCCGTCCCTGACAGGGGCGGGGCGCACGCCGGCCGCTCCCAAGATGGCGGCTCCTCCTCGCCACTCCCAAGATGGCTGCCGCGCCCGTCTCCGCGCTCGCTGCCACTCCCAAGATGGCGTCGGGCCCCGCCCCGTGTTTTGAATAAACTTTATTGAGAGGCCGGAGCCGGAACAGGATCCTGGGGCCTGGGCCGAGCGGGACCGGAGCGCGGGGGCCCGCGGGGGGAGGGGCGCGGAGCGGGGAGGGGCGAGGCGCGGGGGGAGGTGCGCGGAGCGGGAGGCCCGCGGGGGGAGGGGCGCCGCGGGGGGAGGGGCGGCGCGGGGGGCCCGCGGGGGGAGGGGCGCGGAGCGGGAGGCCCGCGGGGGGAGGGGCGCGGAGCGGGGGGAGGGGCAGACCCCCCGGGCCCAGGCTCGCTCGGGGGGCCCGGCCCCGGGGTCGCTGGGCGCCGCCATGGCCTCCGTGCCCGTCTATTGCCTCTGCCGCCTGCCCTACGACGTGACCCGCTTCATGATCGAGTGCGACGGCTGCCAGGACTGGTTCCACGGCAGGTGGGCGCGGGGGGATGGGGCCGGGGCCTGGCCCGTCGGGGGTGGGTGGTTCCCGCGGGGGGGGATGGGGCCGGGGTCCGGCCCGTCGGGGGTGGGTGGTTCCCACGGGGGGGGATGGGGCCGGGGTCCGGCCCGTCGGGGGTGGGTGGTTCCCACGGGGGGGGGGATGGGGCCGGGGTCCGGCCCGTCGGGGCGTGGTTCCCGCGGGGGGGATGGGGCCGGGGCCTGGCCCGTCGGGGGCAGGGGTGGTTCCCGCGGGGGGATGGGGCCGGGGCCTGGCCCGTCGGGGGCGGGTGGTTCCCACGGGGGGGGATGGGGCCGGGGTCCGGCCCGTCGGGGGTGGGTGGTTCCCACGGGGGGCCGGGGTCCGGGGGGGGGGGATGGGGCCGGGGTCCGGCCCGTCAGGGGTCGGTGGTTCCCACGGGTGGGGGGGATGGGGCCGGGGCCTGGCCCGTCGGGGGTCGGTGGTTCCCGCGGGGGGGATGGGGCCAGGGTCCGGCCCGTCGGGGGTCGGTGGTTCCCGCGGGGGGGATGGGGCCGGGGTCCGGCCCGTCGGGGGTCGGGTGGGGGGACGGGGGGGGGATGGGGCCGGGGTCCGGCCCGTCGGGGGTCGGTGGTTCCCGCGGGGGATGGGGCCGGGGCCTGGCCCGTCGGGGGTCGGTGGTTCCCGCGGGGGGGATGGGGCCGGGGGGGGGGGGCTGGGGCGCGGGGGGGGTGGGGCCGGGGCCGGGGGGGCCGGCCGCGGGGGGGGGGCCGGGGAGGGTCCCGTGGGGGGGGATGGGGCCGGGGCCTGGCCCGTCGGGGGTCGGTGGTTCCCGCGGGGGGGATGGGGCCGGGGCCTGGCCCGTCGGGGGTCGGTGGTTCCCGCGGGGGGGGATGGGGCCGGGGCCTGGCCCGTCGGGGGCTGGTGGTTCCCGCGGGGGGATGGGGCCGGGGCCTGGCCCGTCGGGGGCTGGTGGTTCCCGCGGGGGGGGATGGGGCCGGGGCCTGGCCTGTCGGGGGTCGGTGGTTCCCGCGGGGGGGGGATGGGGCCGGGGCCTGGCCCGTCGGGGGTCGGTGGTTCCCGCGGGGGGGATGGGGCCGGGGCCTGGCCCGTCGGGGGTCGGTGGTTCCCGCGGGGGGGATGGGGCCGGGGCCTGGCCCGTCGGGGGCTGGTGGTTCCCGCGGGGGGGGATGGGGCCGGGGCCTGGCCTGTCGGGGGTCGGTGGTTCCCGCGGGGGGGGGATGGGGCCGGGGCCTGGCCCCTCGGGGGCGGGGGCTCCGGGGGTCTGACCCCTGGCCCGTGGCTAAGCGGCTCTCTCCCCAGCTGCGTGGGGGTGGAGGAGGACGCGGCGGCCGACATCGACCTGTACCACTGCCCCAACTGCCAGCTGGCGCACGGCCCCTCCGTCAGTGAGTACCTGGACCCTGCCCGGGCCCCCGTCCCCGCCGGAGCCGCCCTCACGGGTCCCGTGTCTCCCGCAGTGAAACGCCGCCGGGGGCCCCAGAGGCAGCAGGACGCGGGGCTGAGCAGGGAGCCGGGCGGCGCCGTGCGGACGGGCAGCGCCCAGTTCATAAAGGAGCTTCGAGCCCGCTCGTTCCCCAGGTGAGGGGCGCTGGGGGGGAGGGGCCGGGGGGCGCGCGGGGGGAGGGGCCGGGGGGCGCGCGGGGGGAGGGGCCGGGGGCGCCGGGGTTCCCACGCGCCTCCCTCGCCACGTCAGCGTCTGACCCGGGCGCCGAGCGTCCTGCGGCTCCATCCCCGAGTCCCTTGCTCCGGCCGAGCGTTTCCCTGCCGCCTCGCCCCAGAGGGGGCAGCGTTCCATGTGGCGGTTACCCAGCCGCCTCGCCCCAGAGGGGGCAGCGTTCCATGTGGCGGTTACCCAGCCGCCTCGCCCCAGAGGTGGCTGCACCGTTGGCCTGCGCCTCCCCCCCGCAGTGCGGACGAGGTGATCCTGAAGCCCAGCGGGGCCCAGCTCACAGTCGAGTACCTGGAGGAGAACAGCTTCAGCGTCCCCATCCTGGTGCTGAAGAAGGAGGGGCTGGGCATGACGCTGCCCCCCCCGTCCTTCACCGTGCGGGACATTGAGCACTACGTGGGTAAGGCCGCCGGCGGGGAGGGGCCCTGGGGCTGCGGGGGGCCCTGGGGCTGCGGGGGGCAGTGGGGGGCCCTAGGGCTGCGGGGGGCAGTGGGGGGCCCTGGGGCTGCGGGGGCCCTGGAGCTGCGGGGGGCTGCGGGGGGCCCTGGGGCTGCGGGGGGCCCTAGGGCTGCGGGGGGCAGTGGGGGGGGGTGGGGGGCCCTGGGGCTGCGGGGGCCCTGGAGCTGCGGGGGGCAGCGGGGGCCCTGGGGCTGCGGGGGCCCTGGAGCTGCGGGGGGCCCTGGGGCAGTGGGGCAGGGGGCGGGGGGCCCTGGGGCTGCGGGGGGCCCTGGGGCAGTGGGGGGCAGTGGGGGGCCCTGGGGCAGTGGGGGACCCTGGGGCAGTGGGGAGGGGGCGGGGGGCCCTGGGGCTGCGGGGGGCCCTGGGGCAGTGGGGGGCAGTGGGGGACCCTGGGGCAGTGGGAGGCAGCGGGGGGCCCTGGAGCTGCGGGGGGCCCTGGGGCAGTGGGGGGCAGTGGGGGGCCTGGGGGTGGGGGCCCTGGGGGGTGGGGGGGGGGCAGTGGGGGACCCTGGGGCAGTGGGAGGCAGCGGGGGGCCCTGGAGCTGCGGGGGGCCCTGGGGCAGTGGGGGGCAGTGGGGGACCCTGGGGCAGTGGGAGGCAGCGGGGGGCCCTGGGGCTGCGGGGGGCCCTGGGGCAGTGGGGGGCAGTGGGGGACCCTGGGGCAGTGGGAGGCAGTGGGGGGCCCTGGGGCAGTGGGGGGCAGTGGGGGACCCTGGGGCTGCGGGGGCCCTGGAGCTGCGGGGGGCAGCGGGCTGGTGCCTCTCACGCTGCGCCCCCCAGGCCCCGACAAGGAGATCGACGTGATCGACGTGGGCCGCCAGGCCGACTGCCGCATGCGCCTGGGCGACTTCCTGTCCTGCTTCTGCGCCGCCCGGCGGGACCGGGTGCTCAACGTCATCAGCCTGGAGTTCTCCGAGAGCCGGTCAGCCGGGGGGGGGCTAAGGGAGAGGGGATTCCCCCCAGGACCGCTCCTCTGCCTTCACCTCCACCCTGTGGGTTCTGCCCCCCCCCGTGCGCTGGGTCCCGCGGGCTGACGGCTCTGCCCCCCCCCGGGCGCTGGGTCCCGCGGGCTGACGGCTCTGCCCCCCCCCGGGCGCTGGGTCCCGCGGGCTGACGGCTCTGCCCCCCCCCAGGGGCGCTGGGGCCCATAGGGCTTATGGCTCTGCCCCCCCCGGGCGCTGGGGCCCGTGGGCTGATGGCTCTGCCCCCCCCGGGCGCTGGGGCCCGCGGGCTACCGGCTCTGCCCCCCCCGGGCGCTGGGGCCCTGCCCCCCCCGGGCGCTGGGGCCCATAGGGCTTATGGCTCTGCCCCCCCAGGGGCGCTGGGGCCCGTGGGCTGACGGCTCTGCCCCCCCAGGGGTGCTGGGTCCCGCGGGCTAACGGCTCTGCCCCCCCCGGGCGCTGGGGCCCATAGGGCTTATGGCTCTGCCCCCCGAGGGGCGCTGGGGCCCGTGGGCTGACGGCTCTGCCCCCCAGGGGTGCTGGGTCCCGCGGGCTAACGGCCTGCCCCCCGGGCGCTGGGGCCCATAGGGCTTATGGCTCTGCCCCCCCGGGGCGCTGGGGGCCCGGGGCGCACGGTTCAGCCCCCCGGGCGCTGGGGCCCAGGGACTGACACTTGTGCCCTCCCCCCGGGCGCTGGGTCCCGCGGGCTGACGGCTCTGCCCCCCGGGCGCTGGGGCCCGCGGGCTGGCGGCCCCGCCCCCCGGGCGCTGGGGCCCAGGGGCTGACGCTCTGCCCCCCGGGCGCTGGGGCCCGCGGGCTGACGGCTCTGCCCCCCCGGGCGCTGGGGCCCGTGGGCTGACGGCTCTGCCCCCCCCGGGCGCTGGGGCCCGCGGGCTGACGGCTCTGCCCCCCGGGCGCTGGGGCCCGCGGGCTGACGGCCTCTGCCCCCCGGGCGCTGGGTCCCGCGGGCTGACGGCTCTGCCCCCCCCCCAGGGGCGCTGGGTCCCGCGGGCTGACGGCTCTGCCCCCCCCAGGGGCGCTGGGTCCCGCGGGCTGACGGCTCTGCCCCCTCCGGGCGCTGGGTCCCGCGGGCTGATGGCTCTGCCCCCCCCCTGGGCGCTGGGGCCCGCGGGCTGACGGGCGGCTCGACCCCCCGGGCGCTGGGTCCCGCGGGCTGACGGCTCTTGCCCCCCCCCGGGCGGTGGGGCCCGCGGGCTGACGGCTCTGCCCCCCAGGCTGTCGAACCTGGTGGAGACCCCGATCGTGCGGCAGCTGTCGTGGGTGGAGAACCTGTGGCCGGGGAGTCGGTGTTCGAGCGGCCGAGCGTGCAGAAGTATTGCCTGATGGGCATGCAGGACAGCTACACGACTTCCACATCGACTTCGGGGGCACCTCCGTCTGGTACCACGTGCTGTGGGTACGGGCGGCCGGGGGGCCGGGGGGGGGGGGGCCCCTCACTGCCCTCACTCCCCTGTCCCCCCAGGGCGAGAAGATCTTCTACCTGGTGCGGCCCAGCCCGGCCAACCTGGCGCGATTCGAGGCCTGGAGCAGCCCGTCCAACCAGAGCGAGACCTTCTTCGGGGGGAGGCGGAGCGAGCACCGTGCCCCCGCGCCCGGCCAGACGCTCTTCATCCCCACGGTACCCCCTCCCCCGCCCCCCTCCCCCTCCCCCGCCCCCTACGCCCCGGCCAGACGCTCTTCATCCCCACGGGTACCCCCCTCCCCCCCCCCCCTCCCCCCTCCCCCCCCCCGCCCCCCCCTCCTCCCCTCCCCCTCCCCCTGCGCCCCGCCAGATTTTCATCCCACGGTGGCCCCCTGCCCCGCCCACCCTCCCCCCGCCCCCACGCCCCCCGCCCCCTCCTCCCCCCTCCTTCCCCCGCGCCCCGGCCAGACGCTCTTCATCCCCACGGGTACCCCCTGCCCCGCCCCCCCTCCCCCCCCCCCGCCCCTGCGCCTCTGGCAGACCCTCCCCATCCCCACACCCCCTGCCCCGCCCCCTCCCCCTCCCCCGCCCCTACGCCCCGGCCAGACGCTCTTCATCCCTCAGGTTCTCCCCGCCCCCAGGCCCCGGCCAGACGCTCTTCATCCCCACGGGTACCCCTCCCCAGCCCCCTGAGCCCCGGCCAGACGCTCTTCATCCCCACTAGCTGCCCCGCCCCCTCCCCCTCCGCGCCCCCGCCCCCCCTCCCTCTGGCCCCGCCCCCCCTCCCCCCCCTCCCCTTCCCCAGCCCCGGCCAGACGCCATCCCACAGGGGCCTCTGCCTGCCCCCTCCCCCTCCCGCCCCGCCCCCCTCTCCCCTCCCCTTCCCCAGCCCCGGCCAGACGCTCTTCATCCCCACAGGCCAGGCCCCCCCCCCCTGCGCCCCGGCCAGACGCTCTTCATCCCCATACCCCTCCCCCCCCGCCTTCCTCCCCTCCCCCGCCCCCTGGCCCCAGCAGACGCTCTTCATCCCCACGGGTACCCCCGCCCCGCCCCCCCTCCCCTCCCCCCGCTGGCCCCGCCCCCCCCCCCCTGCTGCCCCGGCCAGACGCTCTTCATCCCCACGGGTACCCCCCCTCCCTCCCCTGCGCCCCGCCCCTCCCCTCCCCCCTCCCCCCGCTGCGCCCCGGCCAGACGCTCTTCATCCCCACGGGTACCCCCGCCCCGCCCCCCTCCCCCTCCCCCTGCCCCGCCCTCCCCCTCCCCTCCCCCCGCCGCCCCAGCCCCCCTCCCCTGCGCCCCCGGCCAGACGCTCTTCATCCCCACGGGCACCCCCCGCCCCGCCCCCCTCCCTCCCCCACAGCCCGCCCCTCCCCCTCCCTCTCCCCGCTTGCCCCCGGCCAGACGCTCTTCATCCCCACGGGTACCCCCCCGCCGCCCCCCTCCCCCTTCGCCCCGCCCTCCCCTCCCCCGCTCGCCCCCCCTTCCCCTCCCCCTGGCCCCAAGTGACGCCTTCATCCCCACGACCCCCCCCCCCCGCCCCCCATCCCCCCCCCCCCGCCCCCCTCCCCCCGCCCCCTGCCCGGCCAGACGCTCTTCATCCCCACGGGTACCCCCCCCCCGCCCCTGCCCCCCTCCCCCACCCCCTGTGCCCCAGCCAGACGCTCTTCATCCCCACGGGTACCCGGCTGCCCCCCCTCCCCCGCCGCCCCCGGCCAAGGCTGCTCATCCTCACAGGTACCCCCCCTCCCCCCCCCCCTCCTCCCCCCTCCCCTGCGCCCCGCCCCCCTCCTCCCCCTGCTCCCCGCCCCCTGCGCCCCGGCCAGACGCTCTTCATCCCCATTGGTACCCCCTCCCCACCCCCTGCGCCCTGGCCAGACGCCCGCATCCCCACGGGACCCTCCCGCCCCGCCCCCCCCCCTCCCCTGCCCCCCGCCCCCTGCCCGGCCAGACGCTCTTCATCCCCACGGGTACCCCCCTGCGCCCCCGCCCCGCGCCCCCCCCCCCTCCCCCCTCCCTCCCGCCCCCCTCCCTCCCCCCTCCCCCGCCCCCTGCCTGCGCCCCGCCCCCCTCCCTCCCCTTCCCCTCCCTCTGCGCCTCGGCCAGACGCTCATCCCCACGGGCGGCCCCGCGCCCCGCCCCCCTCCCGCTGCCCCTGCCCCCCTCCTCCCCCTCCCCTCCCCCGCCCCCGCGCCTGGCCCCGCCCCCCTCCTCCCCCCCTCCCGCGCCCCGGCCAGACGCTCTTCATCCCCGCGGGTACCCCCCCGCCCCGCCCCCCCCCCCCTCCTCCCCCCGCCCCGCCCCCCCCTCCCTCTCCCCCTCCCCCTGCGCCCCGCCCCCCCTCCCCCCCCCCCCCTGCGCCCGGCCGACGCCCCCATCCCCAGGTACCCCCCCGCGCCCCGCCCCCCCTCCTCCCTCCCCCCACCCCCCCGCCCCCCCCCTCCCCCCCCCCGCCCGCCTGCGCCCGGCCAGGACGCTTCATCCCCACGGGTACCCCCTGCGCTGCTCCCCCTCCTCCTCCTCCTGCGCCCCGCCCCCCCCCTCCTCCCCCCCCTCCCGCGCCCCCGCCTCCTCCCCCTTTCCCCCCGCTCCCTGCGCCCGGCCAGACGCTCTTCATCCCCACGGGTACCCCCCTCCCCCTCCGCCCCCTCTCCTCCCCCCTCCCCTCCCCCTGCACCCCTCCCCCTGCTCCCCGGCCAGACGCTCTTCATCCCCACGGGTACCCCCTGCGCCCCGGCCAGACGCTCTTCATCCCCACGGGTACCCCCTCCCCTGCCCCCGCCCCGCTCCTCCCCCCTCCCCCGCCCCCCGCCCGGCCAGACGCTCTTCATCCCCACGGGTACCCCCTTCCCCTGCC
This sequence comes from Pelodiscus sinensis, assembly GCF_052426305.1. NCBI lineage: Eukaryota > Metazoa > Chordata > Testudines > Trionychidae > Pelodiscus > Pelodiscus sinensis. Next base: position 34,406,711 of record NC_143069.1, on the reverse strand, counting down.
TGCCCCCCCCCCCCATCCCCCTCCCCCTGCGCCCTGCGCCCCGCCCCCCTCCTCCTCCCCCGCGCCCGGGCGGATGCTCTTCATCCCCACGGGTACCCCCTCCCCCCGCGCCCCGCCCCCCTCCTCCCCCCCACCCCGCCCCTCCTCCCCCCCGCGCCCCGCTCTTCCTCCCTCCCCGCCCCTGTCTCCTTCCCCAGCCTCTATTCCCCAGGTTCCCTCTACCTCCTCCCCCTGGGTCTCTTCCCCCCCCCATTTCCCAGGTTCCCTCTTCCTCCCCCTTGCCCCACACCGGGTGCTGTGGGGGAGGGGCGGCGCCTGACCCCACTTTGCCCCCAGGCTGGATCCACGCGGTGCTGACGCCCGTCGACTGCCTGGCCTTCGGAGGCAACTTCCTGCACAGCCTCAGCATCGAGATGCAGCTGACGTGAGTGCTGGGCCGGGCCGGGCCGGGTGGGGGCGGAGCCTGGGGAGGCGGCCTGTCCTGCCGCCGCCGCCGCCGCCCTGCCCAGCTGCCCGCTCTCCCTGCAGGGCCTACGAGCTGGAGAAGCGCCTGAGCACGGCCGACCTCTTCCGCTTCCCAACTTCGAAACCATCTGCTGGTACGTCGGCCGGCACCTGCTGGGCATCTTCCGAGGTGAGGGGGGCCGGGCCGGGGAGGAGGGGCCTGTGGGGGTGGGGCCAGGGGAGGAGGGGCCTGTGGGTGGGTGGGGCTGGACAGGAGGGGCCTGTGGGGGTGGGGCCGGGGGAGGAGGGGCCTGTGGGTGGGTGGGGCTGGGGAGGAGGGGCCTGTGGGGGGGGGCTGGGGGAGGAGGGGCCTCTGGGTGGGTGGGGCTGGGGAGGAAGGGCTTGTGGGTGGGTGGGGGCGGGGAGGAGGGGCCCTGTGGGGGTTGGGCCGGGGAGGAGGGGCCTGTGGGTGGGGGCCGGGGAGGCGGGGCCTCTGGGCAGGTGGGTGGGGCCGGGGGAGGAGGAGGGGCCCCGGGCGGAGCCCTGAGCCCACAGAGGGTCTTGCCCGCCAGGCCTGCGGGAGAACCGGCGGCACCCACCCGCCTACCTGGTGCACGGCGCGAAGGCTCTGAACACGGCGTTCCGCGCCTGGACCCGCAAGGAGGTGAGGGGCTCTGGGGGCGGGCGCGAGGGGCCCCGGAGGGCGGAGGCCCAGCCGGGGGCAGAGCAGCCTCAGCTGCCGAGGAGCCCCAGCCCTGCGCGCGTTGGTTGCCCGTGGGCCCGGGGCCAGGCTTTCCCGGCTGCAGGGACACCGGGGGCGGAGGGACGGGCCAGAGCCCCTGGTAACTCCCCCCTGCCCAGGTGCTGGCGGAGCACGAAGACGAAATTCCCAGCAACGTGCGACCGGCGCAGCTCATCAAGGAGCTGGCCAAGGAGATCCGCCTGGTTGAGGTGAGAGCAGCCCTGTCGCAGGGGGCGCCGTGGGGCAGAGAGCTCTGAGGGGGCTGGGCAGGGACCACTCTCCCGTGGCAGATGGGGTGGGGGCTAAGTGGGGCCGAGCGATGGTGAGGGGGGCAGGCGGGGCTGGGCGCTGGTGGGGGGGAGGCGGGGCCGGGCGCTGGTGGCGGTGACAGGTGGGGCCGGGCGCTCGTGGAGGGGGCAGGTGGGACCGTGCGGGGGGAGGCGGGGCCGTGCGCGTTTGGGGGTAGGCGGGGCCAGGCACTGTGGGGGGGGCAGGGCCGGGCGCAGGAGGGGGCAGGCGGGGCCGGGCGGGGGGGAGGCGGGGGCCGGGGCTGGTGGGGGAGGCAGGCGGGGCCGGGCGCTGGTGGGGGGGGCAGGCGGGGCCGGGCGCTGGTGGGGGGAGCAGGCGGGGCCGGGCACCGGGGCGGGAGGGGAGGCGGAGCCAGGCGCCTGGCGGGGGGGGCAGGCGGGGCCGGGTGCCGGGTGGGGGAGGCGGGGCCGTGTGCTGGGGGGGGCAGGCGGGGCCGGGCGCCGGGCGGGGGGGGCAGGCGGGGCCGGGCGCCGGGCGGGGGGCAGGCGGGGCCGGGCGCGGTGGGGGAGGCGGGGCCGGGCGCCGGGCGGGGGGGCAGGCGGGGCCGGGTGCTGGGGGGGGGGGCAGGCGGGGGCCGGGCGCCGGGCGGGGGGGAGGGCGGGGCCGGGCGCCGGGCGGGGGGGGCAGGCGGGGCCGGGCACTTGGGGCAGATTAAACGCCTCCCAGGACATCTTTCAGCAGAACATCGGGAAGACGGGCGGCCCCTTCGGGGTGCAGCGCGCCCCCCGCTCGGCACCCGCAGGGGAGACCAGAGCCCCCAGGAGCCGGGCTGGAGGGGTGGGCGGAAGGGGCAGGAGGGCCCGGCCGCGGGGGGCCCCAAGGTGGGACTTGGAGCAGCCGCCGGCGGACGGCCCGGAGCCCCGCGGAGGAGGTGAGGGGCTGGCGGTGGGGGGCAGTCGGGGGCTCCCTGAGCGGGTCCCCGGAAGCGGCGGTCTCTGGCCCCCACCCCTGGGTTGCTGAGCCCCCGTCTCTGGCAGGGGAGGTCCCGAGCTCCAGCCTGGAGGAGACGGACGGGGATTCGGGAGCTGGCCGAGGGGGAGCTCGCCCTGGTGCTGGCTGACGGGCGGCCCGTGCGGTGAGAGGGGCCTGGGCAGGGCAGGGCGCCGGGATCTCCCTGGCAGCCTGACGAGGGCCGGGAGCCATGGTGGGGCGGGGGCCTGAGGGGGGCTGGCCAGCGGGGTGGATGCCCAAAGGGGGCTGGCTGGCGGGGCGGGGGCCTGTGGGGAGATGGCTGGGGGGGCGGAGGCCTGTGGGGGGGCTGGGGCCTGAGGGGAGATGGCCGGGGGCGGGGGCCCGAGGGGGCTGGCTGGCGGGGGGCGAGGGCCTGAGTGGGGCCTGGCCGGGGCGGGGGCCTGTGGGGAGATGGCCGGGGGGGGGCAGGGAGTCAGAGGCGGGCTGGCCCAGGCGCTGGCTGGGGCTGGGACTGTGGGGGGCTGGGGCCTGAGGGGAGATGGCAGGGGGGCAGGGCCGTGGGGGCTGGGGCCCGAGGGGCTGCCAGCGGGGCAGGGGCTCGGGGGGGCGGGAGGGCGGGGGGGCCAGCGGGGCAGGGGCTGGGGGGCGGAGGGCCGGGGGGGCCGGCGGGGCAGGGGCTCGGGGGGCTGGGGTCCGGGGGGGCCGGCGGGGCGGGGCCGGGGGGCTGGGGTCGGGGGGCCGGCGGGGCGGGGCTCGGGGGGGCTGGGGTCCGGGGGGGGCCAGCGGGGCTGAAGCGACCCCTCGCCCGGCAGGCCGCGACGGGGCTCTGGGCGCCGCCGGCCCCCCCCCCACTCCCAGTCGCCCGGCAGCTCCCCGGGCCCGGAGCCGGACTCGGAGGAGGATTTGCAGATCGACGAGACGCCCCCCCCGCAGGGACCGGCGGGGCCCAGCGCCCCACAGGGACTGGCCAGTAAGTGCCCCCCGCCCCCCCAGCCGGCCCCGCGCCGGCCCCCCCGGCGCTGGGTGAGGTCTCTGCTTTTCTTTCCCAGAATTCCCCAGGAAGCTGCCAAGGGCCAAACCCTGCTCTGACCCCAACCGTGTGCGGGAGCCTGGGGAGGTGGAGTTTGACATTGAGGTAAGGAGAGTGAGGGGGCCGTGGGGGGCTGGGTGCCGTGGGGAGGGAAAAGGGGCCGGGGGGCGGGGCCGGGGGGCTGGGCACTGTGGGGAGGGAAAAGGGCCGGGGGCTGGGCGCCGTGGGGAGGGGGCCGGGGCGGGGGGCTGGGCGCCGTGGGGAGGGAAAAGGGGCTGGGGGGCTGGGCGCCGTGGGGAGGGAAAAGGGGCCGGGGGGTGGGGCGGGGGGGGGGGGGCTGGGCGCCGTGGGGAGGGAAAGGGGCTGGGGCTGGGCGCCGTGGGGAGGGAAGGGGCCGGGGGCTGGGCGCCGTGGGGAGGGAAAAGGGGCCGGGGGCTGGGCGCCGTGGGGAGGGAAAGGGGCTGGGGGGAGCCGGGCGCCCGGGGAGGGTGGCGGGGGCTGGGGGCTGGGCGCCGGAGGGAGGGGCCGGGGGGCGGGGCCATGGGGAGGGAAAAGGGGCTGGGGGGCTGGGCGCCGTGGGGAGGGAAAGGGGCGGGGGGCTGGGCGCCGTGGGGAGGGAAAAGGGGCCGGGGGGCTGGGCGCCTGTGGGAGGGAAAAGGGGCCGGGGGCTGGGTGCCGTGGGGAGGGAAAAGGGGCCGGGGGCTGGGCGCCGTGGGGAGGGAAAAGGGGCTGGGGAGCGGGGCCGGGGCCGGGGGGGGCTGGGCGCCGTAGGGAGGGAAAAGGGGCCGGGGCCGTGGGGAGGGAAAAGGGGCCGGACTGTGGGGAGGGGGGGCTGGGGGCTGGGCGCCGTGGGGAGGGAAAAGGGGCCGGGGGGCGGGGCCATGGGGAGGGAAAAGGGGCCGGGGGCAGGGCCGTGGGGAGGGAAAAGGGGCTGGGGGGGCTGGGGCCGTGGGGAGGGCGGGGCTGGGGGGGGGGGCGGGGCGGGGCGGGGGGGGCTGGGCGCTGTAGGGAGGGAAAAGGGGCCGGGGCCGTGGGGAGGGAAAAGGGGCTGGGGGGGGGGCATGGGGAGGGAAAGGGGCCGGGGGCGGGCCACATGGTGGCTGGGGTGCCCCCATAGCTCTCTGCCCCCAGGAGGATTACACGACTGAGGACGAGGGCGGCTCGGGGGACGAGGGGCTGGAGCCGGGGGGCAGCGCGGCCGGGATCCTTGACCTGCTCAAGGCCAGTCGCCAGGTGGGGGGCCCCACTACGACGAGCTCAGGTGAGACCTGCTGGGGGCCCCGCATGGGAGGGGCAGGTGTTGGGGCGCTGGTGTTAGGTGGGGGTGGGGGACAAAATAGGGGCCGGATGTCACAGGGAGGGGCTGAGGGGGCAGGGGCCGGGCGGTGCTGTCACGGGGGGAGGGGTGTCACGGGGGGCGGGGCCGGGCGGCGCTGTCACGGGGGAGGGGCGTCACGGGGTGCGGGGCCGGGCGCGCTGTCACTGGGGGAGGGGCGTCACGGGGGGGGGGCCGGGCGGCGCTGTCACGGGGGGGGGCGTCACGGGGGCGGGCCGGGCGGGCGCGGGGGGTGGGGCGCCGGGGGCGGGGCCGGGTGGTGCTGTCACGGGGGCGGGGCGTCACGGGGGCAGGGCGTCACGGGGGGCAGGGGGGCGGGGCGGCCACGGGGGCAGGGCCGGGCGGTGCTGTCACGGGGGGCGGGCCGTCACGGGGGCAGGGCCGGGCGGCGCTGTCACGGGGGGGGGCGTCACGGGGGGCAGGGCGTCACGGGGGCGGGGCCGGGCGGGGCGTCACGGGGGGCGGGGCGTCACGGGGGCAGGGCCGGGCGGGGCGCCGGGGGGGGCGGGCGCCGGGGGGGGCGGGGCCGGGCGGGGGCGCCGGGGGGCGGGGCGCCAGCAGGGGCAGGGCCGGGCGCCGGGGGGCGGGGCCGGGCGGGGCGCCCGGGGGGGCGGGGCGCCGGGGGCAGGGCTGGGCGGGGCGTCACGGGGGCAGGGCCGGGCGGTGCTGTCACGGGGGCGGGGCCGTCACGGGGGGCAGGGCCGGGCGGCGCTGTCACGGGGGAGTGGCGTCACGGGGGGGCAGGGCGTCACGGGGGCGGGGCCGGGCGGGGCGGCCACGGGGGGGCGGGGCGTCACGGGGGCAGGGCCGGGCGGGGCGCCGGGGGGGGGCGGGGCAGCCAGGGGCGGGGCCGGGCGGGGCGTCACGGGGGGCGGGGCGTCACAGGGGCAGGGCCGGGCGTCACGGGGGGGCGGGGCCGGGCGGGGCGTCACGGGGGGCGGGGCGTCACGGGGGCAGGGCCGGGCGCCGGGGGGCGGGGCCGGGCGGGGCGCCGCCGGGGCGGGGCGCCGGGGGCAGGGCCGGGCAGGGCGTCACGGGGGGCGGGGCCGGGCGGGGCGGCCAGGGGGGCGGGGCGGCCGGGGCAGGGCCGGGCCCCGCCCCCGCTCCCCCCAGCGACGCGCCGGCCTCGCCCAGCACGCAGGAGGCCATCCAGGGCATGCTGTGCATGGCCAACCTGCAAGCGGCCGGCCCCCGCCCGGCCGCCCGGGCTGGTGGGGGCCGGGCCAGGAGCGGGGCTGGCCGGGGGGGTCGGGCTCCCAGCGCCCGGGCAGGAGGCCCCGAGCGGGCGGCCGCCCACAGCACGGACAGCGAGGGCGAGACGGCCAGCCTGGACGAGCAGGAGAGCCTGGGCGCCTCCTTCAAGGACGCCGACTTCAGTGAGTCTGGGGCGGGGCTGGGGGGCAGGAATGGGGCCTGGGGGTGCCAGCTCCACCCCGCCCGGGGCAGGGACAGGCTGGCTGGGGGCAGGGAATGGGGCCCGGGGGTGCCAGCTCCACCCCGCCCGGGGCAGGGACAGGCTGGCTGGGGGGCAGGGAATGGGGCCCGGGGGCCAGCCCCCCCGCCCGGGGCAGGGACAGGCTGGCTGGGGGGCAGGGAATGGGGCCCGGGGGTGCCAGCTCCACCCCGCCCGGGGCAGGGACAGGCTGGCTGGGGGCAGGGAATGGGGCCCGGGGTGCCAGCTCCACCCCGCCCGGGGCAGGGACAGGCTGGCTGGGGGGCAGGGAATGGGGCCCGGGGGTGCCAGCTCCACCCGCCCTGGGCAGGGACAGGCTGGCTGGGGGGCAGGGAATGGGGGACCTGTCCACTCTGGGGGCTGGCTCAGGGGCACGGGCCCCCGCCGCCTGGGCCCCCGCCCCCAGTTTACCCCTCTCTGGAGTCGGATGAGGACGACCCGGCCTTGAAATCGCTACCAAAGAAGAAAAAATGCACCGACGACGCCCCTGGAGCCCGAAAGGTAACGAGAGCCTGGGGTCCACTTTGGGAGGGGAGCAGGGGGCCAGGACTCCTGGGTTCTCCCTGGATCGGGGCCCAGTGGAGCATAGCCCCGGGGTGTGGGGAGGGGCTAGGGGTCAGTTCTCCTGGGTTCTCCCTGGCTCGGGGGGGGCAGTGGGGCTCAGTGGTATAGCCCCGGGGTGTGGGGAGGGGCTAGGGGCCAGGACTCCTGGGTTCTCCCTGGCTCGGGGGCTCAGTGGTATAGCCCCGGGGTGTGGGGAGGGGCTGGGGGCCAGGACTCCTGGGTTCTCCCCGGCTCGGGGGGGGCAGTGGGGCTCAGTGGTATAGCCCCGGGGTGGGGGAGGGGCTAGGGGCCAGGACTCCTGGGTTCTCTCTGGCTCGGGGGGGGGGGGCCCAGTGGTTATAGCCCCGGGGTGTGGGGAGGGGCTAGGGGTCAGGTCTCCTGGGTTCTCCCTGGATCGGGGGCGCCAGTGGTTATAAACCGGGTGGGGAGGGGCTGGGGCCAGGACTCCTGGGTTCTCCCTGGCTCGGGGGGGGGGGCTCAGTGGTATAGCCCCGGGGTGTGGGGAGGGGCTAGGGGCCAGGACTCCTGGGTTCTCCCCGGCCGGGGGGCAGTGGGGCTCAGTGGGAGGCCCGGGGGTGGGGAGGGGCTAGGGGCCAGGACTCCTGGGTTCTCCCCGGCTCGGGGGGGGGGGGCCCAGTGACAGCCCCCGGGGGTGGGGAGGGGAGGGGCCAGGACCCCTGGGTTCTCCCTGGCTCGGGGGGGCTCAGTGGTGTGAGCCCCGGGGGTGGGGGGGGCTAGGGGCCAGGACTCCTGGGTTCTCCCTGGCTCGGGGGGCAGTGGTATAGCCCCGGGGTGTGGGGAGGGGCCAGGGCCCAGGACTCCTGGGTTCTCCCTGGCTCGGGGGGGGGGGCTCAGTGGTATAGCCCCGGGGTGTGGGGAGGGGCTAGGGGCCAGGACTCCTGGGTTCTCCCCGGCTCGGGGGGGGGGGGGGGGCAGTGGGGCTCAGTGGTATAGCCCCGGGGTGTGGGGAGGGGCTGGGGGCCAGGACTCCTGGGTCCTCCCTGGCTCGGAGGGGGCTCAGGGCCGGGGTGTGGGGAGGGGCTAGGGGCCAGGACTCCTGGGTTCTCCCGGCTCGGGGGGGGGCAGTGGGGCTCAGTGGTATAGCCCCGGGGTGTGGGGAGGGGCTAGGGGCCAGGACTCCTGGGTTCTCCCGGCTCGGGGGGGGGGGGCAGTGGGGCTCAGTGGTATAGCCCCGGGGTGTGGGGAGGGGCTAGGGGCCAGGACTCCTGGGTTCTCTCTGGCTGGGGGGCCCAGTGGTTATAGCCCCGGGGTGTGGGGAGGGGCTAGGGGTCAGGTCTCCTGGGTTCTCCCTGGATCGGGGGGGGGGCGAGTGGTTATAGCCCCGGGGTGTGGGGAGGGGCTAGGGGCCAGGACTCCTGGGTTCTCCCCGGCTCGGGGGGGGGGGGCTCAGTGGTATAGCCCCGGGGTGTGCGGAGGGGCTAGGGGTCAGGGCTCCTGGGTTCTCCCTGGCTCGGGGGGGGGGGGGGGCTCAGTGGTATAGCCCCGGGGTGTGGGGAGGGGCTGGGGCCAGGACTCCTGGGTTCTCCCTGGATCGGGGGGGGCTGGTGGTTATAGCCCCGGGGTGTGGGGAGGGGCTAGGGGTCTCCTGGGTTCTCCCTGGCTCGGGGGGGGGGGGGCTCAGTGGTATAGCCCCGGGGTGTGGGGAGGGGCCAGGGGGCCAGGACTCCTGGGTTCCCTCTGGCTCGGGGGCTCAGTGGTATAGCCCTGGGGTGGGGAGGGGCTGGGGCCAGGTCTCCTGGGTTCTCCCTGGCTCGGGGGGGGGCCCAGTGGTTATAGCCCCGGGGTGTGGGGAGGGGGGGGTCAGGTCTCCTGGGTTCTCCCTGGCTCGGGGGGGGCTGGTATAGCCCCGGGGTGTGGGAGGGGCTAGGGGCCAGGACTCCTGGGTTCACCCCGGCTCGGGGGGGCAGTGGGGCTCAGTGGTAGCCCCGGGGTGTGGGGAGGGGCTAGGGGCCAGGACTCCTGGGTTCTCCCCGGCCGGGGGAGGCAGTGGGGCTCAGTGGTATAGCCCCGGGGTGTGGGGAGGGGCTAGGGGCCAGGACTCCTGGGTTCTCCCCGGCTCTGGGGGGCAGTGGGGCTCAGTGGTATAGCCCTGGGGTGTGGGGAGGGGCTGGGGGCCAGGACTCCTGGGTTCTCTCTGGCTCGGGGGGGGGGGCCTGTGTAGGCCCTGTGTGGGGAGGGGCTAGGGGTCAGGTCTCCTGGGTTCTCCCTGGCTCGGGGGGGGCCCAGTGGTTATAGCCCCGGGGGTGTGGGGAGGGGCTAGGGGTCAGGTCTCCTGGGTTCTCCCCTGGCTCGGGGGGGGGGGCTCAGTGGTGGTATAGCCCCGGGGTGTGGGGAGGGGCTAGGGGCCAGGACTCCTGGGTTCACCCCGGCTCGGGGGGGGCAGGGGGCCAGTGGTAGGCCCGGGGTGTGGGGAGGGGCTAGGGGCCAGGACTCCTGGGTTCTCCCCGGCCGGGGGAGGCAGTGGGGCTCAGTGGTATAGCCCCGGGGTGTGGGGAGGGGCTAGGGGCCAGGACTCCTGGGTTCTCCCCGGCTCGGGGGGGGGGGGCAGTGGGGCTCAGTGGTATAGCCCCGGGGTGTGGGGAGGGGCTGGGGCCAGGACTCCTGGGTTCTCCCCGGCTCGGGGGGCAGTGGGGCTCAGTGGTATAGCCCCGGGGTGTGGGGAGGGGCTAGGGGCCAGGACTCCTGGGTTCTCCCCGGCTCGGGGGGGCAGTGGGGCTCAGTGGTATAGCCCCGGGGTGTGGGGAGGGGCTAGGGGCCAGGACTCCTGGGTTCTCCCCGGCTCGGGGGGGGGCAGTGGGGCTCAGTGGTATAGCCCCAGGGTGTGGGGAGGGGCTAGGGGCCAGGACTCCTGGGTTCTCCCCGGCTCAGGGGGATGGATCCTGCCTCACTACCCGCGGGTACCGACGCCAGCCCACAAGCTCTGCTCCCCCACAGCCCGGGTGACCCCGACGTTGCCCCGCCAGAACCGGCCAGTGCGGAGGGACCCGAGCAGCATCTGTAGAGACCGGGCTGGCGGCCGCCGCAGCCAAGCTCGCTCAGCAGGTAGGGCCTGGGGCTTGGGGGAGGTGGGGGCACTGGGGGGGGGGCAGCAGAGGGTGCTGAGAGGTGCTGTGCCATGGGGGGGCAGGCGAGCAGCACTGTGACGTGGGGAGGGCGTAGCGGGGGCAGCACTGCGGCGGGGGGAGGGGGCCAGAGGGGCGTTGCCAGGGGGCAGCACAGCGGCGGGGGAGGGGGCCGGCAGGGTGCTCTGCCGCCCCCCACCCTGATGCTTTGTCCCCAGGAACAGCAGCGGCTGCAGCGACGGCGGAGCCAGGCCAAGAGGAGGGTCCCTTCCCCGAAGGAGCTGGAGAGCCCGACCCGGAGCCGGAGCCGGAGCCGGAGCCCGACCCGGAGCCGGAGCCCGAGCCCGAGCCCGAGCCCGAGCCTGAGCTGCCTGCCGTACTGGACAGCGCCCCCGAGGCTGTCCCCGTGCCCCCTACGCCCGAGCCCAAGGCAGAGCCCTTCGCCGGCAGCCTGGCCGACCACGAGTACACGGCCCGGCCCAGCGTCTTTGGCATGGCCCAGCCGAGCCGCGGCACCACGCCCATGGCGCCCGGCGTCTTCCTCTCGCAGCGCCGCCCCTCCGCCGGCGCCCCCGGCACCCCGCCCGCTCAGGGTAAGGGGGCAGGGCGGGGCTGGGGAGCCCCGGGTTCTCCGCCCAGCTCGCAACCGGGGGAGGGCTGGCGCATTAGGGAATTGGGGAAGGGCCTGGGAGCCGTGCCTGTCTGGGAGGTGGGGGGGGCTGCCAGTATGGGGGCGGGAGGCTGCCGCTCTGGGGGCGCAGCCCCTAACTCCCCGCTGTACCCCCAGGAAAGCGTCCCAAGAAGGGGCTGGCCACAGCCAAGCAGCGCCTCGGCCGCATCCTGAAGATCCATCGCAACGGAAAGCTGCTTCTCTGAGCCCCACAGCGCTGGGGGGGGCGGCCTGCGGACGGCAGCCCCCCCATGGACTTGCAGGACTGGGACTGGCCTAGCGCTGTCTCTGATTGGCTGCGGGGTCCTGGCTGCCCCACCCTGCCCCTTCTGTGCTGGGCGGATCTTGGGGGGTTAGGCTGAACGGCCCAGTTCTTCGGGGTCCCAGGTCCTCCTCCCCATGCACGGCAGGCCCCGCCCCTGGCGTCCTGGCAGGGCAGGGCCGGGCCCCCTGGGGGACCCCACCTTGGGAGGGGAGGGGCTGGGCCGGGCTCGCGCCAGACTTTTTATATCCAGGTTAGAATAAAAATCTCTCGGTTGGGCCTGTCTCGGGGAGACCCCCCGCCTCCTTCCTGTGCCCCCCCCCGTGACCCCCCGCCTCCTTCCTGTGCCCCCCCCCGTGCCATGGGGTCCCCCGCCTCCTTCCTGTACCCCCCCTCACGTCATAGGGTCCCTGTCTCCCTCCTCTACCCCCCATGCCATAGGGTCCCCGCCTCCTTCCTGTACCCCCCCTGTGCCATGGGGTCCCCCGCCTCCTTCCTGTGCCCCCCCGTGCCATGGGGTCCCCGTCTCCTTCCTGTACCCCCCTCACGTCATAGGGTCCCTGTCTCCCTCCTCTACCCCCATGCCATAGGGTCCCCCGTCTCCTTCCTGTGCCCCCCTGTGCCATGGGGTCCCCCGCCTCCTTCCTGTACCCCCCCGTGCCATGGGGTCCCCGTCTCCTTCCTGTGCCCCCCCGTGCCATGGGGTCCCCCGCCTCCTTCCTGTACCCCCCCCGTGCCATGGGGTCCCCGCCTCCTTCCTGTGCCCCCCCCCCCGTGCCATGGGGTCCCCCGCCTCCTTCCTGTGCCCCCCCCCGTGCCATGGGGTCCCCCGCCTCCTTCCTGTGCCCCCCCCCCGTGCCATGGGGTCCCCGCCTCCTTCCTGTGCCCCCCCCCGTGCCATGGGGTCCCCCGCCTCCTTCCTGTGCCCCCCCCGTGCCATGGGGTCCCCGCCTCCTTCCTGTGCCCCCCCGTGCCATGGGGTCCCCCGCCTCCTTCCTGTGCCCCCCCCCGTGCCATGGGGTCCCCCGCCTCCTTCCTGTGCCCCCCCGTGCCATGGGGTCCCCCGTCTCCTTCCTGTGCCCCCCCGTGCCATGGGGTCCCCGCCTCCTTCCTGTGCCCCCCCCGTGCCATGGGGTCCCCGTCTCCTTCCTGTGCCCCCCCGTGCCATGGGGTCCCCCGCCTCCTTCCTGTGCCCCCCCCGTGCCATGGGGTCCCCCGCCTCCTTCCTGTGCCCCCCTGTGCCATGGGGTCCCCCGCCTCCTTCCTGTGCCCCCCCGTGCCATGGGGTCCCCCGCCTCCTTCCTGTACCCCCCCCTCACGTCATAGGGTCCCTGTCTCCCTCCTCTACCCCCATGCCATAGGGTCCCCCCCTCCTTCCTGTACCCCCCTGTGCCATGGGGTCCCCGTCTCCTTCCTGTGCCCCCCTGTGCCATGGGGTCCCCGTCTCCTTCCTGTACCCCCCCCTCACGTCATAGGGTCCCTGTCTCCCTCCTCTACCCCCCATGCCATAGGGTCCCCGTCTCCTTCCTGTACCCCCCTGTGCCATGGGGTCCCCGTCTCCTTCCTGTACCCCCCTGTGCCATGGGGTCCCCGTCTCCTTCCTGTACCCCCCCCTCACGTCATAGGGTCCCTGTCTCCCTCCTCTACCCCCCATGCCATGGGGTCCCCGCCTCCTTCCTGTGCCCCCCTGTGCCATGGGGTCCCCCGCCTCCTTCCTGTGCCCCCCTGTGCCATGGGGTCCCCGTCTCCTTCCTGTGCCCCCCTGTGCCATGGGGTCCCCGTCTCCTTCCTGTGCCCCCCCGTGCCATGGGGTCCCCGCCTCCTTCCTGTACCCCCCCGTGCCATGGGGTCCCCGTCTCCTTCCTGTACCCCCCCCTCACGTCATAGGGTCCCTGTCTCCCTCCTCTACCCCCCATGCCATAGGGTCCCCGCCTCCTTCCTGTACCCCCCTGTGCCATGGGGTCCCCGTCTCCTTCCTGTGCCCCCCTGTGCCATGGGGTCCCCGTCTCCTTCCTGTGCCCCCCCGTGCCATGGGGTCCCCGCCTCCTTCCTGTGCCCCCCCCCCATGCCATGGGGTCCCCGCCTCCTTCCTGTGCCCCCCTGTGCCATGGGGTCCCCCGCCTCCTTCCTGTGCCCCCCCATGCCATAGGGTCCCCGTCTCCTTCCTGTGCCCCCCTGTGCCATGGGGTCCCCCGCCTCCTTCCTGTGCCCCCCTGTGCCATGGGGTCCCCCGCCTCCTTCCTGTGCCCCCCCGTGCCATGGGGTCCCCGCCTCCTTCCTGTACCCCCCCCGTGCCATGGGGTCCCCGCCTCCTTCCTGTACCCCCCCGTGCCATGGGGTCCCCGCCTCCTTCCTGTACCCCCCCGTGCCATGGGGTCCCCCGCCTCCTTCCTGTACCCCCCCCGTGCCATGGGGTCCCCGCCTCCTTCCTGTACCCCCCCCGTGCCATGGGGTCCCCGCCTCCTTCCTGTACCCCCCTGTGCCATGGGGTCCCCCGCCTCCTTCCTGTGCCCCCCCTGTGCCATGGGGTCCCCCGCCTCCTTCCTGTGCGCCCCCGTGCCATGGGGTCCCCCGCCTCCTTCCTGTGCCCCCCCGTGCCATGGGGTCCCCCGTCTCCTTCCTGTGCCCCCCCGTGCCATGGGGTCCCCCGCCTCCTTCCTCCCCCCTCCTTCCCCCGTCTCCTTCCTGTGCCCCCCCGTGCCATGGGGTCCCCCGCCTCCTTCCTGTGCCCCCCCCGTGCCATGGGGTCCCCGTCTCCTTCCTGTGCCCCCCTGTGCCATGGGGTCCCCCGTCTCCTTCCTGTGCCCCCCCCCGTGCCATGGGGTCCCCCGCCTCCTTCCTGTGCCCCCCCCGTGCCATGGGGTCCCCCGCCTCCTTCCTGTGCCCCCCCCGTGCCATGGGGTCCCCCGCCTCCTTCCTGTGCCCCCCCGTGCCATGGGGTCCCCGTCTCCTTCCTGTGCCCCCCTGTGCCATGGGGTCCCCCGCCTCCTTCCTGTGCCCCCCTGTGCCATGGGGTCCCCCGCCTCCTTCCTGTGCCCCCCCCGTGCCATGGGGTCCCCGTCTCCTTCCTGTGCCCCCCCGTGCCATGGGGTCCCCGCCTCCTTCCTGTGCCCCCCCGTGCCATGGGGTCCCCCGCCTCCTTCCTGTACCCCCCCGTGCCATGGGGTCCCCCGCCTCCTTCCTGTGCCCCCCCGTGCCATGGGGTCCCCGTCTCCTTCCTGTGCCCCCCCGTGCCATAGGGTCCCCCGTCTCCTTCCTGTGCCCCCCCCGTGCCATGGGGTCCCCCGCCTCCTTCCTGTGCCCCCCCGTGCCATGGGGTCCCCGTCTCCTTCCTGTGCCCCCCCCGTGCCATGGGGTCCCCCGCCTCCTTCCTGTGCCCCCCCGTGCCATGAGGTCCCCCGCCTCCTTCCTGTGCCCCCCCCGTGCCATGGGGTCCCCCGTCTCCTTCCTGTGCCCCCCCTCACGTCATAGGGTCCCTGTCTCCCTCCTCTACCCCCCATGCCATAGGGTCCCCGCCTCCTTCCTGTGCCCCCCTGTGCCATGGGGTCCCCGTCTCCTTCCTGTGCCCCCCTGTGCCATGGGGTCCCCCGCCTCCTTCCTGTACCCCCCCTGTGCCATGGGGTCCCCCGCCTCCTTCCTGTACCCCCCCCGTGCCATGGGGTCCCCGTCTCCTTCCTGTACCCCCCCCTCACGTCATAGGGTCCCTGTCTCCCTCCTCTACCCCCCATGCCATAGGGTCCCCGCCTCCTTCCTGTACCCCCCTGTGCCATGGGGTCCCCGTCTCCTTCCTGTGCCCCCCTGTGCCATGGGGTCCCCGTCTCCTTTCTGTGCCCCCCCGTGCCATGGGGTCCCCCGCCTCCTTCCTGTGCCCCCCCCCGTGCCATGTGGTCCCCGCCTCCTTCCTGTGCCCCCCCCGTGCCATGGGGTCCCCCGCCTCCTTCCTGTTCCCCCCCATGCCATAGGGTCCCCGTCTCCTTCCTGTGCCCCCCTGTGCCATGGGGTCCCCCGCCTCCTCCCCCCCATGCCATAGGGTCCCCGTCTCCTTCCTGTGCCCCCCTGTGCCATGGGGTCCCCCGCCTCCTTCCTGTGCCCCCCTGTGCCATGGGGTCCCCCGCCTCCTTCCTGTGCCCCCCCCGTGCCATGGGGTCCCCGCCTCCTTCCTGTACCCCCCCCGTGCCATGGGGTCCCCCGCCTCCTTCCTGTACCCCCCCGTGCCATGGGGTCCCCCGCCTCCTTCCTGTACCCCCCCCGTGCCATGGGGTCTCCGCCTCCTTCCTGTACCCCCCCCGTGCCATGGGGTCCCCGCCTCCTTCCTGTACCCCCCTGTGCCATGGGGTCCCCCGCCTCCTTCCTGTGCCCCCCCTGTGCCATGGGGTCCCCCGCCTCCTTCCTGTGCGCCCCCGTGCCATGGGGTCCCCCGCCTCCTTCCTGTGCCCCCCCGTGCCATAGGGTCCCCCGCCTCCTTCCTGTTCCCCCCCGTGCCATAGGGTCCCCGTCTCCTTCCTGTACCCCCCCTGCCATAGGGTCCCCGTCTCCTTCCTGTACCCCCCCCATGCCATAGGGTCCCCGTCTCCTTCCTGTACCCCCCCCATGCCATGGGGTCCCCCGCCTCCTTCCTGTGCGCCCCCGTGCCATGGGGTCCCCCGCCTCCTTCCTGTGCCCCCCCGTGCCATAGGGTCCCCCGCCTCCTTCCTGTTCCCCCCCGTGCCATAGGGTCCCCGTCTCCTTCCTGTACCCCCCCTGCCATAGGGTCCCCGTCTCCTTCCTGTACCCCCCCATGCCATAGGGTCCCCGTCTCCTTCCTGTACCCCCCCATGCCATAGGGTCCCCGTCTCCTTCCTGTACCCCCCCTCACGTCACAGGGTCCCTGTCTCCCTCCTCTACCCCCCATGCCATAGGGACCCCCACTTCCTTCTTGTACAGCCCATGCTATAGGGTGTCCCCTGTGCCGTAGGGTCCCTGCTTCCTTCCTGCACTTCACACACTGGCTGTGCTTGGGGGGTTCTGGCATCACAGCGCTGGACAGCACCAGGGTAGAGCCAGCCTCTCGGCAGGTGTGTGCATGGGCTGGGGGGGGCACACGTGGGGGGGGGGAAATTAGGGAATGCACATGGGGCAGGGCCTAGCCATTGCTGCAGCAAAAAAAAACTGAGTCAGGCCTGGGCCTGAGGCCCCAGCAGGGAAACGGAGGCAGGCCTGGCCCAGCCAGCGGCCGCAGCGGGGAAACTGAGGCGGGCCCGGGCTTGAGGCCGCAGCGGGGAAACTGAGGCGGGCCCTGGCCTGAGGCCGCAGCGGGGAAACTGAGGCGGGCCCTGGCCTGAGGACGCAGCGGGGAAACTGAGGCGGGCCCGGGCCTGAGGCCGCAGAGGGGAAACTGAGGCGGGCCCGGGCCTGAGGCCGCAGAGGGGACACTGAGGCGGGTCGGGGCCTGAGGCCGCAGCGGGGAAACTGAGGCGGGCCCGGGCCAGGGGCCGCAGAGGGGAAACTGAGGCGGGCCCGGGCCAGGGGCCGCAGAGGGGAAACTGAGGCGGGCCCGGGCCTGAGGCCGCAGAGGGGAAACTGAGGCGGGCCCGGGCCAGGGGCCGCAGAGGGGAAACTGAGGCGGGCCCGGGCTTGGGGCCGCAGAGGGGAAACTGAGGCGGGCCCGGGCCTGAGGCCGCAGCGGGGAAACTGCGGCGGGCCCGGGCTTGAGGCCGCAGCGGGGAAACTGAGGCGGGCCCGGGCCTGAGGCGGCAGAGGGGAAACTGAGGCGGGTCGGGGCCTGAGGCCGCAGCGGGGAAACTGAGGCGGGCCCGGGCCAGAGGCCGCAGAGGGGAAACTGAGGCGGGCCCGGGCTTGAGGCCGCAGAGGGGAAACTGAGGCGGGCCCGGGCTTGAGGCCGCAGCGGGGAAACTGAGGCGGGCCCGGGCTTGAGGCCGCAGCGGGGAAACTGAGGCGGGCCCGGGCCTGAGGCCGCAGAGGGGAAACTGAGGCGGGCCCGGGCTTGAGGCCGCAGCGGGGAAACTGAGGCGGGCCCGGGCCTGAGGCCGCAGCGGGGACACTGATGCGGGCCCGGGCCTGAGGCCGCAGAGGGGAAACTGAGGCGGGCCCGGGCCTGAGGCCGCAGAGGGGAAACTGAGGCGGGCCCGGGCCTGAGGCCGCAGCGGGGACACTGAGGCGGGCCAGGGCCTGAGGCCGCAGAGGGGACACTGAGGCGGGCCCGGGCCTGCGGCCGCAGAGGGGAAACTGAGGCGGGCCGGGGCCTGAGGCTGCAGCGGGGACACTGAGGCGGGCCGGGGCCTGAGGCCGCAGCGGGGACACTGAGGCGGGCCGGGGCCTGAGGCCGCAGAGGGGAAACTGAGGCGGGCCGGGGCCTGAGGCCGCAGAGGGGAAACTGAGGCAGGCCGGCGGCCTGAGGCCGCAGAGGGGAAACTGAGGCAGGCCGGGGTCTGAGGCCGCAGAGGGGAAACTGAGGCGGGCCTGGGCCTGAGGCCGCAGAGGGGAAACTGAGGCGGGCCGGGGTCTGAGGCCGCAGAGGGGAAACTGAGGCGGGCCCGGGCCTGAGGCCGCAGAGGGGAAACTGAGGCGGGCCGGGGTCTGAGGCCGCAGAGGGGAAACTGAGGCGGGCCCGGGCTTGAGGCCGCAGCGGGGAAACTGAGGCGGGCCAGGGTCTGAGGCCGCAGAGGGGAAACTGAGGCGGGCCTGGCCTGAGGCCGCAGCGGGGAAACTGAGGCGGGCCGGGGTCTGAGGCCGCAGCGGGGAAACTGAGGCGGGCCCGGGCCTGAGGCCGCAGCGGGGACACTGATGCGGGCCCGGGCCTGAGGCCGCAGAGGGGAAACTGAGGCGGGCCCGGGCCTGAGGCCGCAGAGGGGAAACTGAGGCGGGCCGGGGTCTGAGGCCGCAGAGGGGAAACTGAGGCGGGCCCGGGCTTGAGGCCGCAGCGGGGAAACTGAGGCGGGCCAGGGTCTGAGGCCGCAGAGGGGAAACTGAGGCGGGCCTGGCCTGAGGCCGCAGCGGGGAAACTGAGGCGGGCCGGGGTCTGAGGCCGCAGAGGGGAAACTGAGGCGGGCCTGGCCTGAGGCCGCAGCGGGGAAACTGAGGCGGGCCGGGGTCTGAGGCCGCAGAGGGGAAACTGAGGCAGGCCGGGGTCTGAGGCCGCAGAGGGGAAACTGAGGCGGGCCCGGGCCTGAGGCCGCAGAGGGGAAACTGAGGCGGGCCCGGGCCTGAGGCCGCAGAGGGGAAACTGAGGCGGGCCCGGGCCTGAGGCCGCAGCGGGGAAACTGAGGCGGGCCCGGGCCTGAGGCCGCAGCGGGGAAACTGAGGCGGGCCCGGGCCTGAGGCCGCAGAGGGGAAACTGAGGCAGGCCGGGGTCTGAGGCCGCAGAGGGGAAACTGAGGCGGGCCTGGCCTGAGGCCGCAGAGGGGAAACTGAGGCAGGCCGGGGCCTGAGGCCGCAGAGGGGAAACTGAGGCGGGCCCGGGCCTGAGGCCGCAGAGGGGAAACTGAGGCGGGCCGGGGTCTGAGGCCGCAGAGGGGAAACTGAGGCAGGCCGGGGTCTGAGGCCGCAGAGGGGAAACTGAGGCGGGCCTGGCCTGAGGCCGCAGAGGGGAAACTGAGGCAGGCCGGGGTCTGAGGCCGCAGCGGGGAAACTGAGGCGGGCCGGGGCCTGAGGCCGCAGCGGGGAAACTGAGGCGGGCCCGGGCTTGAGGCCGCAGAGGGGAAACTGAGGCGGGCCGGGGCCTGTGGCCGCAGAGGGGAAACTGAGGCAGGCCGGGGTCTGAGGCCGCAGAGGGGAAACTGAGGCGGGCCCGGGCCTGAGGCCGCAGAGGGGAAACTGAGGCGGGCCGGGGCCTGAGGCCGCAGCGGGGAAACTGAGGCGGGCCGGGGCTTGAGGCCGCAGAGGGGAAACTGAGGCGGGCCGGGGTCTGAGGCCGCAGAGGGGAAACTGAGGCGGGCCGGGGTCTGAGGCCGCAGAGGGGACACTGAGGCGGGCCGGGGTCTGAGGCCGCAGAGGGGAAACTGAGGCGGGCCGGGGCCTGAGGCCGCAGAGGGGAAACTGAGGCGGGCCGGGGCCTGTGGCCGCAGAGGGGAAACTGAGGCGGGCCGGGGCCTGAGGCCGCAGCGGGGACACTGAGGCGGGCCGGGGTCTGAGGCCGCAGAGGGGAAACTGAGGCGGGCCGGGGCCTGAGGCCGCAGAGGGGAAACTGAGGCGGGCCGGGGCCTGAGGCCGCAGAGGGGAAACTGAGGCGGGCCCGGGCCTGAGGCCGCAGAGGGGAAACTGAGGCGGGCCGGGGCCTGAGGCCGCAGAGGGGAAACTGAGGCGGGCCGGGGCCTGTGGCCGCAGAGGGGAAACTGAGGCGGGCCCGGGCCTGAGGCCGCAGAGGGGAAACTGAGGCGGGCCGGGGCCTGTGGCCGCAGAGGGGAAACTGAGGCGGGCCGGGGCCTGAGGCCGCAGAGGGGAAACTGAGGCGGGCCGGGGCCTGAGGCCGCAGAGGGGAAACTGAGGCGGGCCGGGGCCTGAGGCCGCAGAGGGGAAACTGAGGCGGGCCGGGGCCTGAGGCCGCAGCGGGGAAACTGAGGCGGGCCGGGGCCTGAGGCCGCAGAGGGGAAACTGAGGCGGGCCCGGGCCTGAGGCCGCAGAGGGGAAACTGAGGCGGGCCGGGGCCTGAGGCCGCAGAGGGGAAACTGAGGCGGGCCGGGGCCTGAGGCCGCAGAGGGGAAACTGAGGCGGGCCGGGGTCTGAGGCCGCAGAGGGGAAACTGAGGCGGGCCCGGGCCTGAGGCCGCAGAGGGGAAACTGAGGCGGGCCGGGGCCTGAGGCCGCAGCGGGGAAACTGAGGCGGGCCGGGGTCTGAGGCCGCAGAGGGGAAACTGAGGCGGGCCGGGGTCTGAGGCCGCAGAGGGGAAACTGAGGCGGGCCGGGGCCTGAGGCCGCAGAGGGGAAACTGAGGCGGGCCGGGGCTTGAGGCCGCAGAGGGGAAACTGAGGCGGGCCGGGGCCTGAGGCCGCAGAGGGGAAACTGAGGCGGGCCGGGGCCTGAGGCCGCAGAGGGGAAACTGAGGCGGGCCCGGGCCTGAGGCCGCAGAGGGGAAACTGAGGCGGGCCGGGGCCTGAGGCCGCAGAGGGGAAACTGAGGCGGGCCTGGCCCGGCCTGCTCCGGAGCCCCGGTCGGGTCCCTGCCGCGCGCCCCACCCGGCGGCGAGCGGGTCACGTGGGTTCCGGCCTCGGAGTCTAGGCCGGCCGTGGGCGGAGTAAGGTCACGTGAGCGAGGGCGGGGTCTGGCCCAGACTCCGCCCCCGGCGTGTCCGTGCGCGAGGGGCTCAATAAAGTTACATTTATCTCAAAGGCGGCTGGGATTGGGCCGCGGGGCTGAGGTCTCGCGAGAGGAAATCGGAGATCTCGCGAAACTGGGAACCAAAGGCGGAAGCTCGCCGTCCTCAGCATCGCGAGACTAGAGGGCCAATGTGATACGGATGTGAAAGATCTCGCGAGAGTTGGTCGAGCATTAGCTCACGCGAGATTCGAAGGGTCGGGTGGAGGAAACGCGAAGTTATCGCAGGTCGCGTGGTTTCACGGCATCGCGAGATCTCACGTCAGGTCTCGCCCATCCACCCAACTGCGGCCGGCCGTTCTCCTCTGTCGCCTTGGAAACGGTGAGTTCTCGCGCGATTTCCCCTCAGGGCTCTCATTCCTCTTCAGCTCCTGGCCCGCTGGGGCCTTTCTCACAGCCCAGGAGCGAGTTCTCGCGAGATTCTGGCTCCAGTTATCGCGCGATTTTCTTTCCAAGCCAAAGGCACTGTAGCTTCATTTGGCAGGGGCCATCGCGTGAGCTGCGGCCTCAATTCTCGCGACATCTCATCGTTTCACTCGTTTTTCTGCGGACCCCAAACGGTTAAACGAACGCGTTCCGCGGGAATCGGAAACATCGCGAGATGATCGGCACCAAGTCTCGTAGGGCCTAATGAGCGGCAGGCAGCCTCGCGGTAAGTCTTCCTCCCGTGCCTCCCCGAATTATCGCGAGAGTTTGCTCGTTCTTTCTAGCGGTAGAGCTACTTCCTCGCGGGGACTTTTGTCCAGATATCGCGAGATCTCGGCCCTTCTCTGGTTGCGGGACGGTCTTCTCGTGACCTGCCGCCTCACTTCTCGCGAGATTTCTCCCGTGACGCCCAGGACGGTGAAGTCACCTCCGCCAAGTCTCGCGGGATTATGGTCCGACGTCTCGCGGGATCCCGTTCCCGGGCCGCAGGCGGGGGGTTCTCGCGGGATCTGCCTGCTGGGCTGAGGCTCGGGGGCTGCTGTTAAGATGGCGGCGGCGGGAGGCGGCCGGGCCTGGCACTGACCCCCCCGCTCGGAGCAGGTACCGCGCCGGGCCCCTCCCGCGGGGGGCGGCCCTCGGACACCCCCCCGCCCCCCCCGCGCAGAGGGATAAGGGCTCCCCCCCCCCCGCGCCGACCGGTCTGGGCCCCTCCCCCCGGTGGCGGGAACCGCGGGCCCAGCACCAGGGGCCCCCCCGACAGGGGGCGAGGCGGGATCCTGCGCCCGGGTGGGGGCTCGGGCCGCTGCACCTGCGCCCCCCCGAGGAGCCCCCCCGCACAGTGGGCCCCCCTGTCCCGGGCCGGCGGCGCTCAGCGGGGTTCCTCTGGGGGGGGGCCGGGTTTCTGGGGGGGGGCCCTGCCCGCCCCCAGGGTTGGGGGGGCCGGGTTGCTGGGGGGGGGCCGGGTTCCTCTGGGGGGGGCCGGGTTCCTGGGGGGGGCCCTGCCCGCCCCCAGGGTTGGGGGGGCCGGGTTGCTGGGGGGGGGCCGGGTAGCTGTGGGGGGGCCGGGTTCCTCTGGGGGGGGCCGGGTTGCTGGGGGGGGGCCCCGCCCGCCCCCAGGGTTGGGGGTCAAGCCCCCTAGCAGCGCTGCAGTTGGGGGAATCCCACCCCCCTGGGGGAGATGCCAGGAAGGTTCGCTCAGACCCAGCCACAGAAACCTCTGCCTCCCCCTGGGAGCAGCTTTTCCCAGTTGGGCGCCCCCCCCAGTCCTGGTTCTAAACTGAGGTGGCAGCCTGGGGGGTGGGGTGGGAGAGTCTTTCCTCCATTTCCCTCCCCCCTCTTTTGGCTCTGAGTGGTCTCCAGGCTCTCAGCTTCCATCAGGCCTGTGCCTGGGCTCTGGCGGGGGAGCGGGGAGACTTCTAGAGAAGTGGTGCTGCTGCAATAGCTGGAGCAATTGACGAGCCTAGTGTTAGGGGGGATTGTTCTAGCACCACGGGGCTGCCTGTGCTGCTCCTGTAGCTGCCAAATGTTCCATCCGCTGCTGAGTCCTGAGTAGCTTTGAGCCCTGCCGGCCTCTCCCTGCTGCCGGCTTTCAGCCTGGGGGACCAGCTGGGCAGTGCGCGGAGGCGGGAGAGCAGGGCCTGTGCTGGCTGGCTAGGGCTGGTTTGCCCAGAGAGCTTTTCTCACAAGGGCTGAGGGGTTGCGTGCAGCAAACCTGGGGGGCGAGGTGTGCTCTGCAGATCAGCCTGGATCCCAATTGCTTTCTGCAGGAGCTTACCCCAGGCATTTCAGATGCTGAGGCAGCAGGTCAGACCCTAAGAAGGGCCAGGCTGGCACGGAGCAATAGCCCAGTGGCCAGTCCCGGAGCTTCAGGGCACCATACAGAGCTGGGTGGATTCGGGAAGATCCCCTTCTCTTCCCTTCCTGGCTTCCAGCTGTCAGAGGTTCAGGTCACCCCACACGTGTCCCTGCCCAGCTGGCTAATAGCTGTGGCTGGAGCTGTGCTCCTTTAAGTTATCTAGATCTTATTGGGACCTGGCGAGAGGCTTTTGGCCTTCATAATGCCGCAGCGAGTTCCACGGGTTAGAACTCTAGGGCTGGCAGAGACCTCAGGAGTCATCCAGGGCAGCCCCCTGCCCGAGGCAGGACTAACCCCAACTCAGTCAATGAACTGTGTGGCGACAAGAGCTGCTTCCTCTTGCTCTGGGTAAACGTGCTGCTGGTGCACGTGAAGTCACTCCTGGCTTTGGTTGGTGGCAAGAGTCCTGGTTTGCTCGCCCCATGCCACCAGAGCTACCCTAGGGTGAATGGGATGAGATTACAGGGGCCTCACCTGCCTTCCTGTCTGCTCTGGGTTGCAGCCTGCCTGTAAGCCCTGTGTCCCAAACGTCCAGGTCTCTGCCCTGTGCTTGGATCCAGATCCTCTGGTTTGGGGCCTCCATAGATCTGCTGTCTCCGGTCTCTCCTAGGCCCTCGGTTTCTCTGGTCGAGGTGTATTAGAGCGACCCGAAAACCAGAAGGTGTTTTCCTTGGCCAGCTGGGGCGAACTGCGGTGCCGGATTAGTGGTTTGGATAGCAGACCGGACCAAGCATGGATTGGCTGTGATTCCAGGTGGGTGTCTGCGCCTCTTGACTTCCTGGGACTGGTGGCGAGTGCCGGGGGGAGCCGGCGAGCCATGGTGGCCAGGGGGCTGCAGATGCTCTGCCGAGGCGGTGGCAGGACCCACGTGCAGCAGAGGGAGCGTGGTGAAAGGCTAACCCCAGAACAAGCACGTGGGTTTACCTGGATTGATCTCTGTTCTGAGCAGGTGCCTGGCACGAGACCAGGGAGGCCGCTTGTGTGCTGGGGCCGGCTAGGATGCCCGCTGAGAATGGCCTTGTGCCGGGGGCTGGTGGCAAGGGAAACTGAGTCACGTCTGCGTTCTCAAGGCAGAGCTGGGCATGGAGCTCCAGACAGTGCTCGGAGAGGTGCCTCGTGGCCCTACTGGGGGGTTCTGCGGCTGGCCTGCCTGGGGCCACACGCTGTGCTTGGAGATCCTTGCGTGGAGTACGTGCTGAAGGGGGTGGGGGTGAGAGCAGGCCATGCTGGCTCTGGGCGCAGGTGGGTCCGTGCCGGTGGCGGCGCGGGGTGCCAGGACTCTAGGGTTCTTTTCTTGTGGGTCTTGGGCACTTAGGTTCTTTCCAAACTGCTAGTCAACAGCTGCTCAGAAAGTTGCCTGAACAAGTCCAGTGAGATGCTGGGGAGGTCGTGCCAGATGTGGTGCAGCGTAGCCCTCGGTGTCCCAGGCACCGCGTCCCATATAATCGCAGGGAGGCACTGCCGGACTCCCTAGGTACTGCTGAGTCGGCTGGTGCCTGGAGGGAGGGAGTGTGGTCAGGGGTTAGTGAAATCTCTGCTCCTGGGGGAGAAGACTGGCCCAACGCCTGCGCAGCTGGGGTCAAGTACTATGGAGCTAGGACTCCTGGGAGGGCAGCAAGGCCTAGAAGTTGGAGCAGCGATCCTCGGCACCAGGGTTCCTGGGTTCTGCTTACAGTGCTGCCCCGACTGTGACCTCTCTCAAATGGCTTCTTTCTGGTGCCTTTCTGAGCCCGGGCCCGGAGTCCAGCGCTGAGGGGTGTGTGCCGCAAGGGCTAATGGCTTCTATTCCAGTGGCGGCTCCCTTCTGGAAGAGTTCAGCCCGAACCGGGCTGGCGTCCGGCGCCACCTTTCCCACTGCCCTCTGCAGCCGGTGCCAGCGTCCGGGCGGGAAGTGCTGATCTGCAGCCTGCATTCTGTCTCGGGCTTGCCTGAGAGACTGGCAGCCCTGGGGGAGCTATAGGTTTTCTTGCTTCAGAGGGCCCGGCGGGCCATTACAATGCAGCGTCACTACGGGATCCCGTGTTTAGTCTTGTCAATCACAGTGAGCTTCAGGAACCTTTTCACTTCAACTCCCCCTGCTTTGGCTTGCTGGGAGTAGCCCGGGGAAGCCCTCTGCTTAGGGCAGGTTCAGGGTAGCAGTCCAGGTTGCCTTTGTCGCACTCTTAAGTGCCTGACTCAGGCTGGCGCCTGGACCGGAGCCTGCAGGCAGCCCCGGGGGCTGTGGGGTGGGCAGGTGTGCAGAGAGACGGCGGCTGAGGCTGGCGCTGGTGGCGCTAATGCTTGTCCTGGGGCCTTCAGAGACTCTTTGTGTGATGTGTCAGAATGGCCGAGTTACCAGAACTTGCTCTACTTGTTGCCCGGCTTACGGAGCACTTTTCCAGCCGGCGGGTTGCTGCGTGTGGATTTCTTTGAGCCCAAGCGCCCTGCTTCCGGTGCGGGGGCCGGAGGCCTGGCCAGACCGTGCCGTCAGACCCCTGCCGCTTGCTTCTGAAGAGCTCGGTGCTTTGCAGTGCTGGTGGCCTCGGGCCCGTCTTCAGCCTCTGGAATGAGGGGGGGAGCCAACGCTCGGCGGTGGTGGCGTGCGTGCAGTCAGGGCACAGCACCCAGGAGCCCTTGTGCCTTGCCGGGGTGGCGGGTTCTTCACGGCTGCGGGTTTGGTTCTTTCTGCTCACCTGACTGAAATATCGTAAAGGGGCCTGCGAGGACCCGAAAGACTCTGCCTGGCAACTAGTGGGACTCACTGATCCCTTTCCTCTCGCTCCCTGGGGCTTCGTCTGGCTGCTCGGGGGTTGTGCTGTGGAAGTTGCTTCGTCCCCTGCTGTCGGGGACTTGTTCCTCTAGTGGCGGAAGGCGGAACACCCCGGCTGGGAGCCAGGAGCAGATGATTGACCCTTGGGACAGGCTTCCCGGGGCGTGGCGGAGAGGTGGAGACTCCCATCCAGGCTGGCTGACTCTCTGCCTTTGCCACATGCAGGTGGTTGTGCTCCACCCCGGGGAGGGAACTGGTGAATTTCTGGGGCCTGGGCGAGCCTCAGGTGATCCCGTCTGGCCTGGGCATCGGTTGGAGCTGGCAAGTCCCAAACCTCAAGGGCCTCTGTCCCACTGAGACGGCACCGCATCCAGCTCGTAGCTTCTCCCGCTGATGGTGGGTGTCGGCTGGAGGCTGTCCCACCGCAGAGCACTGGAGTGCCCGCTGGGCCAGCTTACCAGCTGTCTTCTCCATTGGTTTCCCACGCTGCACCAGCCTGGGGGCCTGACCGCAGGGGAAGCGTTCTCTGCATACCCAGCTCCTTCAGGGCCTCTGCGTTCCAGGGTCCGGGCCTTCATGTAAACCCGGCGGGCGGCTGGCGAGCGAGTGATGCTGGGCGGCTCTGCTGCTTCATGTCTCTGTGTGCTCCTGTCCCCGTTGGCTTGCCGGGCAGCGAGCATCCGGACGGCACCTGGCACCACGGGACGCCGCTCGTCCGGGGCGCTGCGTTACCTGTGGCGCGTCGGGCCTCACCTAGCTGCCTGCGGGGCGTCGCAGGAGCCGTTTGTGGCTAGGCTGAGGCAGCTCAGGGGCTGTTTGGCAGGTGCTGGGCTGACCTGGCTGCTAGCAGGAGAGGGCGTTGCTGGGAAGGGCCGGGCCGTGTCTCAGGGTGGGTGTCTCTGGTCCTAGAACTCCTCTGGGGAAAGCAGGCGAGGGCTCGGCGTGGTGTCTCGAGGGCGGCCGCAGGCCGGGGGGAGCCGCTTGATGGACGCAGAGGTTAATGGGTGACTTGAGCGCAGCCAAGGAGACGTGACGTGACCAGACGTCTGGAGACCCAGGCCCACGAGGCGGGTGGAGGTGGCTGGCTGAGAGTGGGGCGCAGGAGCGGGCTGACGTGTGCGGGGACGGGACTGTGGGTCTGAAGTGCGGGAGCGGCGGGGGGGTCCCGAGCGCCCCTGCTGCCCGGGCTCTGCTAGCCAGCTCGGCCACGTTGGGGGAAGAAGACCCAGAGCGCACTCTTTCCGGCAGCGGTTCCAGCGTGTGTCTTGTTTGATCTTGGCTCCCGGGTTCCTTGTTCCTAACGGGCAGCAGCACACGCTCCGACTGGGCCTCGGAGCAGGGCCACAGCCAGCCCGCCGGGGCCGCCTGCTTGGAGACGGCAAGCTGGAGAGCGTCTTTGGAGCCCTGGCACCATGCGAAGAGCATTGCCGGCAGAGCGGGGTTTGTAGCGGGTCGGGGCTGCTGCAGCCGAGAGTGCTCCCTTCCTGGTGGGTTTTCCCCCTCCAGGGCCATGCGCCGGCGGGGCGTGGATGGACTGGGCGGAGGGTTGCAGCCCTGCTGTGGAGCCCCCAAGCGCCTCGCTGCTGGATCGCCGCGCAAGCGGCTGCTGGTGACGCCTACTCGTTTGCCGGGTGCAGCTCACCGTAGCTTGAAGTTGGGGGAACTGCCTCCAACGGGGGAAACCGAGGCAGGGTTACTGCTGGTGCTCCCCTTCCTTACGGGGCTGGTGGGAGCTGGCAGCCTACAGCTGGAGGCTCTGCACTAGTAGGGGTGGGCATGCAAGCCCCTTGGGCTGGGCCAGAGCCATCCACAGGTTGCTCCTTGCTGCCTCTTGGGAGGTTTGGGGGGCAGAAGGCAGGCCTTTGGGTCCCCTGGAGTCTCCCCTCTGTAGCCCCTGGGTCTGCCGGCCGCGAGCTCCCTACGGCCCCGGTGCCGCTCTGGACAGGCACTGCGTGTCGCGGCAGGCAGGCTGTGGGGCAGGGTGGGGCAGGCTGGTTTGGCGCTGCCGTCTGAGCGAGCAGCTATTGCTTGGGCGGCAGCCGGCGGCACTCTCGTTCCCAGCCCAACGAAACCTGCCCGGGAAGTCCGGGCTGTGACTAAGCAGCCGGGAGCTGCAAGGCCTCGGAGCCTCCCCGGGCAGCAGGGTGGCTAGTGGGGGAGGAGGGCAGGAGTGGGGCGGCTTCCTGGTGGCTTTGCCCTGACCAGATGGGACCAGTGGAAGCGGGCGCTTGGGTCTGGTTCCGGGGGGTGGCCCCGTGCGTGCCAGCCGGACTCTGCGTGCCGGGGTGCTGGCCGGGCGCTGCGGGCAGAGGGGGCGCGTGCTGGCTGTGGGGAGGGAGTCTTGCTTTCAGGTTGAGGCTGGAGGTGCAGAGATGGGCAGGCACACGGGTAGCCCTGCCCCGGCAGCCTGGTGTCGCAGCTGGGACCTGCGCTGCAGTGTGGCCGGGCGCAAGGAGCGCGGCTCAGGTGGGGAGGAGCAGCCAGGCCAGCTGGCTCTGGTGCAGCAGGCTGCTCGGGTGGATCCGGGGCCTTGCCCAGGGGCGTGCCTGGCTGGCTCCACCCTCCGACCGGGTTGTGCTTCCCACGGCAGGCTGGTTTCTGGGGCAAAGTAGGCCGCGCGGCAGGAAGTGCTGTGTCGGCGCCGGGGGGCTGGACGTGGCGGCTCTGCAGGAGGGAGCAGAGCCCGGAGGCGGGGCTGTTTTCAGAGGGCAGGGGCTTGTTCACAGGGAATGCGGCTGAGATGGGGCTGGGGTACGACTAGACCAGAGGCTTTGTCAGCAGATACTGTTGACAGAGCGTCTAGGCTCCAGGCAGTTCTGGCGACAAGCGAGCCGCTTGCTGGCATGAGAGCATCGGCGCAAAGGGCAGCGCGGGCGCAAGAACGTCTTCTGGCCGCAGAACTCTGGGCAAAGGCGCTCGCTGCTGGCGACAGACCTGCTGAGTTGTTGCTGTCGTGTCGGCGGTAGTGTAGACGCAGGTTGGGATTTGACAACAGTGCGCTTTTCTTGACAAAAGCCTGTAGTCTAGACGCACCCTGGGGGATGGACGCAGCCCTGCCGTGGTGCGCCCTGGAGACGGTGAGAGCCCAGCCCCATGGCTCGGTGGGGCACTGCGCAGACACCCCAGGAGTTGAGAGCCTCGGCCAGGGAGCGGCTGGCGGAGGCAGAAGAGCGAGGTGCAGAACAGGCCCCGGTGGCTGGGCTGGCGGGGGCGCGGCAGAGGAGTGCAGCTGAGCTGCATGAGGGGCCGTAACCCGAGGACCTTAGTCTAGCCCCCCAGGTGTGGGGCCCAAACGAGGTCCTTAGTTCTGCTAGTCCGACTGCCTGCGCCTCGGAGGCGGTTGACTTTCCTGTTTGGAGCGCATGGCTAGTCTAGGAAGGTAAACCGAGGCACGGGCTAGGGTGATTCACAAAGGCCTGACTCCCAGTCCTGTAATTCACCGCTTCTTGGGGGGGGCAGGCACCCCTAGACCAGAGCTCTGAAACGGGCTTGGGTGGCCAACAGCTCTAGCCCCAGGGCCCTGGCCTCCTTGTGCACCCCTCGCTTGGGGCTAGTAAGCCTCCCTGTGGCCCGTGGCCACCTGCAGGCCTTGGCTGCCCCTCAGCCCTTGCAAAAGTCTCAGCAGCCTCCAACGGTGAGCTGCTGCCAGGAACCGTCCCTTCGTCCCTTCGTTGTGCAGCTCCCAGCTGGCCGGGGCCACAAGGGAGCCCGGAGTTACTGGGTGCAGGAAAGCGGCTCGTGCCCAGGGTGTGACACCTGCTCTGCTTGGGCCGCGCCCTGCTACAGGCTGGCTAAGGATGTTCGGCTAAGCCCCCGGCTTCTCCCGGGACCGAGCCTGGCTTTGCTCTGGGGGGGGTGTGGACCCGCCGGGAGGCGCGTCCCTGGGGCGGGCAGCAGCGAGAGGGGCCGTGCGTCCCTAGGACCAGCCCCACGTCCTCTGCGGCCAGCGGAGCGAGCGAGTCTCCACGAGCCGACTTCCCTTCCCCCGCGGGAGGGCCTGCCTGGGGGGCAGGTGTGGCTGCTCGCCGGCTGGCGCTGGGGGAGGGATGTGCTGGGGTTTCCCTGCCCCCGCCAGGCTCTCGGCCTTTTGCACATTCATTGTTCCGGAGCCTGACGTCATCAGCCAGGGCCGGGCCGAGCCCACTGCCTTCTGGGAGCTGTAGTCCAGGCCCGCCCGCAGGCCGGCTTTGTTTGCACGCGGAGGGCGGGCTGAGGGGCCCTGCCAGTCGTGGGGTCCCGGTTCGGGCCGTCGGCGCCCGGCCCGCGCGTTCCCAGCACAGCAGGCCCGTGATGCCCGTTCTCGACATTGGTCCCTCGGCTAGCCCCGCAGCCGGGATCAGGCCCCCACCAGCCCATCGGAAACCGTGGGCCCCGCAGTCCAGCCCCGCCAGGGAGAGCGAGGGGCCGGGCCCGGGGACCCTGCCTGGCGGTACGGTGTGTTTGGTCTCGGCCTGCGGGAGGCAAACGGGCCCCCGTGACCCCCTGATTTACCAGGGAAGGGGGCTCAGCTGAGCTCTGGGTGCCTCCCTGCCCATGCCACATGGCGCTGCTCGGCACTGGCACCCGGCCTGGCCTGGCTCACGCATGGGGGTCACCCGCTCCGTCCCCGTGGGCTGGGCAGCGCCGGGCAGGGGCCGGACCTGGCGCAGCTCCAAGGGGGCTGAGGGGCACCGGGGCAGTGGCAGACCCCTCGTCGGGGGGCTGGCTGGCTGGGGGTGGGGCAGTCGGGACGCTGTCTGCCTTGTAGCCCCGTGTTCCCGCTGGCTGCATCGCGTGCTGTGGGGCTCCCAGCGACTCGCGGACTGGCCCTCCACCTCCGAGTCGCAGCCGGAGCAGACAGCCCTGTTCCCAGAGGGGCGCGACTGGCCCCAGGCTGGGGGACGCATGAGGAGAGCGGACGGGCCGGGTGTTGGGGGCCCGCGAGCGGAGCAGGGCGCTGCCCTGGCTGCGGCGCTAACACCCGCCCCACGCTAGGCTGTCCCTGCCAACCAGGAACCCTTCCACTGTACCCGCCAGCAGAGTCCACTCTGGCTGCAAGGGGGCGGTCCAGGCGCTGTCACGGCTGGCGCGCTGGTCTCCAATGGGGTGCAGCAGCAGGGGCCCATGAGCTCCCCCAGCGTGGCTAGGCCCCCGCCGGGCAAGCACCGTCCTCGACTGGCCTGCGTGCCCTGCCCCCGGCGCTCTCCCTCCGCTCCCTGGGGCCGGCAGCCTGCGCCCCTGAGAGCCCCGGCTCGCCCACTGTCCTGTGGCCTGGCTTGGCTTCCGGCTGCGCATGCTGGGTGCTGGGCGCTGGGGCCGTGGGCGGGACTGAGGCGCTGGCCCCTGCAGCAGGCAGCCCGCCCGCGTGGGAGATACCCCCTCGGCCCCCCGCTGCCCCCGCTTACCGCTGCTCTCTCCTCTGCCACAGGGTCAGAAAGTAGAAAAGAATCAAAAATGAAAGTGGACCGAACGAAACTGAAGAAAACCCCCACAGAGGCTGTGAGTACGGCGGGGGCTGCGCGCGCCCCCCCGGGGGTACGGCGGGGGCTGCGCGCGCCCCCCCGGGGGTACGGCGGGGGCTGGGCGCGCCCCCCCGGGGGTACGGCGGGGGCTGGGCGCGCCCCCCCGGGGGTACGGCGGGGGCTGGGCGCGCCCCCCGGGGGTACGGCGGGGGCTGGGCGCGCCCCCCGGGGGTACGGCGGGGGCTGGGCGCGCCCCCCCGGGGGTACGGCGGGGGCTGGGCGCGCCCCCTGGGGGTACGGCGGGGGCTGGGCGCGCCTGCCCCGGGTCCCCCCTTTGTTCTCGTGTGTGCGGCCGTCCAGGAAGCTTGCTGGTGCTTTGGGCGCCTCTGCACTAGCCCTAGGCGAGGCGAAAGCGCTCGCTCCCCACGGGGCTGCTCCGAGCACCCTGAGCTCCGGGGTTCAGCCCCGCGGCCTGGCTCTGCTGCCCTGCCGAGAACTCAGGGGATCCGGCCCCACTCCCTGGTCCTGACCTGCCTCTCCCTGTGTCCCTGGCCAGCCTGCCGACTGCAGGGCCTTGATCGACAAGCTCAAAGTCTGCAACGATGAGCAGCTGCTGCTGGAGCTGCAGCACATCAAGACATGGAACATCGGGAAGGTGGGTGCCGGGCGGGGCCTCGGGGAGGGGGGCAGAGTACCGCAGCCCCTCGGGGTGCTGGCTCTGGGCCCAAGGGGATGGGGCATGGACCTTCCCCCCGGGTGCCAGCACCGTAGAGGCCACTAGCCAGGCCTGTGGTGCATGAACCCAGACGTGGTGGGCGGAGCCCGGGGGGGGGAGATGTGCTCTGTTATGGGGGAGAGCCGGGAGCCGGGACTCTGGATTCTGGGGGGGGCAGGGCGGGGCTCCGGGTTCCTGGGGGGGTTGGTGGGAACCAGGGCTCCAGGTCCGGGTTGGACTGGCGGCGCCCCCCCTCACCCCACCTCCCTGCGCAGTGCGAGCTGTACCACTGGGTGGACCTCCTGGACCGCTTTGACGGCATCCTGGCCGAGGCGGGGCAGACGGTGGAGAACATGCTGTGGATGCTGCTGTGCGACCGGCCGGAGCGGGAGCAGCTCAAGGCCCTGCTGCTGGCCGTGCTCAACTTCACCGCCCTGCTCATCGAGTACAGCTTCTCCCGGCACCTCTACAGCTCCATCGAGGTGGGGGGGAGTGTGGGCTAGTGGGTAGAGCAAGGTGGGGCTGGACGCCCAGGTTCTCTGCATGGCTGTGTAGGGGAGTAGGGGCTAGTGGTTAGAGTGGGGGGGGGGGCTGGACGCCTGGGCTCTCTGCGTGGCCGGGGGGAGCGGGGCCTAGTGGTTAGAGCACGGTGGGGCTGGACACCTGGGCTCTCTGCCTGGCCGGTGAGAGCGGGTGCTAGTGGTTAGAGCGAGGGGTGGCTCGACGCCCGGGTTCTCTGCGTGGCGGGGGGAGCGGGGCCTAGTGGTTAGAGCGCGGGGGAGGGGGAGCTGGATCCCCGGGCTCTCTGCGTGACGGGGGGAGCGGGGTCTAGTGGTTAGAGCGCGGGGGGCCTGGATCCCGGGCTCTCTGCGTGGCTGGGGGGAGCGGGGCCTAGTGGTTAGAGCGCGGGGGGCCTGGATCCCTGGGCTCTCTGCGTGGCTGGGGGGAGCGGGGCCTAGTGATTAGAGCGCGGGGGGCCTGGATCCCCGGGCTCTCTGCGTGGCGGGGGGAGTGGGGCCTAGTGGTTAGAGTGCGGGGGGGGGGGCCTGGATCCCCGGGCTCTCTGCGTGGCGGGGGGAGCGGGGCCTGGATCCCTGGGCTCTCTGCGTGGCGGGGGGAGCGGGGCCTAGTGATTAGAGCGCGGGGGGCCTGGATCCCCGGGCTCTCTGCGTGGCGGGGGGAGCGGGGCCTAGTGGTTAGAGCGCGGGGGGCCTGGATCCCTGGGCTCTCTGCGTGGCTGGGGGGAGCGGGGCCTAGTGGTTAGAGCGCGGGGGGGGGGGGGCTGGATCCCCGGGCTCTCTGCGTGGCGGGGGAGTGGGGCCTAGTGGTTAGAGTGCGGGGGGGGGGGGCCTGGATCCCCGGGGCTCTCTGCGTGGCGGGGGGAGCGGGGCCTAGTGGTTAGAGCATGGCGGGGGGGGGGGGCCTGGATCCCCGGGCTCTCTGCGTGGCGGGGGGAGCGGGCCTAGTGGTTAGAGCATGGCGGGGGGGGGGGGCCTGGATCCCTGGGCTCTCTGCGTGGCGGGGGGAGCGGGGCCCAGTGGTTAGAGCGCGGGGGGGCCTGGATCCCCGGGCTCTCTGCGTGGTGGGGGGAGCGGGGCCTAGTGGTTAGAGCATGGCGGGGGGGGGGGGCCTGGATCCCCGGCCTCTCTGCGTGGCGGGGGGAGCGGGGCCTAGTGGTTAGAGCATGGCGGGGGGGGGGGGGGCCTGGATCCCCGGCCTCTCTGCGTGGCGGGGGGAGCGGGGCCTAGTGGTTAGAGCATGGCGGGGGGGGGGGGGCCTGGATCCCCGGGCTCTCTGCGTGGCGGGGGGAGCGGGGCCTAGTGGTTAGAGCATGGCGGGGGGGGGGGGCCTGGATCCCCGGGCTCTCTGCGTGGCGGGGGGAGCGGGGCCTAGTGGTTAGAGCATGGCGGGGGGGGGGGGGCCTGGATCCCCGGGCTCTCTGCGTGGCGGGGGGAGCGGGGCCTAGTGGTTAGAGCATGGCGGGGGGGGGGCCTGGATCCCCGGGCTCTCTGCGTGGCGGGGGGAGCGGGGCCTAGTGGTTAGAGCATGGCGGGGGGGGGGAGGGGCCTGGATCCCCGGGTTCTCTGCATGGCGGGGGGAGCGGGGCCTAGTGGTTAGAGCATGGCGGGGGGGGGGGCCTGGATTCCCGGGCTCTCTGCGTGGCGGGGGGAGCGGGGCCTAGTGGTTAGAGCATGGCGGGGGGGGGGGGGCCTGGATCCCCGGGCTCTCTGCGTGGCGGGGGGAGCGGGTGTGACGTAGTGGGGGTACTTGCTGGGCTGGGGTGACCCCTGCTGTCTGGAGCAAGACCCAGCAGGGAAAGCCTCACTAGGCAGAGGTGATGCCAAACCTGTTGAACCAGGGGCCAGACAACCCCATGGAGAGGAACAAAGGGAGGGGGATGCTGCCCTGGCTGGGGGGCAGGGCTGGAAGAGGGTTAGTGGGTTCCTGGCTGGGGGGCGGGGGAGAAGGAGCTGGGGAGGGGGCTGGGACTCCCCTATCTCAAGGGGGGGGCACTGAGGCCTCTTAGCCCCAGTCCTGTAACCAGATTCCATCTGTGCTGCGCTGTGCTGGAGGAGCAATAAACCACCCTCAATTCCACTGGCTGGTGCAGTCTGTTTGTGCCATTTCGGGGTGCAGGAGATGGGGAACCCCCAACGCGCCGTCACAGCGGGGCCTAGTGGTTAGGGCGAGGGGGTGCCGGCCCCGTCTGGGGCAGGGAAGGCCCTGACGGCAGCACTAACCCTCTCCCCCCCCCCCCCCACACAGCACCTCACGACGCTGCTGGCCTCCTCGGACATGCAGGTGGTCCTGGCCGTGCTGAACCTGCTCTACGTCTTCAGCAAGCGCTCCAACTACATCACGCGCCTGGGCTCCGACAAGCGGGCGCCCCTGCTGTCCCGGCTGCAGCACCTGGCGGAGGTGAGCCCCCAGGCCGCTGGCGGGGGGGGGGGGGGGCGGGCCTCGGCTGCTGCTAACCCCTCCTCTTCCTCTGTCCCGCAGAGCTGGGGCGGCAAGGAGAACGGCTTCGGCCTGGCCGAGTGCTGCAGAGACTTGCACTTGGTGGTGAGTGCCCCGGGCCCCGCCTGCTGCGCTGGGCCTGCTGCCCGGAGCCCTGGGGTCCCTCCCGGCGGGGGGTGGGGAACCGGGACTCTTGGGGTTTCTCCCTGGCATGGGAGGGGGGCTGGGAGCCAGGACTCCTGGGCTCTGTCCCGGCTCTGGGAGGAGAGTGGGGGCCTAGTGGTTAGAGCGGGGTGGGGGCTGGGAGCCAGGACTCCTGGGCTGTGTCCCGGCTCTGGGAGGGGCGTGGGGTCTAGTGGTTAGAGCGGGGTGGGGGCTGGGAGCCAGGATTGCTGGGCTGTGTCCCGGCTCTGGGAGGGGAGTGGGGGCTAGTGGTTAGAGCGGGGGTGGGGGGGCTGGGAGCCAGGACTCCTGGGCTGTGTCCCGGCTCTGGGAGGGGAGTGGGGCCTAGTGGTTAGAGCGGGGTGGGGGCTGGGAGCCAGGACTCCTGGGCTGTGTCCCTGGCTCTGGGAGGGGAGTGGGGGGCTAGTGGTTAGAGCGGGGGTGGGGGCTGGGAGCCAGGACTCCTGGGCTGTGTCCCGGCTCTGGGAGGGGAGTGGGGGCTAGTGGTTAGAGTGGGGGGTGCTGGGAGCCAGGACTCCTGGGCTGTGTCCCTGGCTCTGGGAGGGGAGTGGGGGGCTAGTGGTTAGAGCGGGGGTGGGGGCTGGGGAGCCAGGACTCCTGGGCTGTGTCCCTGGCTCTGGGAGGGGAGTGGGGGCTAGTGGTTAGAGCGGGGTGGGGGCTGGGAGCCAGGACTCCTGGGTTCTCTCCCTGGCACGGGGAGGGGGCTGGTGGTTGGAAGCCTGGACTCCTGCGTTCTCTCCCTGGCACCGTGGGGGGAGCGGGGTTCGGGGGCTGCTAGCCCGGGCTCCTGGGTTCTCTCCCCGGCATGCGGCGGATGCTGCGCAACGGTACCTGTAGCCTTCTCTTCTGTGCTGTGCCCGGCCGGCCAGGCGTGCGTGGGGCCCGCCGGGGCTCACTGGCACATCGGGCTGTCTGGTGGCGTGGCCAGGCGGGGGGGCTGGATGAGTGGCTGGGGGGCTGCCCCCTTGTGCAGCAGCACGCAGCGTCCTGCGGGGCGGCGAGAGCACGCAGCGGGGGCTCCGGACTCCTGGCTTCTAGTCCCAGCTCGGCCGGGGGGGAGGGGAGGGTCTGTGCCTCAGTTTCCCTGGGGGCAGAACTACCCGAACCCAGGGGGAGCTGCGGGTGCCAGGCCCCAGTCGGGGAGGGGCAGGCCAGCACCTGCAGTGCGCTGACCCCTGTGCTGTGCTCTGTACGTAGAAATACCCGCCCAGTGCCACCACGCTACACTTTGAGTTCTATGCAGATCTGGGCACCGAGGTCAAAGTGGAGAAAAGGGTGAGTGTCGGGCCGAGGAGGGCCCATCTCCCCCGCCCCAGGGGAGACCCAGCGGGGGGCGTAGCTTGAACCGCTGTCCAGTGAGGCCTCCTCCGGCCCCGCCCCACTTGGCTCTGGTTCTCAGGTGCCCGGGCAGGCTGCTCAGCTGTGCCCCGGCGCCAGGACGCGTGGCCCGGCAGTGCGCTGTGCCCCCGCTGGGGCTGGGGAGTGGGGGCTAGTGGTTAGAGCAGGGACTGGGAGCCAGGACGCCTGGGTTCTCTCCCTGGTGCCGGGAGGGAGGGAGTCAGGACTCCTGGGTGTTCTCTCCCAGCCCGTGTGGGGAGACGGGCCAACGCCGTGCCCCCCGCCCCCCCAGCTGCTGCTCCCGGTCGCCGCCCGAGGGCCCCGGCTGCACCGTCCCCTAACGCCCTGCCCTCTTGCCTTGCAGACGACCAGCAACACGCGGCACTACATCCACATCGAGCAGCTGGACAAGGTGAGGCCTCGGGCCGCGGGGCGCCGCAGGGTGGAGGCTGCCCAGGGCTGAGCTCACCCTCTGCTTTCCCCCCCAGATTTCAGAGAGCCCCTCCGAGATCATGGAGTCCCTCACCAAGATGTACAGCATCCCCAAGGACAAGCAGGTCGGGGCGAGTGCCCTGAGCAGGGCTCGGGGGTCTTTCCCGGCGGGGGAGGGTTTGGTGCTGGGGGGGGGTGGCCAGGCTCTGGGGGTCTGTCCCAGCGGGGAGGGTTTGGGTGGGGCTGGGCCCTGGGGGTCTCCGGCGGGGGAGGGCTGGGGGGGGGGCTGGCTCTGGGGGGTCCTCTCCGGCGGGGGAGGGCTGCGGGGGGGGGCTGGGCTCTGGGGGTCTCTCCTGGCGGGGGAGGGTTTGCGGGGGGGGCCGGGCTCTGGGGGTCTCTCCCGGGGGTGGGGCCGGGGGGCGGGGCTCTGGGGGTCTCTCCTGGGCGGAGAGGCTTGCAGGGGGCCGGGCCTGGGGTCTCTCCTGGCGGGGGAGGGTTTGCGAGGGGGCCGGGCTCTGGGGGTCTCTCCTGGCGGGGGAGGGTTTGCGGGGGGGGGCCGGGCTCTGGGGGTCTCTCCCGGCGGGGGAGGGTTTGCGGGGGGGGGGGCTGGGCTCTGGGGTCTCTCCCAGCGGAGGCTGGGGGGGCGGGGCTCTGGGGTCTCTCCCCGGCGGGGGAGGGTTTGCGAGGGGGGCCGGGCTCTGGGGGTCTCTCCTGGGCGGAGGGTTTGCGGGGGGGCCGGGCTCTGGGGGTCTCCCGGCGGGGGAGGGTTTGCGGGGGGGGCTGGGCTCTGGGGGTCTCTCCCGGCGGGGGAGGGTTTGGGGGGCGGGCTCTGGGGGTCTCTCCTGGCGGGGGAGGGTTTGCGGGGGGGGCCGGGCTCTGGGGGTCTCTCCCGGCTGGGGGGAGGGTTTTGGGGGGGCGGGGCTCTGGGGGTCTGTCCCGGCGGGGAGGGGCTTTGGGGGGGGGCTGGGCTCTGGGGGTCTCTCCGGCGGGGAGGCTGGGGGGGCCTGGGCTCTGGGGGTCTCTCCGGCGGGGGAGGGTCTGGGGGGGGCCTGGGCTCTGGGCTCTCCCGGCGGGGGAGGGTTTTGGGGGGGGGCCTGGCTCTGGGGGTCTCTCCCAGCGGGGGAGGGTTTGGGGGGGGGCCGGGCTCTGGGGGTCTGTCCCGGCGGGGGAGGGTTTGGGGGGCGGGCCCGGGCTCTGGGGGCCTGTCCCGGCGGGGGAGGATGGGGTCTATTCGCAGCTTGACTTGCTGTTCTGCCCCCCCCCCCCCCCCCGGGGTTGAAAGCCGCTGGCGCCGTGGGGGGGGGTGCGGAGGTGGGACTGGAGGCCGCCCCCCAACGCCTGTCCCTGCCCCTGCAGATGCTGCTCTTCACGCACATCCGCCTGGCCCACGGCTTCTCCAACCACCGCAAGCGGCTGCAGGCCGTGCAGGCCCGGCTCCACGCCATCTCCATCCTAGGTAAGGGCGGCCCCGCGGGCCTGGGGCGGCTGGACGTGGCCAGGAGCCAGGGCAGAGCCTTACCCCCCCCCGAGCCCCCTCCTGGGCTGTGTCTGCTCCAGCCCCTGCTCCCTCCGCCCAGCCCAGGTGCCTGCCCTGGGCCCCGCGCCCCAGCCTGCAGGGGTGGCCCCCCCCCCCCCCCCGGGGCGTGGGCGGAGCTGACGCGCCCTGTCTCCGCAGTGTACTCCAACGCCCTGCAGGAGTCGGTCAGCAGCATCCTCTACAACGGCCTGATCGAGGAGCTGGTGGACGTGCTGCAGATCACGGACAAGCAGCTCATGGTGGGTGCCCGGGGCGGGGCTCTCGGGCCAGCCCGCCTGCGCCTGGGCCGCCCGCCTCTCACGCCCTCCTCGCCCCCGGCAGGACATCAAGGCGGCCTCCCTCCGCACCCTCACCTCCATCGTGCACTTGGAGCGGACCCCGAAACTCAGCGGCATCATCGACTGCACGGGGACCGCCTCCTACCACGGCTTCCTGCCCGTCCTGGTCCGCAACTGCATCCAGGCCATGATCGGTGAGGGGCGCGGGCTGGGGGGGTGGGGGGGGGGCAGGCCAACGGCTGACGCGTCTCCCTTGCAGACCCCACCATGGAGCCATACCCGCACCAGTTCGCCACGGCCCTTTCTCCTTCCTCTACCACCTGGCCAGCTACGACGCCGGGGGAAGCCCTGGTCTCCTGTGGCATGATGGAGGCCCTGCTGAAGGTGACACAGGGAGAGGGCTGGGCCGGGCCCGTGGCCGGAGGGAGCCCAAGGCCGCGGATGGGAGGGGGCTGAGGCCCGGAGGTGGGGGTGGGAGGGGCTGGACTGTGGCTGGGGGGGGGGGCTGAGGTGGGGATGGGAGGGGGCTGGACTGTGGCTGCGTGGGGGGCTGAGGCCCGGAGGTGGGGATGGGAGGGGGCTGGACTGTGGCTGGGGGGGGGGGCTGGAGGGGGATGGGAGGGGGCTGCAGCCGGGAGGGGGGATGGCAGGGGGCTGGACTGTGGCTGGGGGGGGGGGGGGCCGAGCCCGGAGGTGGGGGATGGGAGGGGGCTGGACTGTGGCTGGGGGGGGGGGCTGAGGCCCGGAGGTGGGGATGGGAGGGGGCTGGACTGTGGCTGGGGGTGGGGGGGGAGAGGCCTGGGGTGGGATGGGAGGGGCTGGACTGTGGCTGGGGGGGGGGGGGCTGAGGTGGGGAGGGAGGGGCTGGGGACAGGGCTGGGGGGGGGCTGCAGGCCGGGACTGGATGGGGGGGGGGGCTGAGGCCTGGAGGTGGGGATGGGAGGGGGCTGGACTGTGGCTGGGGGGGGGGGGGCCAGGCCCGGAGGTGGGGATGGGAGGGGGCTGGACTGTGGCTGGGGGGGGGGGAAGGAGGTGGGATGGGAGGGGGGATGAGGGGGGGTGGGAGGGGGCTGGTGTGGCTGGGGGGGGCTGAGGCCCGGAGGTGGGGATGGGAGGGGGCTGGACTGGCGGGGGGGGGGGGCTGAGGCCCGGAGGTGGGGATGGGAGGGGCTGGAGGCGGGGGGCTGAGGAGGTGGGGAGGAGGGGGCTCTGGCTGGAGGGGGGGCTGGTGGATGGATGGGAGGGGGCCTGTGGCGGGGGGGGGGGCTGAGGCCCGGAGGTGGGGATGGCGGGGGGCTGGGGCCGGAGGGGGCTGGGGCCAGGCCCCGGGCGGGCGGCCCCCGGTCGGGCGCGGGTCCCCGGTGGCCCCTCCCCGCTGCGCTGGACCCAGCCTCTCGCCGCCCCGCCCGCAGGTGATCAAGTTCCTGGGGGACGAGCAGGACCAGATCACCTTTGTGACCCGGGCCGTGCGCGTGGTGGATCTCATCACCAACCTGGACATGGCGGCCTTCCAGGCCCACAGCGGCCTCTCCATCTTCATCTACCGGCTGGAGGTGAGCCCCGCAGGCCCCGCCCCCGCAGGCCCCGCCCCCCGGGCCCCGCCCCCGCTAACGCCCTGCTCCCCCAGCACGAGGTGGACCTGTGCCGCCGGGAATGCCCCTTCGTGATCAAGCCGAAGGTGCAGCGCCCGCCCAGCGCCCCGCCGCAGGAAGGGGAGGAGATGGAGACGGACATGGAAGGTAGGCAGCCGGGGTCCTGGGCCTTGGTGTGAAAGAGCTTCCCAGAAGCCTTTGCTCCGGCCTCCTGCTCTGACCACTAGACTCTGCTCCCCTCGCAGGCCTGGCATGGCAGCTGGAATTCCTGGCTCCCAGGGCCTCCCCCTGCACTCTCCTCACAGAGCCAGGGCTGGGACCCGGGAGGCTGGCCGCTGCTCTAACCACTGGCTCCCACTGCCAGAGGCCTCGGGAGCCCCCGGTGTCCGTGCGGCCCCCAGCGCCTAACGTGTCTCGTCCCTGCAGTGTCGGACGTGGCCATGGAGAGCAGCCCCGGCCCCTCCACCTCGGCGGAGCCCCGGCCGGAAGCGGCGGAAGCGAGGACCCCGAGCGCGTCCAGCAGCGCGTCCAGCAGCGCGCCCAGCGCCCTCGTGGGGCCCGCAGCGGGGGCGGGGGGGGGGGGGGCGGGCAGCCGTGGGCGGGGCCGCCAGGTGCTGACTTCTCCCTTCCTGCCTCCCCCGCACGCAGGGGCCCAGTGCATCCCGCAGCGCGCCGCGCTCCTCAAGTCCATGCTCAACTTCCTCAAGAAGGCCACCCAGGACCCCGCCTTCTCGGACGGCATCCGCCACGGAGGGACGCCGGCCGGAGCCCCCCGACCCGCACCCGGCCCCAGCTCCGCAACCCGGGCGTCCGGGCTCCCAGCCCCCCTGCGCTAGACACGGGCCCCGGCTCCGCAACCCGGGCGTCCGGGCTCCCAGCCCCCCTGCGCTAGACACGGGCCCCGGCTCCGCAGCCCGGGCGCCCTGGCTCCCAGCCCCCCTGCGCTAGCCACTGGCCCCGGCTCCGCCCGGGCGTCCGGGCTCCCAGCTCCAGCCTGCGCTAGACACGGGCCCCGGCTCCGCAGCCCGGGCGCCCTGGCTCCCAGCCCCCCTGCGCTAGCCACTGGCCCCGGCTCCGCAACCCGGGCGTCCCGGCTCCCAGCCCCCCTGCGCTAGACACGGGCCCCGGCTCCGCAACCCGGGCGTCCTGGCTCCCAGCCCCCTGCGCCAGCCACTGGCCCCGGCTCCGCAGCCCGGCTCCTGGCTCCCAGCCCCCCTGCGCTAGACACGGGCCCCGGCTCCGCAACCCGGGCGTCCGGGCTCCCAGCCCCCTGCGCTAGACACGGGCCCCGGCTCCGCAGCCCGGGCGCCCTGGCTCCCAGCCCCCCTGCGCTAGCCACTGGCCCCGGCTCCGCAACCCGGGCGTCCGGGCTCCCAGCCCCCTGCGCTAGACACGGGCCCCGGCTCCGCAACCCGGGCGCCCTGGCTCCCAGCCCCCCTGCGCTAGGCACGGGCCCCGGCTCCGCAGCCCGGGCGCCCCGGCTCCCAGCCCCCCTGCGCTAGGCACGGGCCCCGGCTCCGCAGCCCGGGCGTCCTGGCTCCCAGCCCCCCAGCGCCCAGGGCACGGGCCCCGGCTCCGCAGCCCTGGGCGCCCTGGCTCCCAGCCCCCCTGCGCTAGGCACCAGCCCCGGCTCCGCAGCCCGGGCGTCCGGGCTCCCAGCCCCCCTGCGCTAGGCACGGGCCCCGGCTCCGCAGCCCGGGCGCCCTGGCTCCCAGCCCCCCTGCGCTAGGCACCGGCCCCTGCTCCGGAGCCCGGGGCTCCTGGCTCCCAGCCCCCCTGCGCTAGGCACCAGCCCCGGCTCCGCAGCCCGGGCGTCCTGGCTCCCAGCCCCCCTGCGCTAGCCACGGGCCCCGGCTCCGCAGCCCGGGCGTCCTGGCTCCCAGCCCCCCTGCGCTAGACACGGGCCCCGGCTCCGCAACCCGGGCGTCCTGCCTCCCACCCCCCTGCGCTAGGCACGGGCCCCGGCTCCGCAGCCCGGGCGTCCTGGCTCCCAGCCTCTGCGCTAGGCACGGGCCCCGGCTCCGCAGCCCGGGCGCCCGGGCTCCCAGCCCCCCTGCGCTAGACACGGGCCCGGCTCCGCAGCCCGGGCGTCCTGGCTCCCAGCCCCCCTGCGCTAGACACGGGCCCCGGCTCCGAGCCCGGGCTCCCAGCCCCCCTGCGCTAGACACGGGCCCCGGCTCCGCAGCCCGGGCGTCCTGGCTCCCAGCCCCCCTGCGCTAGACACGGGCCCCGGCTCCGCAACCCGGGCGTCCTGGCTCCCAGCCCCCTGCGCTAGACACGGGCCCCGGCTCCGCAGCCCGGGCGTCCGGGCTCCCAGCCCCCCTGCGCTAGACACGGGCCCCGGCTCCGCAACCCGGGCGTCCCGGCTCCCAGCCCCCCTGCGCTAGACACGGGCCCCGGCTCCGCAGCCCGGGCGCCCTGGCTCCCAGCCCCCCTGCGCTAGCCACTGGCCCCGGCTCCGCAGCCCGGCGTCCGGGCTCCCAGCCCCCTGCGCTAGCCACTGGCCCCGGCTCCGCAGCCCGGGCGTCCGGGCTCCCAGCCCCCTGCGCTAGACACGGGCCCCGGCTCCGCAACCCCGCGCCGGGCTCCCAGCCCCCCTGCGCTAGACACGGGCCCCGGCTCCGCAGCCCGGGCGCCCTGGCTCCCAGCCCCCTGCGCTAGCCACTGGCCCCGGCTCCGCAGCCCGGGCGTCCGGGCTCCCAGCCCCCCTGCGCGAGGCACGGGCCCCGGCTCCGCAGCCCGGCGTCCTGCCTCCCAGCCCCCCTGCGCTAGGCACTGGCCCCGGCCCGCAGCCCTGGGCGCCTGGCTCCCAGCCCCCCTGCGCTAGGCACTGGCCCC
Organism: Pelodiscus sinensis; assembly: GCF_052426305.1. Taxonomy (NCBI): domain Eukaryota; kingdom Metazoa; phylum Chordata; order Testudines; family Trionychidae; genus Pelodiscus; species Pelodiscus sinensis. Next base: position 34,364,256 of record NC_143069.1, on the reverse strand, counting down.
GGCTCCGCAACCCGGACGTCCGGGCTCCCAGCCCCCCTGCGCTAGGCACGGGCCCCGGCTCCGCAGCCCGGGCGTCCTGCCTCCCAGCCCCCCTGCGCTAGGCACTGGCCCCGGCTCCGCAGCCCGGGCGCCCTGGCTCCCAGCCCCCCCGCGCTAGGCACCGGCCCCAGGCTACGCAACCCGGACGTCCGGGCTCCCAGCCCCCGGCGCTAGCCACTGGCCCCGGCTCCGCAGCCCGGGCGTCCTGGCTCCCAGCCCCCCTGCGCTAGGCACCTGGCCCCGGCTACGCAACCCGGGCGTCCGGGCTCCCAGCCCCCCTGCGCTAGAACTGGCCCCGGCTACGCAACCCGGGCGTCCGGGCTCCCAGCCCCCCGCGCTAACCACTGGCCCCTGCTCCCCTTCCAGCTCCCGCTCTGCAACCCGGGCGTCCTGGCTCCCAGCCCCCTCCGCTAGCCACTGGCCCCAGCTACGCAGCCCGGGCGTCCCGGCTCCCAGCCCCCCTCCGCTAGCCACTGGCCCCAGCTACGCAGCCCGGGCGTCCTGACTCCCAGCCCCCCTCCGCTAGCCACTGGCCCCAGCTACGCAGCCCGGGCGTCCTGGCTCCCAGCCCCCCTCCGCTAGCCACTGGCCCCAGCTACGCAGCCCGGGCGTCCTGACTCCCAGCCCCCTCCGGCGACTGGCCCCAGCTACGCAGCCCGGGCGTCCTGGCTCCCAGCCCCCTCCGCTAGCCACTGGCCCCGGCTACGCAGCCCGGGCGTCCTGGCTCCCAGCCCCCCTGCGCTAACCACTGGCCCCTGCTCCCCTTCCAGCTCCCGCTCCGCAACCCGGGCGTCCTGGCTCCCAGTCCCCCTCCGCTAACCACTGGCCCCTGCTCCCCTTCCAGCTCCCGCTCCACAACCCAGGCGCCCTGGCTCCCACCCCCTCCGCTAACCACTAGCCCCCGCTGCCCTCCCAGCCCTGGCTGTACTACCCAGGCGTCCTGGCTCCCACCCCCCCACTTTCTCCCCAGAGGAGGGGCAGGTGCCCTGCTATCTCACGGCCCCTCTCCCTTCGCAGTGATGGACGGCTCCTTGCCTACCTCCCTGAAGCACGTCATCAGCAATGCGGAGTACTACGGCCCTCTCTCTTCCTGCTGGGTGAGTGGGGGCGGGGCCGGGGCCCCCTTCCAGTGGCTCCGGCCGGGCACCGGGCCTGGCTGGTCTCCCGATGCAGGGGCTGCGGCGAGCCCAGGCCTGGCGCCCGGCTCCGGAGGGACGTGGGGGAGGCGAGCCCCAGAAGTGTTCCCGGGCACTTGTTTGGCTCCCTGGGGCCTGTGGGGCTGATGCCCCCGTGGCTGAGGCTGCTCTGCTTCGGCCGGGCCTGGGCCCCCCAGATCTACCCCGGGGCCAGGGAGGTGGTTGCCTCAGCCCGGGCAGGGCTCCCCATTCCACCCGGCCCGGCAGCGGGTGCCTCTGCTCGGTCGCATCTCCAGCCTGTGGTTCTGGCTCCGGCCCCCGCTGCGGCGGTGAGGTCTGTGGCCGCTGAGGACCGGTGGGTTCGCATGCCCTGGCTGGCCACCTCCAGCTTCCCTGCCCGCCGGGCCCCCAGCCTCTCGGGCCAGGCGCAGTGGGGCCGGGCAGGGCTGGGGGTGCCAGGAGGCTGCCTGGCCTGGGCCACCCCTCACCCTTGTGCTCTGCCCCTGCAGCCACCGAGGTGGTGACGGTGTTCGTGTTCCAGGAGCCCTCCCTGCTCTCCTCGCTGCAGGACAACGGGCTGACGGACGTCATGCTGCACGCCCTGCTCATCAAAGACGTGAGCCTGGCGGGGCGGGCGGGCGGGCGGGGGCTCTGGGAGCGGGGCCCGGTGTCTGCGGCGGGAGTCCCAGGCCCGGCCGGGCGCCCTCACTGGCTTTGCTCTCGCCCCCGGGCAGGTCCCGGCCACGCGCGAAGTCCTGGGCTCCCTCCCCAACGTGTTCAGCGCCCTCTGCCTCAACGCTCGCGGCCTCCAGTCCTTCGTGCAGTGCCAGCCCTTCGAGCGCCTCTTCAAGGTGCTGCTGTCCCCGGACTACCTGCCCGCCATGCGGCGCCGGCGCAGCTCCGACCCGCTGGGTGAGCCTCCTGCCCCCACCCGCTAGGCCCGCTCCCCTGCCAGGGCCACGGAGACCCCGGAGCCCGCTCCCCCCCCACCCGCTAGGCCCCGCTCCCCTGCCAGGGCCGCGGAGACCCCGGGGCCCGCCCCCCCACCACCCGCTAGGCCCGCTCCCCTGCCAGGGCCGCGGAGACCCCGGGCCCGCCCCCCCCCACCCGCGCAGGGCCCCGCTCCCCTGCCAGGGCCGCGGAGACCCCGGGGCCCGCCCCCACCCGCTAGGCCCCGCTCCCCAGCCAGGGCCGCGGAGACCCCGGGGCCCGCCCCCCACCCGCTAGGCCCCGCTCCCCTGCCAGGGCCGCGGAGACCCCGGGGCCCGCCCCCCCCCCCCACCCGCTAGGCCCCGCTCCCCTGCCAGGGCCGCGGAGACCCCGGGGCCCGCCCCCCCACCCGCGGCCCCGCTCCCCTGCCAGGGCCGCGGAGACCCCGGAGTCCAGCCCCCTCCCCCAGCCGAGCCAGACGGGACAGGCTGCCTCGGGGTGCCCAGCCTGTGCTGAGCCGGCTCCGCCCTGCAGGGGACACGGCCTCCAACCTGGGCAGCGCCGTGGACGAGCTCATGAGGCACCAGCCCACGCTGAAGACGGACGCCACCACAGCCATCATCAAGGTACGGGGCTCCCCCGGGCGGGGGCTGTGCCGGGGCTCCTGGGCCTTGCGCCCCCGCGTGGCGGGAGAGGGGACTGCAGCCCCGCTGTCTGCCCCCTCCCCTGGGGGTGCCCACGGCGAGTCACTCAGAGCCCCTCGGGCCCGTCCGTCTGCGGCCCTGCCTGGCGTGGCCGGGGACTCACACCGCCCTTCCACCCCCCCAGTGGCCGGGGACTCACACCGCCCTTCCACCCCCCCCCCCAGTGGCCGGGGACTCACACCGCCCTTCCCCCCCCCCCCAGTGGCCGGGGACTCACTGCCCTGCCCCCCCCCCAGGGCCGGGGACTCACACCGCCCTTCCCCCCCCCCCCAGTGGCCGGGGACTCACACCGCCCTTCCCCCCCCCCAGTGGCCGGGGACTCACACCGCCCTTCCCCCCCCCCCAGTGGCCGGGGACTCACACCGCCCTTCCCCCCCCCCAGTGGCCGGGGACTCTCACCGCCCTTCCCCCCCCCCCCAAATGGCCTCCTCTCCCGCCCCCCCCCCCCCCCAGTGGCCGGGGACTCACACCGCCCTCCCCCCCCCCCCCCCCCCCGGGGATCACACCTGCCCCTCCCCCCCCCAGTGGCCGGGGACTCACACCGCCCTTCCCCCCCCCCCCCCCCCCCCCAGTGGCCGGGGACTCCACCGCCCTTCTCCCCCCCCCCAGTGGCCGGGGACTCACACCGCCCTTCCCCCCCCCCCCCCAGTGGCCGGGGACTCACACCGCCCCCCCCCCCCCAGTGGCCGGGGACTCACACCCCCCCCCCCCAGTGGCCGGGGACTCACACCGCCCTCCCCCCCCCAGTGGCCGGGACTCACACAGCCCCCCCCCCCAGTGGCCGGGGACTCGTCCCCCCCCCCCCCCCCCCAGGGCCGGACCGCCCTTCCCCCCCCCCCCCCCCCCCAGTGGCCGGGACCCCACCGCCCTCCCCCCCCCCCCAGTGGCCGGGGACTCACACCGCCCTCCCCCCCCAGTGGCCGGGGACTCACACCGCCCTTCCCCCCCCCCCCCCCCCCAGTGGCCGGGGACTCACACCACCCTTCCCCCCCCCCCCTCCTGTGGGCCGGGGACCCACACCGCCCTTCCCCCCCCCCCCCCCAGTGGCCGGGGACTCACACCGCCCTCCCTCTCAGTGGCCGCACTCTGTCTCCCCCCCCCCCCCCCCAGGGCCGGGGACCCCCGCCGCCCTTCCCCCCCCCCCCAGTGGCCGGGACCCCGCCCTCCCCCCCCCCCCCCCCCCCAGTGGCCGACTCTCACGTCCTTCCCCCCCCCCCCCCAGTGGCCGGGGACTCGCCCGCCCTTCCCCCCCCCCCCCAGTGGCCGGGGACTCTCTCCGCCCTTCCCCCCCCCCAGAGGCAGGGGACTCTCGCCCGCCCGCCCCCCCCCCCCCAGTGGCCGGGGACTCACGCCCCCCCCCCCCCCCCAGTGGCCGGGGACTCACGCCGCCCCCCCCCCCCCCCAGGGCCGGGGACTGAAGCCGCCCTTCCCCCCCCCCCAGTGGCCGGGGACTGCCGCCGCCCCCCCCCCCCAGCAGCCGGGATCACGCCGCCCTTCCCCCCCCAGTGGCCGGGGACTCACACCGCCCTTCCCCCCCCCCCCCCCCCCAGTGGCCGGGGACTCTCACCGCCCTCCCCCCCCCCCCCCAGTGGCGGGGACTCTGCCCCCCCCCCCAGTGGCCGGGGACTCTCACCGCCCCCCCAGTGGCCGGGGACTCACACCGCCCTTCCCCCGCAGCTGCTGGAGGAGATCTGCAACCTGGGCCGGGACCCCAAGTACATCTGCCAGAAGCCCTCCATCCAGAAGGCAGACGGCACGGCCACGGCCCCCCCGCCCCGCTCCACCCACGCTGCCAGCAGGCCCCAGCGAGGACGAGGAGGAGGAGGAGGTGCAGGCCATGCAGAGCTTCAACGCCACCCAGCAGAGCGAGGCGGAGCCCAGCCAGCAGTAAGAGCCCCCCCGGGCCCGCTGCTCTAACCACTAGCCCCCCTCCCCCCAGAGCTGGGGGGAGCCCGGGCCCGCTGCTCTAACCACTAGCCCCCCTCCCCTCCGGAGCGTGGGGGAGCCCGGGGGCCCACTGCTCTAACCACTAGTCCCCTGCTCCTCTCCGGAGCGTGGGGGAGCCCGGGGGCCCGCTGCTCTAACCACTAGCCCCCCCTCCTCCGAGCGTGGGGGAGCCCGGGCCCGCTGCTCTAACCACTAGCCCCCCTCCCCTCCGGAGCGTGGGGGGAGCCCGGGCCCGCTGCTCTGGACCAGCCCCCCTCCCCTCCGGAGCGTGGGGGGAGCCCGGGCCCGCTGCTCTAACCACTAGCCCCCCCTCCCCTCCCGGCGGGGGGAGCCCGGGCCAGCTGCTCTAACCACTAGGCCCCCCTCCCCTCCGGAGCGTGGGGGAGCCCGGGGGCCCGCTGCTCTAACCACTGCCCCCCTCCCCTCCGGAGCGTGGGGGGAGCCCCGGCCCGCTGCTCTAACCACTAGCCCCCCCTCCCCTCCGGAGCGTGGGGGAGCCCGTGGGCCCACTGCTCTAACCACTAGCCCCCCCTCCCCTCCGGAGCGTGGGGGAGCCCGGGCCCGCTGCTCTAACCACTAGGCCCCCCTCCCCTCCGGAGCGTGGGGGAGCCCGGGCCCCTGCTCTAACCACTCCCCCCCCCCCTCCGGAGCGTGGGGGGAGCCCGGGGGCCCGCTGCTCTAACCACTAGCCCCCCTCCCCTCCGGAGCGTGGGGGGTGCCCGGGCCCGCTGCTCTAACCACTAGCCCCCCTCCCCTCCGGAGCGTGGGGGAGCCCGGGGGCCGGGCCCGCTGCTCCAAGTGGGCGTGTGGTCAGCTAGGCCCCCATGACTCTGCTCCCGTGCTGCTGCCACAATCTCTTCCCCCTTGATGGGGGGAACTGAGGCGGGGGGGGGCGGCTTCCCCAGGGAGGAAGGCTGAGTCCCCGGCCCCCCACTCCCGGAGGGGTCTCCCTGCCCCCTTGTGGGCACGGGGCGGGTGGGAGATGGCCGTGCTGGCTGACTGGGCGCGCTCCCTCCTGCCAGGGTGGTCGGGACGGAGGAGCGAATCCCCATCCCCCTCATGGACTACATCCTGAACGTGGTGAGTGGGGCGAGGGCCCTTCCCGCCCCGGGGCCCCAGCAGGGAGGGGCTGGCCGGTGGGGGGAGTGTGGGGGCAGGGCCGGGATGCTGGTGGGGGGCTGGGATGCAGGGGGAGTGTGGGGGCAGGGCTGGGGGGTTGTGGGGGGGGTGGGGTGGGCCAGGCTGGGGGGGAGGGTGGGGGCGGGGCCGGGGGCTGTGGGGGAGGGGGGCGGGAGGGCGGGGGAGGGGGTGGGGTGGGGTGTGGGGGAGGGGGGTGGGGGTGGGCCAGGTGCAGGGGGCGGGGCCAGGGGGGTGGGGCCATGGGGGTGGGAGGGCGGGGGGCGGGGCTGTGGTGGGGGGTGTGGGGGCGGGGCCAGGCTGTGGGGGGGGGGGCCAGGGGAGGGGGGGGGGGGGGCCAGGCTGCGGGGGGAGGGGCGGGGCCAGTGGGGCTGGGGGGAGGGGCGGGGCCGGGGGCCAGGGGGTGGGCCAGGCTGCGGGGGGCGGGGCTGGGGGCTGTGGTGGGGGGTGTGGGGGCGGGGCCAGGCTGCGGGGGGCGGGGCTGGGGGCTGTGGTGGGGGGTGTGGGGGCGGGGCCAGGCTGCGGGGGGCCCTGACTGACTCGCCCGCGCCTCCCAGATGAAATTCGTGGAGTCCATCCTCAGCAACAACACGACGGACGACCACTGCCAGGAGTTCTGGCCCAGAAGGGGCTGCTGCCGCTGGTCACCATCCTGGGCCTGCCCAACCTGCCGGTGGACTTCCCCACCTCGGCCGCCTGCCAGGCCGTGGCCGGCGTCTGCAAGTCCATCCTGGTGAGGGGCGCTGCAGGGGGCGGGGCCCAGGGGGAGGGGGGCGGTGCCTAGGGGGAGGGGGTGCCTGGGGAGGGTGGGGGCGGCGCCTGGGGGGGGCGATGCAGGGGGGCGGCGCCTGGGGGGTGATGCAGGGGTGGGCCTGGGGAGGGGGGGCAGTGCCAGGGGAGGGGGCGGCGCCAGGGCGAGCAGGGGGCGGCGCCTGGGGAGGGGGCGGTGCCTGGGGAGGGGGTGGCGCCTGGGGAGGGTGGGGGTGCTCTGGGGGGGGATGCAGGGGGCGGGCCTGGGGGGGGGTGCCTGGGGGGTGATGGTGGGGGCGGCGCCTGGGGAGGGGGGGGGTGCCAGGGGGGGGGGTGGCGCCTGGGGAGGGTGGGGGCGGCGCCTGGGGGGCGAGAAGGAAGTGCCTGGGGGGCACAGGGGGGGCGCCGGGGGGCAGCACCTGACGGGGGCCTGACTCAGCCCGCCCCCCGCGCAGACGCTGTCCCACGAGCCCAGGGCTGCAGGGGGGGGGCGCTGGGGAGGGTGGGGGCGGCGCCTGGGGGGGGGCGATGCAGGGGGCGGCGCCGGGGGGGGCAGCACCTGACGGGGGCCTGACTCAGCCCGCCCCCCGCTGTGAGCTGTCCCACGAGCCCAAGGTGCTGCAGGAGGGGCTGCTGCAGCTGGACTCCATCCTGAGCTCGCTGGAGCCCCTGCACCGGCCCATCGAGGCTCCCGGCGGCTCGGTGCTGCTGCGGGAGCTGGCCTGCGCCGGGAACGTCGCCGACGCCACCCTGTCGGCCCAGGCCACGCCCCTGCTGCACGCGCTGACGGCCGCCCACGCCTACATCATGATGTTCGTGCACACCTGCCGCGTGGGAGGAGGGGGGCCGGACGGGCGGGGGGCGGTGAGCCAGCGGGGGGCCCAGACGGGTTAGGGAGACAGAGGGGGCCCAGCATGGGCCAGCTGAGCAGAAGAGGAAGTGGTGAGCGGGGGGGGGGGGGGCGGGACAGGGAGGAAGACCGGGCCGGAGGATGGGCTGGAGGGTGCGGCGAGCCGGGGAGCGGATGGGCCGGAGGGGGCGGGACGGAGGGGGACTGGGCCCGCGGGGCGGTGCTGGGGGCGGGCCGGAGGGGGCAGACGGGCCGGGGGGCAGCTGCTGGAGGGGGCAGACGGGCTGGGGAGGGGCGGCGAGCCGGAGGGGGCAGACGGGCCGGGGGGGGGGCGGCGGGCCGGAGGGGGCTGATGGGCCGGGGGGGCGGCGGGCCGGAGGGGGCTGATGGGCTGGGGAGCGGGCTGGACGGGGCAGATGGCCCGGGGGGCGGGCCGGAGGGGGCAGACGGGCCGGGGGGGACGGGCCGGGGTGTGGCCGGGGGAAGGGCGCCCCGCTCAGCCCGTGCCCTGCCTTGCAGAGCGAGATCCGCGCCATCTCGGTGAAGCAGTGGGGCTCCCACCTGGGCCTGAGCGTCCTGGGCAAGCTGAGCCAGCTCTACTGCTCCCTGGTGTGGGAGAGCACCGTGCTGCTGTCCCTCTGCACCCCCAACAGGTACCCCTTCCCCGGGCGCGGCGGGGCGGGCTCACGGCTTCTCGGAGGGGCGGGGCGGGCCCCGGGGGCGGGCTCACGGCTTCTCAGAGGGGCGGGGCGGGCCCCGGGCGGGCTCACGGCTTCTCGGAGGGGCGGGGCGGGCCCCGGGGCGGGCTCACGGCTTCTCGGAGGGGCGGGCGGGCCCCGGGCGGGCTCACGGCTTCTCGGAGGGGCGGGGCGGGCCCCGGGCGGGCTCACGGCTTCTCAGAGGGGCGGGGCGGGCCCCGGGCGGGCTCACGGCTTCTCGGAGGGGCGGGCGGGCCCCGGGCGGGCTCACGGCTTCTCGGAGGGGCGGGGCGGGCCCCGGGCGGGCTCACGGCTTCTCGGAGGGGCGGGGGGCCCCGGGCGGGCTCACGGCTTCTCGGAGGGGCGGGGCGGGCCCCGGGCGGGCTCACGGCTTCTCGGAGGGCGGGCGGGCCCCGGGCGGGCTCACGGCTTCTCGGAGGGGCGGGCGGGCCCCGGGCGGGCTCACGGCTTCTCGGAGGGGCGGGGCGGGCCCCGGGCGGGCTCTCGGCTTCTCGGAGGGGCGGGGCGGGCCCCGGGCGGGCTCTCGGCTTCTCGGAGGGGCGGGGCGGGCCCCGGGCGGGCTCACGGCTTCTCGGAGGGGCGGGGCGGGCCCGGGGCGGGCTCACGGCTTCTCGGAGGGGCGGGGCGGGCCCCGGGCGGGCTCACGGCTTCTCGGAGGGGCGGGGCGGGCCCCGGGCGGGCTCACGGCTTCTCGGAGGGGCGGGCGGGCCCCGGCGGCTCACGCCATCCGAGGGGCGGGCGGGCCCCGGGCGGGCTCACGGCTTGTCCGAGGGGCGGGCGGGCCCCGGGCGGGCTCACGGCTCATCCGAGGGGCGGGCGGGCCCCGGGCGGGCTCACGGCTTCTCGGAGGGGCGGGGCGGGCCCCGGGCGGGCTCACGGCTTCTCGGAGGGGCGGGCGGGCCCCGGGCGGGCTCACGGCTTCTCGGAGGGGCGGGCGGGCCCCGGGCGGGCTCACGGCTTCTCCGAGGGGCGGGCTGGGCCCCGGGCGGGCTCACGGCTTCTCCGAGGGGCGGGCGGGCCCCGGGCGGGCTCACGGCTTCTCCGAGGGGCGGCCGGGCCCCGGGCGGGCTCACGGCTTCTCGGAGGGGCGGCGCGGGCCCCGGGCGGGCTCACGGCTTCTCGGAGGGGCGGGCGGGCCCCGGGCGGGCTCACGGCTTCTCGGAGGGGCGGGGCGGGCCCCGGGCGGGCCACGGCTTCTCGGAGGGGCGGGGCGGGCCCCGGGCGGGCTCACGGCTTCTCGGAGGGGCGGGGCGGGCCCCGGGCGGGCTCACGGCTTCTCGGAGGGGCGGGGCGGGCCCCGGGCGGGCTCACGGCTTCTCGGAGGGGCGGGGCGGGCCCCGGGCGGGGTCACGGCTTCTCGGAGGGGCGGGCGGGCCCCGGGCGGGGTCACGGCTTCTCGGAGGGGCGGGCGTCCACGGCTTCTCGGAGGGGCGGGGCGGGCCCCGGGCGGGCTCTCGGCTTCTCGGAGGGGCGGGGCGGGCCCCGGGCGGGCTCACGGCTTCTCGCCAGGGGGGGGGCGGGCCCCGGGCGGGGGCCCGCGGCTTCTCGGAGGGGCGGGGCGGGCCCCGGGCGGGCTCACGGCTTCTCGGAGGGGCGGGGCGGGCCCCGGGCGGGGTCACGGCTTCTCGGAGGGGCGGGGCGGGCCCCGGGCGGGCTCTCGGCTTCTCGGAGGGCGGGGCGGGCCCCGGTCTGATGCCCGCGTGTGTTGCAGCTTGCCGCCGGGCTGTGAGTTCGGGCAGGCCGACATGCAGAAACTGGTGCCCAAGGAGGAGAAGGCGACGTCCAACACCCCCCAGGGAGCCAAGAGAGCAGGTACGGCTTTGGGGGAGCCCCCGCCCTGCCCTGCCCGGACGCTGGAGGGGGGCCGGCTGCCGCCCCGTGTGAGCTCCTGCCCCAGCCCCAGCGCTGGAGGGGGCCGGCCGTGTGAGCCCCCCGCCCGGGTGCCGGAGGGGGCCGGCCGCCCCGTGCGAGCCCCCCACCCGGGTGCCGGAGGGGGCCGGCTGCCGCCCCGTTTGTCCTGTGCCCGGGGGGAGCCAGCCCCCTGGGTTTTCTGTGCTGCGTTGGGGGAGTGGGGTCTAGTGGCTAGAGCTCGGGCGAGGGCTTGTGGGGCCAGCACTCCAGCCCCCCGGCACTGACCCCTCTCCCCAGAGGGCGATGCGGAGGGCGGGGCTGCGGAGCCCTCGGCCCAGGGCCTGCTGGAGGGCATGGGCCTCGACGGAGACACGCTGGCCCCCATGGAGACGGACGAGCCCAGCGCCGCCGACGCCAAGGGCAAGGCCAAGACCACGCCGGCCATGGCGGCCAGGATCAAGCAGATCAAGCCGCTCCTGTCGGGTGAGCGGGGGCGCGGGCGGGGCAGGGGCGGGGCGGGGCCCTGGGCCGTGCCCGGCGTCGGCCGCCCGCTCTGCCCCGCCTCCCGCTCCCTCCTCCCGGCTGGGCCGCGCTCTGGCCGAGCTCTTCGGGCTGCTGGTCAAGCTGTGCGTGGGCTCCCCGGTGCGCCAGCGACGGAGCCACCATGCCGCCAGCACCACCACCGCCCCCACGCCGGCCGCCCGCTCCACCGCCTCGCCCCTCACCAAGCTGCTGACCAAGGGGCTCTCCTGGCAGCCCCCGCCCTACACCCCCACGCCCCGCTTCCGGTGAGTGTGCCCCGCCGGGGGGCCGGACTCGGATCCCTGGGCGAGGGTGCGGGCTGGGAGCCTGCTCTGGTCTGCCAGGCGCAGGGGTCTAGGCCTGACCTGGGGGTCTTGCTTCCCCAGCACGGGGCTCATCCCTGTCCTCCCCCCCCCAGGCTGACGTTCTTCATCTGCTCCGGGGGGTTCACCTCCCCTATGCTGTTTGACGAGCGCAAGTATCCCTACCACCTCATGCTGCAGAAATTCCTCTGCTCCGGCGGCCACAACGCCCTCTTCGAGTGAGTGCCCCCGGCACCGGGGCGCGGGGCCTAGTGGTCAGAGCAGGGGAGCTGGGAGCCTGGATGCCTGGGTTCTGTCCCTGCCACTGGGGCGTGGGGCCTAGTGGTCAGAGCAGGGGGCCGTCCCTGGCAACGGAGCGTGGGGCCTAGTGGTCAGAGCAGGGGGGCCATCCCTGGCACCGGGGCGCGGGGTCTAGTGGTCAGAGCAGGGGGCCGTCCCTGGCAACGGAGCGTGGGGCCTAGTGGTCAGAGCAGGGGGCCATCCCTGGCACCAGGGCGCGGGGTCTAGTGGTCAGAGCACAGGACCTGGATGCCTGGGTTCTGTCCCTGGCACTGGGGAGTGTGGGGCCTAGTGGTCAGAGCAGGGGGCTGTCCCCGGCACCGGGGCGCGGGGCCTAGTGGTCAGAGCAGGGGGCCTGGACGCCTGGGTTCTGTCCCTGGCACCGGGGCGCGGGGCCTAGTGGTCAGAGCAGGGGGCCGTCCCTGGGACCGGGGCGTGGGGCCTAGTGGTCAGAGCAGGGGGCCGTCCCTGGCACCGGGGCTGGGCCTAGTGGTCAGAGCAGGGGGCCATCCCTGGCACTGGGGGATGTGGGGCCTAGTGGTCAGAGCAGGGGGCCGTCCCTGGCACCGGGGCGTGGGACCTAGTGGTCAGAGCAGGGGGCCATCCCTGGCACCAGGGCGCGGGGTCTAGTGGTCAGAGCAGGGGCTGGATGCCTGGGTTCCCCTCCCCTGAAGGTGCGAGGATCCCAGCCTGGAAGAGTAGCAGAAACCAATGGGCCATAATCTACCCTCCCCCTCCCCCTCCCCCAGGACCTTCAACTGGGCGCTCTCCATGGGGGGCAAGGTCCCCGTGGCTGAGGGGCTGGAGCACCCGGACCTGCCGGACGGGACAGGGGAGTTCCTGGACGCCTGGCTCATGCTTGTGGAGAAGATGGTGAATCCCAGCACGGTGCTGGAGTCGCCGCACTCCCTGCCCGCCAAGCTGCCGGGCGGGCAGAGCTACCCGCAGTTCAGTGCCCTGCGCTTCCTGGTGGTGACCCAGAAGGTGGGTGCCCGGCCCGGGGCGTGACTGCTGCAGCCGTGCGGTCTGGGCCACAGGCTGAGAGCACACGGCCATTGCTCGTTCTGCGTGGGGACGGTGCCAGGCCGGATGTCCCGGCTACAGGGACTTTGCTGCCGGTGGAGCCCCAGGGGACCCTCGCTGCCTCGGCTGCGGGGGTGGGCTCCTCACTGCCGACCCGCTGCCAGGGGGCCTTGTCAGCCCCAGCCAGGGAACGGTCAGGAGCGAGCACATCTGGCCAGATGCTATGGCACTTGGGGCAGGAGACGTGGGGGATCCCACTGCTGCCACCAGCTGGGCTGCTTAGGGTGTGCGGGGGGAAATCCCACTCTGTTGCGAGCTGGGGTGTGCGCGGGGGCAGATTCCGGGGCTGGCTGGGATCCCACCACTGGCCTAGTAGCGATTGGGTGGAGATGGGGATCCCACCGCTGCCACCAGCAGGCAACCACTAACCCCTTCTACTCCTCGCCGCCACAGGCAGCCTTCACCTGCATCAAAAACCTGTGGAACCGCAAGCCCCTGAAGGTGTACGGGGGGCGCATGGCAGAGTCCATGCTGGCCATCCTGTGCCACATCCTGCGGGGCGAGCCCCTCCTCCGCGAGCGCCTGGGCAAGGAGAAGGAGGGGGCGCGCAGTGAAGAGGAGGCGGGGCAGGAGGAGGGCGGGGCCCGGCGGGAGCCCCAAGTCAACCAGCAGCAGTTGCAGCAGGTAGGGGCTGATGTTGGGGAGGTCGAGGCTGGAGCAAGAGGGGAGAGGGCCTGGGTTGCTGGGTTCTAGCCTAGCCTGGGAGGGGGCAGGCAAGAGGGGAGAGGGCCTGGGTTGCTGGCTTCTAGCCTAGCCTGGGAGGGGGCAGGCAAGAGGGGAGAGGGCCTGGGTTGCTGGCTACTAGCGTAGCCTGGGGGCAGGCAAGAGGGGAGAGGGCCTGGGTTGCTGGCTTCTAGCCCAGCTCCGGGAGGGGGCAGGCAAGAGGGGAGAGGGCCTGGGTTGCTGGCTTCTAGCCTAGCCTGGGAGGGGCAGGAAGAGGAGAGGGCCTGGGTTGCTGGGTTCTAGCCTAGCCTGGGAGGGGGGCAGGCAAGAGGGGAGAGGGCCTGGGTTGCTGGCTTCTAGCCTAGCCTGGGGTGGGGGCAGGCAAGAGGGGAGAGGGCCTGGGTTGCTGGCTTCTAGCCTAGCCTGGGGTGGGGGCAGGCAAGAAGGGAGAGGGCCTGGGTTGCTGGCTTCTAGCCTAGCCTGGGGTGGGGGCAGGCAGCAAGAGGGGAGAGGGCCTGGGTTGCTGGCTTCTAGCCCAGCTCCGGGAGGGGGGCAGGCAAGAGGGGAGAGGGCCTGGGTTGCTGGCTTCTAGCCTAGCCTGGGGTGGGGGCAGGCAAGAGGGGAGAGGGCCTGGGTTGCTGGGTTCTAGCCTAGCCTGGGAGGGGGCAGGCAAGAGGGGAGAGGGCCTGGGTTGCTGGCTTCTAGCCTAGCCTGGGAGGGGGCAGGCAAGAGGGGAGAGGGCCTGGGTTGCTGGCTACTACGGCCTGGGGGGGCAGGCAAGAGGGGAGAGGGCCTGGGTTGCTGGCTTCTAGCCCAGCCCGGGTGGGGCAGGCAAGAGGGGAGAGGGCCTGGGTTGCTGGCTTCTAGCCTAGCCTGGGAGGGGGCAGGCAAGAGGGGAGAGGGCCTGGGTTGCTGGCTTCTAGCCTAGCCTGGGAGGGGGCAGGCAAGAGGGGAGAGGGGCCTGGGTTGCTGGCTTCTAGCCCAGCTCCGGGAGGGGGCAGGCAAGAGGGGAGAGGGCCTGGGTGGCTGGCTTCTAGCCTAGCCTGGGAGGGGGCAGGCAAGAGGGGAGAGGGCCTGGGTTGCTGGGTTCTAGCCTAGGGCCTGGGGAGGGGGGCAGGCAAGAGGGGAGAGGGCCTGGGTTGTTGGGTTCTAGCCTAGCCTGGGAGGGGGCAGGTGAGGGGAGAGGGCCTGGGTTGCTGGCTTCTAGCCTAGCCTGGGAGGGGGGCAGGCAAGAGGGGAGAGGGCCTGGGTTGCTGGCTTCTAGCCTAGCCTGGGGTGGGGGCAGGCAAGAGGGGAGAGGGCCTGGGTTGCTGGCTTCTAGCCTAGCCCAGCTCCGGGAGGGGAGGGTGCCTGGGGGGAGCTGGGTCCCCACTGACCCTCCCCCCCCAGCTGATGGACATGGGCTTCACGCGGGAGCACGCCATGGAGGCCCTGCTGAACACCAGCACCATGGAGCAGGCCACTGAGTACCTCCTGACCCACCCGCCGCCGCTCATGGGAGGGGTCGTTCGGGCCCCCCCCCCCCCCCCCCCCCCCCCCCCGCACCCAGCCAGCCCTCACCTGCCCCTGCGTGTGTGCTGCAGGACCTGAGCATGTCGGAGGAGGACCAGATGATGCGGGCCATCGCCATGTCGCTGGGCCAGGACGTCCCCATGGAGCAGCGGGCGGAGTCCCCGGAGGTGACGGGGCCGGGGCCGGAGGAGGGCGCCGGGGCGGGGGCGCGGCGGGCGGCAGGTGCTCACCCCGTGCTCGCGGCGCAGGAGGCGGCCTGCCGGAAGGAGGAGGAGGAGCGCAAGGCGCGGGAGAAGCAGGAGGAGGAGGAGGCCCGGTGCCTGGAGAAGTTCGAGGAGGCGGAGCCGCTGGAGCCGGCCGAGCTGCTGGCCTTCACCGACGCCATGCTCCCGGGCTGCTCCCAGCTGCTGGACGAGCTGCCCGACACCGTGTACCGCGTCTGCGACCTCATCATGACGGCCGTCAAGCGCAACGGCGCCCCCTACCGCGACTCCATCCTCCAGCAGGTGGTCAAGCAGGTGAGTGGCCCCGCCCCCGGGCCGGCCCCGCCCCCGCCGGGCCGCGAGGGCGTGGCCTGCCCCTGACCCCGCCCCTGCCCTGCCCCCAGGTGTGGGACGCGGCCGACGTGCTCATCAAGGCGGCCCTGCCCCTCACCACCAGCGACACCAAGACGGTCTCCGAGTGGATCAGCCAGATGGTCACGCTGCCCCAGGCTGCCAACCTGGCCACCCGCATCCTGCTGCTCACCCTGCTCTTCGAGGTGAGGCCCCAAGCCCCCGGCGTTGCCAGGGGTGCCCCTGCCCCACGCTCCCGCCCCGCCCCGCCCCTGCCCCACGTCTCCCGCCTGCCCCGCAGGAGCTGAAGCTGCCGTGTGCCCGTGTGGTGGAGTCCAGCGGTGTCCTCAGCGTCCTGATCAAGCTGCTGGAGGTGGTGCAGCCCTGCCTCCAGGCCGCCAAGGAGCACAAGGAGGTGCAGACCCCCAAGTAAGGGGGCACTCGGCGGGGGAGGGGGGATGCCGCTCAGCCCCTGCAGATGCACAGCCCCAGGAGCGATGGGCCCTGCCCCACCCCTTCTCCAACCTGGAGGGACCAGTTGGGGGCCGGTGCCCCTGGTCCAATTCCCGGCCTGGGGCCAGATGGGGGCGGAGCCCCTGGATTGGAAGGGCCCTGGCCCTTTGCTCACTCGTGGGCCTGCCCACCCAGGTGGATCACGCCGGTGCTGCTGCTCATCGACTTCTACGAGAAGACGGCCATCTCGTCCAAGCGCAGAGCCCAGATGAACAAGGTACCGGCCCTGCGGGGACCCGGCTCCGCGCCCCCCTCGCGTGGTACAGCCGGCTGGGGCGGGAGGGGTCCTGGCCTCGGCGAGGGGCGGGAACGATCGGGGAGGGCAGGGGGTGCCAGCGGGGGTCCCTGGCGGAGGGGGCAGGGGAGCTGGGGGCAGGGCGAGCTGGGGGATCGTGGAGGGGGCACGGGGCGAGCTGGGGGCGGGGCGAGCTGGGGGATCGGGAAGGGGGCACGGGGCGAGCTGGGGGATCGCGGAGGGGGCACGGGGCGAGCTGGGGGATCGGGCGGGGCACGGGGCGAGCTGGGGGATCGCGGAGGGGGCACGGGGCGAGCTGGGGGATCGGGGCTCCGTGACCCGTCCGGTTCTGCGCCCTGCAGTATCTCCAGGCCAACGGGAACAACTGGCGCTGGTTCGACGACCGCTCCGGCCGCTGGTGCAGCTACAGCGCCAGCAACAACAGCACCATCGACGCCGCCTGGAAGGCAGGAGAGACCAGCGTGCGCTTCACCGCCGGGCGCCGCCGCTACACTGTGCAGTTCACCACCATGGTGCAGGTACGGGGCCGCCGGGGCGATGCCCCCCCCCCCCCCGGGCTCGCTAACCTCCTCCCCCTCCCCGGGCGCCTCCTCCCCCCCCCCCCCCCCCCCCGGCTCGCTAACCTCCTCCCCCCCCCCCCCCCCCCCCCCGCACTCCAATCCTCCCCCTCCCCCCCCCCCCCGGCTCGCTAACCTCCTCTTCTCCCAGGTGAACGAGGAAACGGGCAACCGGCGCCCGGTGATGCTGACCCTGCTGCGGGTGCCTCGGCTCGGGAAGGGAGCCAAGGAGGGAACCGGGCAGGAGCTGGAGAAGACCCTGGAGGAGGCCAAAGAACCGGAGGGTGAAGCCAAGGAGGAGAAGGCAAACGGTAGGAGCCTTGGGCCTCCTTCCGCTGGGCTGGCAGGGGCCGTGGGTCAGCAGAGAGCGGGGCAGGGGGCCAGGCATGGGCCGGAGCGGAAGGCAGAGGGAGGGGCGCTGGGGGGAGGGAGGGACTCCGGGGGGCAGAGAAGGGCCGCTGCCAGCTGCGATGTGCCCATCCCCAGAGGTGGCGGCGGAGCCGGCGGCGGAGCCGGCGGGCGCGGAGGAGGCGGCGGGCGAGGTGCTGCTGGAGGGGCTGCCGGAGGAGATGGTGACGGTGCTGATCCGGGCCTGCGTGAGCATGCTGGGGGTGCCGGTGGAGCCCGACACGCTGCACGCCACCCTGCGCCTCTGCCTGCGCCTCACGCGCCACCACAAGTACGCCCTGATGTTCGCCGAGCTGCGCAGCACCCGCACCATCCTCGGCCTCACGCAGAGCTCCGGCTTCACCGGCTTCACGCCGCTCGTCACCCTGCTCTTCCGCCACGTCATCGAGGAGCCCTGCACCCTGCGCCACACCATGGAGAAGGTGGGTTCTCGGGCGCTGGGCCCCCCTTCCTCCCTCCGCCCCCCGGGCGCTGGGCCCCCCTTCCTCCTGCCCCCCGGGCGCTGGGCCCCCCTTCCTCCCGGCCCCCGGCACTGGGCGCCCCCCTTCCTCCTGCCCCCCGGGCACTGGGCGCCCCCCTCCTCCCTCCTGCCCCCCGGGCGGCCGGGCGCCCCCCTTCCTCCCTCCTGCCCCCCGGCGCTGGGCGCCCCCTTCCTCCCTCCGCCCCCCCGGGCGCTGGGCGCCCCCCCTCCCCCTCCCCCGGGGCTGGGCGCCCCCTTCCTCCCTCCGCCCCCCCCGGGTGCCGCCCCCTTCTCCCTCCCCCCCCCCCTGGTGCTGGGCACCCCCCTTCCTCCCTCCGCCCCCCCCCGTGTGCTGGGCACCCCCCTTCCTCCCTCCGCCCCCCCCCCCCCCGGGTGCTGGGTGCCCCCCGTCCTTCCTCCATCCCCACGCTGGGCGCTTCCTCTTCCTCCGGCCCCCCCGGGTGCTGGGCGCCCCCCTTCCTCCCTCCGGCCCCGGGTGCTGGGTGCCCCCCGTCCTTCCTCCATCCCCACGCTGGGCGCTTCCTCTTCCTCCGGCCCCCGGGCGCTGGGCACCCCCCACGGGCTGCCACAATGTGACTGTCCCCTGCAGGTGGTGCGCTCGGCAGCCACCAGCGGGGCCGGCAGCACCACCTCTGGGGTGGTGTCGGGCAGCCTGGGCTCCCGCGAGATCAACTACATCCTGCGCGTGCTGGGCCCCGCCGCCTGCCGCAACCCCGAGATCTTCACCGAGGTGGCCACCGGCTGCATCCGCATCGCCCTGCCTGCCCCCCGCGGCTCGGGCACCGGTGAGTGGGCGCTCGGCTCGGGGGGGGGGGGGCGGGCGCCGCGGGGCCGGGTCCCATCTGCCTCCCCTTGTCTCTCCCGGAGCGTCGGACGACGAGTTCGAGAACCTGCGCATCAAGGGCCCCAACGCCGTGCAGCTGGTGAAGACGACGCCGGTGAAGCCCTCGGCCCTGCCCGTCATCCCCGAGCCCATCAAGGAGGTGATCTACGACATGCTGAACGCGCTGGCCGCCTACCACGCCCCCGACGAAGGTACCCGCCCCCTGCCCGCGGCCCTAGTGCCCCCGAGCCCCCTTCTGGGCTGTGTCTGCTCCAGCCCCTGCTCCCTCCGCCCAGCCCTGGGGCCCCGCACGCCCCCCAGCCTGCAGAGCAGCACAGGCCAGCAGGGGTCGCCCCCCCACCACACGGCCGAGCCAGAGCGGGCCCCGGGCCCCAGAGCGCACAGCCCCCCCGTCACCCCCGCCCCTTTCCGCAGGCGAGCGCAGCGAGGCCAAGGCGGGCCCGGCCAGCCAGGAGGTGAGCCAGCTGCTGTCGGACATGGGCGACGAGGTGTACCAGCAGTACCGCTCCCTCACCCGCCAGGGCAGCGACTTCGACCCGCAGAGCAGCTTCGCCATCAATGTGAGTCCGGCCGGGCGGGGGGCGGGCGGGGCCGGGGCGGGCGGGCCCCTGACGGCTCCCCTCCTCCCCTCTCCTCTCCTCCCCTCGCAGGCCCAGGTGTTCAGCGCAGACGGAGCAGCTGCCGAGACGCCGCCGTCTGGGACCCCCCAAGGAGAGGGTAACGGTGCCTCCCCGGGCTCTCCCCGGCCCCCCCACCCCTGCTGCCTGGCAGCTGGCTCCGGGCGCCCCGGCCGGGGCCTCCCAGCCTCACCCGTTTCCCCTGCCGCAGCCTCTACCCCCGAGGAGTCGCGGGAGGGCCGGAGGGAGAAGGAGGGCGACAAGGCGGCAGAGGAGGGCAAGCACAAGGCCAAGGGGAGCAAGCCGCTCATGCCCACCTCCACCATCCTGCGCCTGCTGGCCGAGCTGGTGCGCTCCTACGTGGGCATCGCGGCCCTCATCGCCGGCTACAGCTACACCGTGGGCCAGTCGGAGCTCATCAAGGAGGTGAGGGGCAGCCCGCCGCTGGGGGCGGGCGCGGGGGCTCGGGCGCAGCGCCGTGTTCGCTCACCTCTTCCCCACGTGGCCGCAGGACTGCAGCGTGCTGGCCTTCGTCCTGGACCATCTGCTGCCCCACACCCAGAACGCAGAGGACAAGGACACGCCCGCGCTGGCCCGTCTCTTCCTCGCCAGCCTGGCAGCAGCAGGCAGCGGCACGGACGCCCAGGTGGCGCTGGTGAACGAGGTGAAGGCTGCGCTGGGCCGGGCGCTGGCCATGGCGGAGAGCACGGAGAAGCACGCTCGGTGAGTGGGGGAAGGGGGCCGAGTGGCTAGAGCAGGGCGTGTGGGGCGTAAGGGCCTGGGGAAGGAGTCGGGGCTCCTGGGTACAAAGGGAGAGTTTGGAGCCCTGCGGGTGGGGGAGGACCGTGTAGAACATCGCCCCGTCGAGGGGCTGGGAATGTCTCGGGCAGCGCCAAGGGCTCTTCTGTCCCGTTTTGGGAGCGCTCGTCGGTTGGTGTTTTGCCAGCTGCATCCCGCTCTGGGCAGGGGGCTGTGTGGGCGGAGAACAGGCCCCTGTTGGCTGCTGGGAGAAACGTCAGGGTATCCCACCGCTGACACCAATACTGACACTGGTGCCTGTCAGGGTGCGTGCGGGGGTGGTGCTGTGCTGACCCCACCTCTTCCTCCTCAGGCTGCAGGCCGTGATGTGCATCATCAGCACCATCATGGAGTCCTGCCCCTCCACTTCCAGCTTCTACAGCAGCGCAGCTGCCAAGCCCCAGCACAACGGCATGAACAACATCATCCGCCTCTTCCTCAGGAAAGGGCTGGTCAGCGACCTGGCACGTGTGCCCCACAGCCTCGACCTGTCCAGGTGGGGCAGCACACCAGGACGCCTGGGCCTCTCCTGGCTCTGGCAGGGGAGCGGGGGCTAGTGGTCAGAGCGGGGGCAGGACGCCTGGGTCTCTCCGGTCTCTGGCAGGGGAGCGGGGGCTAGTGGTCAGAGCAGGGGGCAGGACGACTGGGTCTCTCCGGGCTCTGGCAGGGGAGCGGGGGCTAGTGGTCAGAGCGGGGGCAGGACGCCTGGGTCTCTCCGGTCTCTGGCAGGGGAGCGGGGGCTAGTGGTCAGAGCAGGGGGCAGGACGACTGGGTCTCTCCGGGCTCTGGCAGGGGAGCGGGGGCTAGTGGTCAGAGCGGGGGGCAGGACGCCTGGGTCTCTCCGGTCTCTGGCAGGGGAGCGGGGGCTAGTGGTCAGAGCAGGGGTCAGGACGACTGGGTCTCTCCGGGCTCTGGCAGGGGAGCGGGGGCTAGTGGTCAGAGCGGGGGCAGGACGCCTGGGTCTCTCCTGGCTCTGGCTCTGGCAGGGGAGCGGGGGCTAGTGGTCAGAGCGGGGGCAGGACGCCTGGGTCTCTCCCGGCTCTGGCCAGGGGAGCCGGGGCTGAGGTAGCCTCTGCCCCCAGCCCCAACATGGCCAACACGGTGAACGCGGCGCTCAAGCCCCTGGAGACGCTGTCCCGCATCGTCAACCAGCCCAGCAGCCTGTTCGGCAGCAAGAGCACAGCCAGTAAGAGCAAGGTGGAGGGCGAGGCGCCGGGCGCGGCCCAGGACGCCAACAGCAACCAGCAGGATGTGGGTACGTGGGACCAGCCCCCTCTCCCGCCCTTCCCCACCGAGATCCCCCCCCCCCTCTCCTCCGGCCGGGATCCCTGACCCCCCCTCCCGTCCCCTCCTGCCGGGATCCCTGACCCCCCCCCCGTCCCCTCCTGCCGGGATCCCTGACCCCGCTGTGCCTGCCCAGGGGAGCCGGGCGAGGCGGGGGCCCATGAGGAGGACCACGAGGCGGGCCAGGCGGAGGTGGCCGACGGTGACATCATGGACGGGGACGCGGAGGGCGACGCCGTGGTGATCGCCGGGCAGCCCGAGGTGCTCAGCACCCAGGAGATGCAGGTGAGGGGCGGGCCGGGCGGGGTGGGGTGGGGGGGCGGCGTCACTGCTGCCCCCACCTACTGCCCCTGTGACCCGCAGGTGGAGAACGAGCTGGAGGACCTGATCGACGAGCTGCTGGAGCGGGACGGAGGCCCGGGGAACAGCACCATCATCGGTGAGGCAGGGGGTGGGCGCGGGGCCTGGCCTTGGCCCAGTCCCGGGGGGGCGGGACCCGGCTGCATTGCGCTGGGGGCGGGCGGAGCCTCCGCCCCCCTCACCCGGCCCTCCCCCCAGTGAGCCGCAGCGGGGAGGACGACGCCCCGGAGGACGTGCTGATGGACGAGGCCCCCTCCAACCTGAGCCAGGGCTCCGCGCTCCAGGCCAACCGGGAAGGTAAGGGTTCCCGTCCGGCGGCCCGGGGGCGAGGGGGCTGGCAGAGGGGCTGACCTGGGCCCGGTCCCTCCCCCCAGACTCGATGAACATCCTGGACCCCGAGGACGAGGAAGAGCACACGCAGGAGGAGGACAGCAGCGGCAGCAACGAGGACGAGGACGACAGCCAGGACGAGGAGGAGGAGGAGGAGGAGGAAGACGAGGACGACCAGGTGAGGCGGGGCCGGGGGCGGCCGGGGCCCCTCCCGGGCTGGGGCGCGGGCTCTGGCTGAGCGGCTGCCTCCCTCCCCTCCGCAGGACGACGAGGAGGGCGAGGAGGGCGAGGAGGAGGAGGAGGACGACGAGGGCTCGGAGATGGAGCTGGACGAGGACTACCCCGACATGAACGCCTCGCCCCTGGTGCGCTTCGAGCGCTTCGAGCGGGAGGACGACCTCATCATCGAGTTCGACAACATGTTCTCCAGCGCCAGTAAGGGGCCGGCCGGGGGCGGGGGGCTGCTCTCCGGGTGCTCGGCCCGCGGGCAGCCTCCAACCGCCCCCCTCTGTCCCCCCAGCGGACATCCCTCCCTCCCCGGGCAACATCCCGGCCACCCATCCGCTCATGGTGCGGCACGCGGACCACGGCTCCCTGACCCTCGGCAGCGGCTCCTCCACCACCCGCCTGGCCCAGGGCATCGGGCGCAGCCAGCGGACCCTGCGCCAGCTGACGGCCAACACCGGCCACACCATCCACGTGCACTACCCCGGCACGCGGCAGCCCAACCCCCCCCTCATCCTTCAGAGGTGAGACCCGGGCTGGGCCGGGCCCTGGCTGCCTGCCCCAGAGCGGGGCGCAGCTCGGTGCCAGGGCCCCACCTGACGGCTCACGCCCCTCCCCTCCCTTCAGGTTGCTGGGGCCCTCGGCCGCCGCCGACATCCTGCAGCTCAGCAGCAGCCTCCCCCTGCAGAGCCGGGGCCGCGCGCGCCTGCTGGTGGGCAGCGACGACGTGCACATCATCGCCCGCTCCGACGACGAGCTGCTGGACGACTTCTTCCACGACCAGGGCACGGCCCCCAGCCAGGCAGGCGAGTGCCGGGCCGGGCGCCGGGCGGGGGGGGCTCTGCTCCGCCCGGCCCTGCGCTCACCTGCCCCTCCTCCCTCCGCAGGGACCCTCTCCAGCATCCCCACCGCCCTGACGCGCTGGACCGAGGAGTGCAAGGTGCTGGACGCCGAGAGCATGCACGACTGCGTCTCGGGTGAGCCTCTGGCCCCGCCCCCGTGCCCTGGCCCCGCCCCCGTGCCCTGGCCCCGCCCTAATCCTGACGCGCTGGACGCCGAGAGCATGCACGACTGCGTCTCGGCTGAGCCCCTGGCCCCGCCCCAGCCCCGCCACCCTGACGTGCTGGGCCGAGGAGCGCGAGGTGCTGGACGCCGAGAGCGTGCCCGACTGCGTCTGGTGAGCCCCTGGCCCACCCCCATGGCCTGGCCCCGCCCCGTATCCTAGCTCCGCCCCAGCCCCAACGAGCTGGATGCCAGAGCGTGCCCAACTGCGTCCTGTGAGCCCCTGGCCCCGCCCCGTATCCTAGCTCCGCCCCAGCCCCGACGAGCTGGATGCCGAGAGCGTGCCCGACTGCGTCTCGTGAGCCCCTGGCCCCGCCCCGTATCCTAGCTCCGCCCCAGCCCCGACGAGCTGGATGCCGAGAGCGTGCCCGACTGCGTCTTGTGAGCCCCTGGCCCCGCCCCGTATCCTAGCTCCGCCCCAGCCCCGACGAGCTGGATGCCGAGAGCGTGCCCGACTGCGTCTTGTGAGCCCCTGGCCCCGCCCCGTATCCTAGCTCCGCCCCAGCCCCGACGAGCTGGATGCCGAGAGCGTGCCCGACTGCGTCTTGTGAGCCCCTGGCCCCGCCCCGTATCCTAGCTCCGCCCCAGCCCCGACGAGCTGGATGCCGAGAGCGTGCCCGACTGCGTCTTGTGAGCCCCTGGCCCCGCCCCGTATCCTAGCTCCGCCCCAGCCCCGACGAGCTGGATGCCAGAGCGTGCCCGACTGCGTCTCGTGAGCCCCTGGCCCCGCCCCGTATCCTAGCTCCGCCCCAGCCCCGACGAGCTGGATGCCGAGAGCGTGCCCGACTGCGTCTTGTGAGCCCCTGGCCCCGCCCCGTATCCTAGCTCCGCCCCAGCCCCGACGAGCTGGATGCCAGAGCATGCCCGACTGCGTCTCGGGTGAGCCTCTGGCCCCGCCCCCGTGCCCTGGCCCCGCCCCCGTGCCCTGGCCCTGCCCTAATCCTGACGCGCTGGACGCCGAGAGCATGCCCGACTGCGTCTCGGCTGAGCCCCTGGCCCCGCCCCAGCCCCGCCACCCTGACGTGCTGGGCCGAGGAGCGCGAGGTGCTGGACGCCGAGAGCATGCCCGACTGCGTCTGGTGAGCCCCTGGCCCCGCCCCCATGGCGTGGCCCCGCCCCGTATCCTAGCTCCGCCCCAGCCCTGATGAGCTGGATGCCAGAGCGTGCCCAACTGCGTCCTGTGAGCCCCTGGCCCCGCCCCGTATCCTAGCTCCGCCCCAGCCCCGACGAGCTGGATGCCAGAGCGTGCCCAACTGCGTCCTGTGAGCCCCTGGCCCCGCCCCGTATCCTAGCTCCGCCCCAGCCCCGACGAGCTGGATGCCGAGAGCGTGCCCGACTGCGTCTCGTGAGCCCCTGGCCCCGCCCCGTATCCTAGCTCCGCCCCAGCCCCGACGAGCTGGATGCCGGGAGCGTGCCCGACTGCGTCTCGTGAGCCCCTGGCCCCGCCCCCATGGCCTGGCCCCGCCCCGTATCCTAGCTCCGCCCCAGCCCCGACGAGCTGGATGCCGAGAGCGTGCCCGTCTGCGTCTTGAGCCCCTGGCTCCGCCCCGTATCCTAGCTCCGCCCCAGCCCCGACGAGCTGGATGCCAGAGCGTGCCCGACTGCGTCTCGTGAGCCCCTGGCTCCGCCCCGTATCCTAGCTCCGCCCCAGCCCCGACGAGCTGGATGCCAGAGCGTGCCCGACTGCGTCTCGTGAGCCCCTGGCCCCGCCCCAGCCCCGACGAGCTGGATGCCAGAGCGTGCCCGACTGCGTCTCGTGAGCCCCTGGCCCCGCCCCCATGGCCTGGCCCCGCCCCGTATCCTAGCTCCGCCCTAGCCCCGACGAGCTGGATGCCAGAGCGTGCCCGACTGCGTCTCGTGAGCCCCTGGCCCCGCCCCAGCCCCGACGAGCTGGATGCCAGAGCGTGCCCGACTGCGTCTCGTGAGCCCCTGGCCCCGCCCCGTATCCTAGCTCCGCCCCAGCCCCGACGAGCTGGATGCCGAGAGCGTGCCCGACTGCGTCTCGTGAGCCCCTGGCCCCGCCCCGTATCCTAGCTCCGCCCCAGCCCCGATGAGCTGGATGCCGAGAGCGTGCCCGACTGCGTCTGGTGAGCCCCTGGCCCCGCCCCCATGGCCTGGCCCCGCCCCGTATCCTAGCTCCGCCCCAGCCCCGACGAGCTGGATGCCAGCGTGCCCGACTGCGTCTCGTGAGCCCCTGGCCCCGCCCCCATGGCCTGGCCCCGCCCCGTATCCTAGCTCCGCCCCAGCCCCGACGAGCTGGATGCCGAGAGCGTGCCTGACTGCGTCTGGTGAGCCCCTGGCCCCGCCCCGTATCCTAGCTCCGCCCCAGCCCCGACGAGCTGGATGCCGAGAGCGTGCCTGACTGCGTCTGGTGAGCCCCTGGCCCCGCCCCCATGGCCTGGCCCCGCCCCGTATCCTAGCTCCGCCCCAGCCCCGACGAGCTGGATGCCAGCGTGCCCGACTGCGTCTCGTGAGCCCCGCCCCTAACCCGCCGCCCGCCTCGCAGTGGTGAAGGTCCCCATTGTGAACCACCTGGAGGCGCTGCGGGACGAGGAGCTGGAGGAGCGCCGGGAGAAGCGGCGCAAGCAGCTGGCGGAGGAGGAAGCCAAAGCGGCGGAGAAAGCCAAGGAGGAGAAGGATGGGAAGGAGCCGAACGCCCAGGTGAGGAGCTACAGCTGGGCTCCCTGAGCCAGGCCGCCCCCCCCCCCCCCCCGAGCTGGCGCTGGGGTCTAGGGGACAGGCCCTTTCCAGGGGTGGGAAGTCACTTCTGCGGGGGCTGGGACCTGGGGCAAGGGGTTGGGGTGCAGCGCCCTCCCCCGTCCGTGACGTCGTGGGGGCGCGGCGCTGGGCGATTCCCCACGTGGACTGGCCCGGCCCTGGGCCCAGCCTGGGCAGAGAACAAGGCTCCTCCCGGGGCAGGCACGGAGGGAGGGCAGAGGGCCCCTGGCTGGGAACACGAAGAGAACAGAGTGAGGGGGGCGATGGACCCTGCCCCGAGGGGTCTGTTCTGGCTGCGGGGGGTGCAGGGCCGGGGTCCCGACGGGCCGTCTCACCTTGTCCCTCTTGCTTTGCAGGGGGCGGTGCCCGGCGCCAGCCCGGCCAGCGAGCAGAGCCCAGCGGGTAAGTGCCCCGCCCGGCAGCCCCCTCCCGCCGCCCCGCAGCCGAGGCCCTGGGGGACGAGGTAGTAGATTGTATAGTTTGGAGGGTCACACCCAGTCTCGGAGATGACTATACAGCCTACTGTCTTTCCCGCGGGGTCGCCCTCAGCGCTGCCCGCCGGAGCCAGCCGCCGCCGGACGCCCGGGCCCCTAGCACCGTGTGGGGCGGGATTCCTGCGGTACCGAGCCAGCGCCGGGCCCTCGCCAGCGGGGGCCCCGCCGGCCCCGTCTCACTGCCCTCCCTGCCTCTCCCAGATGCCGCCGGCCGGCCGGATGGCTTCCCCGCCGCCGAGGGCCCCGCCGCCGGCCCCAAGCAGACGCTGGTCGCCCTGGAGAGCCCGCAGCCGGCAGCCGGCAGTGCCGAGCCGCCCCCGGAGCTGGCCGGGCAGCCCAGCGCCGAGGCCTCGCGCCAGCTGCTGGTGCCGGCGGAGCAGGACGACTCCGGGCCGGGAAGGCCCAGCGCTGACGCTGAGGCCACCCAGATGGAGCTGTCACCCGCCCCCACCATCAGTACGTTGGGTGCAGCAGGGCGCCTGGGTTCTCCCCTTGGCTGGGGGGGGGGACTAGTGGTTAGAGCTGGGAGCCTGGCGCCTGTCATCCCCCCCCCCCCGAGATGGGGAGGACTAGTGGTTAGAGCTGGGAGCCTGGCGCCTGTCATCCCCCCCCCCCCCCGAGATGGGGAGGACTAGTGGTTAGAGCTGGGAGCCTGGCGCCTGTCATCCCCCCCCCCCCCCGAGACGGGGAGGACTAGTGGTTAGAGCTGGGAGCCTGGCGCCTGTCATCCCCCCCCCCCCCCGAGACGGGGAGGACTAGTGGTTAGAGCTGGGAGCCTGGCGCCTGTCATCCCCCCCCCCCCCCCCGAGACGGGGAGGACTAGTGGTTAGAGCTGGGAGCCTGGCGCCTGTCATCCCCCCCCCCCCCCCCGAGACGGGGAGGACTAGTGGTTAGAGCTGGGATCCTGGCGCCTGTCATCCCCCCCCCCCTCCTCGAGACGGGGAGAACTAGTGGTTAGAGCTGGGAGCCTGGCGCCTGTCATCCCCCCTCCCCCCCCGAGACGGGGAGGACTAGTGGTTAGAGCTGGGATCCTGGCGCCTGTCATCCCCCCCCCCTCCCCGAGACGGGGAGAACTAGTGGTTAGAGCTGGGAGCCGAGTGCCTGGGTTCTTCCCCGACTCGGGGGGAGGACTAGTGGTTAGAACGGGGCAGCTGGGAGCTGGGCGCCTGGGTTCTTCCTCTGGCTAGGAGAGGGGGAGGGGGTGGGGTTGGAGGGTTGGCTGGATTACTGGCTGACCTTGGAAGGCACCTTCCCCTCTTTGTGCCTCAGTTTCCCTTTGGACTCCTCCTGACGCTCCCTCCCGTTTCTCCCCCAGCCTCGCTGTCCCCAGAGCGGGCGGAGGACTCGGACGCCCTGACGGCCGTGAGCAGCCAGCTGGAGGGCTCGCCCATGGACACCAGCAGCCTGGCCTCCTGCAACCTGGAGGAGGGCGTGGGGGAGGGCGCTGTGCCCAGTGGGGCAGAGCCACCTCCCGCCCACCGGGCCCCCGGGGCAGAGCCAGGGGAGCAGCGCCCCGAGGGCCAGGCCGGGGTCGACAGCCTGGCCGATGCCGGGCAGCAGGGGGAGGACAGGTACGGGCAGGGTGTGGAGGGGGGCGGGGGTGTGGCGAGGGGGCTTACGGGGCCTCCCCGCCTCCAGCTCACCCCTGGCTCCCACCCTCCAGTTCTCCCCCCGCTTCGTCCTCGGAGAGCTCCTCCACCAGGGACTCGGCCGTGGCCCTCTCCGGAGCCGACTCCCGCGGGATCCTGGAGGAGCCGCTCCCCTCCACCAGCAGCGAAGAGGAGGACCCGCTCGCAGGTACCGGGGCCGGCGTGGGCCAGGGACAGGCTGGGCCCCACAGCTACTCAGAGTGAACCATGCTGCCGGAACCTGCCATGCTCAGCCGAGCTGTCCGGCCCGGCGTTGTGTGCGGCTGTTCCCCAGCCACCCCGCCCCAGAGGTGGCTGCATCCCAGCCCCAGGCAACTTGTCCTCCCTGGCGTTCTGTGCGGCTGTTCCCCAGCTGCCCCGCCCCAGAGGTGGCTGCATCCCAGCCCCAGGCAACTTGTCCTCCCTGGCGTTCTGTGCGGCTGTTCCCCAGCTGCCCCGCCCCAGAGGTGGCTGCATCCCAGCCCCAGGCAACTTGTCCTCCCTGGCGTTCTGTGCAGCTGTTCCCCAGCTGCCCCGCCCCAGAGGTGGCTGCATCCCAGCCCCAGGCAACTTGTCCTCCCTGGCGTTCTGTGCGGCTATTCCCCAGCCGCCCCGCCCCAGAGGTGGCTGCATCCCAGCCCCAGGCAACTTGTCCTCCCTGGCGTTCTGTGCGGCTGTTCCCCAGCTGCCCCGCCCCAGAGGTGGCTGCATCCCAGCCCCAGGCAACTTGTCCTCCCTGGCGTTCTGTGCGGTTGTTCCCCAGCTGCCCCGCCCCAGAGGTGGCTGCATCCCAGCCCCAGGCAACTTGTCCTCCCCGGCGTTCTGTGCGGCTGTTCCCCAGCTGCCCCGCCCCAGAGGTGGCTGCATCCCAGCCCCAGGCAACTTGTCCTCCCTGGTGTTCTGTGTGGCTATTCCCCAGCCGCCCCGCCCCAGAGGTGGCTGCATCCCAGCCCCAGGCAACTTGTCCTCCGCGGCATTCTGTGCGGCTGTTCCCCAGCCGCCCCGCCCCAGAGGTGGCCGCATCCCAGCCCCAGGCAACTTGTCCTCCGCGGCGTTCTGTGCGGCTGTTCCCCAGCCGCCCCGCCCCAGAGGTAGCTACATTACCTGGTGATGCCTCATCATCTCCTTTCAGGAATAAACCTCCCTGAGGGCGTGGACCCTTCCTTCCTGGCAGCCTTGCCGGACGACATCCGGCGCGAGGTGCTGCAGAACCAGCTGGGCATCCGGCCGCCAGCCCGGCCCCCACCCACCGCCACCACCCCCACCCCACCTGTGGTGAGCAACCCCGGGCTGACAGAGGTCAGCCCCGAGTTCCTGGCCGCCCTGCCCCCCGCCATCCAGGAGGAGGTAGGTGCTGCCGCGGAGGTGGAGGTGGGTGCAGCTCCCTGGCAGGGGCCGGTGGGGGGGGTCCTGGCTCGGCCCCCTAGGCAGTGACCTGTCCCTGCAGGTGCTGGCACAGCAGCGGGTGGAGCAGCAGCGGCGGGAGCTGGCACAGGGCACCAGCTCGGACACGCCCATGGACCCGGTGACCTTCATCCAGACGCTGCCCTCAGACCTGCGGCGCTCGGTGCTGGAGGACATGGAGGACAGCGTGCTGGCCGTCATGCCGCCCGACATCGCTGCTGAGGCTCAGGCCCTGCGCCGCGAGCAGGAGGCCCGGCAGCGCCAGCTCATGCACGAGCGTCTCTTCGGCCATTCCAGCACCTCGGCCCTGTCGGCCATCCTGCGCAGCCCAGGTGGGGACCCCCCTAGATCGCCCCGCGCCCCGTCCCCATTGGCCATCCCTCGCCGCCCAGGTGGGGACCCCCCTAGATCGCCCCGCGCCCCGTCCCCATTGGCCATCCCTCGCCGCCCAGGTGGGGACCCCCCTAGATCGCCCCGCGCCCCGTCCCCATTGGCCATCCCTCGCCGCCCAGGTGGGGACCCCCCTAGATCGCCCCGCGCCCCGTCCCCATTGGCCATCCCTCGCCGCCCAGGTGGGGACCCCCCTAGATCGCCCCGCGCCCCGTCCCCATTGGCCATCCCTCGCCGCCCAGGTGGGGACCCCCCTAGATCGCCCCGCGCCCCGTCCCCATTGGCCATCCCTCGCCGCCCAGGTGGGGACCCCCCTAGATCGCCCCGCGCCCCGTCCCCATTGGCCATCCCTCGCCGCCCAGGTGGGGACCCCCCTAGATCGCCCCGCGCCCCGTCCCCATTGGCCATCCCTCGCCGCCCAGGTGGGGACCCCCCTAGATCGCCCCGCGCCCCGTCCCCATTGGCCATCCCTCGCCGCCCAGGTGGGGACCCCCCTAGATCGCCCCGCGCCCCGTCCCCATTGGCCATCCCTCGCCGCCCAGGTGGGGACCCCCCTAGATCGCCCCGCGCCCCGTCCCCATTGGCCATCCCTCGCCGCCCAGGTGGGGACCCCCCCTAGATCGCCCCGCGCCCCGTCCTCATTGGCCATCCCTCGCCGCCCAGGTGGGGACCCCCCCTAGATCGCCCCGCGCCCCGTCCCCATTGGCCATCCCTCGCCGCCCAGGTGGGGACCCCCCCTAGATCGCCCCGCGCCCCGTCCCCATTGGCCATCCCTCGCCGCCCAGGTGGGGACCCCGTAGCTCCCCCCGCGCCGCCCGGGTCGGGACCCCCCTAGATCGCCCCGCGCCCCGTCCCCATTGGCCATCCCTCGCCGCCCGGGTGGGGACCCCCCTAGATCGCCCCGTGCCCCGTCCCCATTGGCCATCCCTCGCTGCCCGGGTGGGATCCCCCTTAGATCTCCCCGTTCCCATTGGCCATCCCTCGCCGCCCAGGTGGGGACCCCCCTAGATCACCCCGCGCCCCGTCCCCATTGGCCATCCCTCGCTGCCCGGGTGGGATCCCCCTTAGATCTCCCCGTCCCCATTGGCCATCCCTCGCCGCCCAGGTGGGGACCCCCCTAGATCACCCCGCGCCCCGTCCCCATTGGCCATCCCTCGCCGCCCGGGTGGGATCCCCCTTAGATCCTCCGGGGGAGCCCCCGATGGCCCCTGCTTGTCCTGCAGCCCCAACTCCCGTCCCCTCCGCTCTCCTCCTGCAGCCTTCACCAGCCGGCTGAGCGGGAACCGTGGGGTGCAGTACACGCGCCTGGCCGTGCAGAGAGGGGGGACCTTCCACATGGGCGGCAGCAGCAGTCACAGCAGGTACCCCCAGGCCCGGCTGAGGGGCTCTCCTGGGGCGCGGGCGCTTAGCCGCGGGGACTCGCCCACCTCTGGCGGGGCAGTGGGGTCTGGTGGTTGGAGCCGGGGGGCCTGAAGGCCAGACCCCGGCTCTCTTCCTGGCTCGGACTGGGGTGGTTGGGGCCTGGATGCCGGGGTTCCAGGCTGTGCCGGGGGAGGGGAGTGGAGACTGACAGTGATGGCCTGGGGGGGGAGAGGCTGGCTCCGGGGGCCGGCTCCGGGGGCCCTGACCCTTCCGGAGGAGGGGAGTGGGGACTGCCGGTGATGGGCTGGGGGGTCTCCAGGCCGTGCCAGGGGAGGGGAGTGGGGACTGCCGGTGACGGGCAGGGGGGTCTCCAGGCCGTGCCAGGGGAGGGGAGTGGGGACTGCCGGTGATGGGCAGGGGGCTGGCTCCGGGGGAGGGGAGTGGGGACTGCCAGTGATGGGCAGGGGGCTGGCTCCGGGGGCCCAGGCCCCGCCGGGGGAGGGGAGTGGGGACTGCTGGTGATGGGCAGGGGGCTGGCTCCGGGGGAGGGGAGGGGAGTGGGGACTGCCGGTGATGGGCAGGGGGCTGGCTCCGGGGGAGGGGAGCGGGCACTGCCGGTGATGGGCAGGGGGCTGGCTCCGGGGGAGGGGAGGGGAGTGGGGACTGCCGGTGATGGGCAGGGGGCCGGCTCCGGGGCCCAGGCCTGACCTCCCTGCCCCCCAGGCCGTCGGGCAGCGCGGCGGACAGCCTGCTGCGCCTGCGGGGCCGCCTGCTGCTGGACCACGAGGCGCTGTCCTGCCTGCTGGTGCTGCTGTTCGTGGACGAGCCCAAGCTGAACACCAGCCGGCTGCACCGGGTGCTGCGCAACCTCTGCTACCACGGGCAGACGCGGGGCTGGGTGCTGCGCAGCCTGCTGTCCATCCTGCAGCGCAGCAGCGAGAGCGAGGCCTGCCTGGAGACGCCCAAGGGGCCGCCCGAGGAGCGGGCCAAGCGGGCGGCCAAGCCCGGCGCCCCCGAGGGCCGCCCCCTGGACCTGCTGCACAAGATGGAGGCCCGCAGCTCCGGCCAGCTCTCCTGGCTCTCCGTCTCCATGGACGCCGCCCTGGGCTGCCGCACCAACATCTTCCAGATCCAGCGGGCCGGCGGGCGCAAGCACACGGAGAAGCACGCCGCCTCGGCCGCCGCCGGCTCCACCGTGCACATCCACCCCCAGGCCGCCCCCGTGGTCTGCCGCCACGTGCTGGACACGCTCATCCAGCTGGCCAAGGTGCCGCAGGGGCCGGGCGGGGCGGGGCGGGATTAGCTGCGGAAACATTTGCCTGATGGTGGGCGAGTCGGTCCCCCCTTGCTGCCTCTAGCAGAGGGGTGGGGGGAGCCGGGGCCCGGCCACTTGGGGGCGCCGGGGCCTGCTCGAGTCCCTCTGTCGCTGCTCCCCCAGCGCTTCCCCTCTGACGGGGGGGGGAGGGGGGCAGGCCCTTGCAGCCGTATGTGCAGCTGCCACCCCCCAGAGGCGGCTGCATCTCAGGCTCGGTCTCCCCCCCCCCCCCCAGGTGTTCCCCAGCCACTTCACGCAGCAGCGGCCCAAGGAGGCGCCCTGCGACGGGGAGCGCGGCGCCCGGCCCACGGGCAGCCCCGGCCAGGCCAGCGGCATCTCCACCGACTTCTGGGACTTGCTGGTCAAACTGGACAACATGAACGTGAGCCGCAAGGGCAAGAACTCGGTCAAGGCGGCGCCGGTGAGCGCGGGCGCCGAGGGCGAGAGCGCCCCCTGCAGCCTGGAGGCCTCGCCGCTGGGCCAGCTCATGAACATGCTGTCGCACCCCGTCATCCGGCGCAGCTCGCTGCTGACCGAGAAGCTGCTGCGCCTGCTGTCGCTCATCTCCATCGCCCTGCCTGAGAACAAGGCGCCCGAGGGGCCGGGCGCTGCCCCCGCCCCCGCCCCCGCCACCCCAGGTGGGCACCGCCCTGCCCCGAGCCATGGCCCTGCTCGCCCTGCGCCTGCCCCAGCGCCGCCCTGCCCCGGGCCGTGGCCCCGATCGCCCTGCGCCTGCCCCAGCACCGCCCTGCCCCGAGCCATGGTCCCACTCGCCCTGCCCCGGCCCCAGCACCGCCCTGCCCCGAGCCATGGCCCTGCTCGCCCTGCGCCTGCCCCAGCGCTGCCCTGCCCCGGGCCATGGCCCCGCTCGCCCTGCGCCTGCCCCAGCACCGCCCTGCCCCGAGCCATGGTCCCACTCGCCCTGCGCCTGCCCCAGCACCGCCCTGCCCCGGGCTGTGGCCCCGCTCGCCCTGCGCCTGCCCCAGCACCGCCCTGCCCCGGGCCATGGCCCCGCTCGCCCTGCGCCTGCCCCAGCGCCGCCCTGCCCCGGGCCGTGGCCCCGCTCGCCCTGCGCCTGCCCCAGCACCGCCCTGCCCCGAGCCATGGCCCTGCTCGCCCTGCGCCTGCCCCAGCGCCGCCCTGCCCCGGGCCGTGGCCCCGCTCGCCCTGCGCCTGCCCCAGCGCCGCCCTGCCCCGGGCCGTGGCCCCGCTCGCCCTGCGCCTGCCCCAGCACCGCCCTGCCCCAGGCCGTGGCCCCGCTCACCCTGCGCCAGGCCATGGCCCCGCTTGCCCTGCACCGGCCCCAGCGCCGCCCTGCCCTCGGGTCATGGGGCACTAACCCTGCACTGTCCCCAGCAGCCCCCGCCAAGGGCAGCAAGTCTCCGGCCAAGGCGGGAGAGGCGGGCAGCGGCGGGACAGAGGGCAAGACGGTGGCATCGGGCCTGACAGAAAACCAGCTGCAGCTGTCGGTGGAGGTAAGCCTGGGGCATTGGCCGCCCGGCGCCAGCCAGCGCCCTCCCCACACCCGCTTCACGCCCGGTCCCTCCCCACAGGTGCTGACGTCGCACTCCTGCTCGGAGGAGGGGCTGGAGGACGCGGCCAACGTCCTGCTCCAGCTGTCGCGGGGCGACTCGCCCACCCGGGACACGGTCCTCCGGCTGCTGCTCAGCGGGGCCCGGCAGCTGGGCTACACGCTCTGCAAACAGATCGGTAACAGGCTGGGCTGGTGGGGGCGCGGGGGATTGCGGCGGGGCGGGATGCCGGGGGGGGCGCCGAGGCGGATTGCGGGTGCTGAGGGGGCGGGCTGCGGAGGGGGTGCCTGGCATGCCGAGGGGGATTGCGGGGGGTGCCGAGGGGGATTGCGGGGGGTGCCGAGGGGGATTGCGGGGTGCCGAGGGGGCGCCTGGCATGCCGAGGGGGATGGGGCGGGGTGCCGAGGGGGCGCCTGGCATGCCGAGGGGGATTGTGGGGTGCGGGGTGCCGAGGGGGGTTGCGGGGCGCCGAGGGGGATTGTGGGGTGCGGGGCGCCGAGGGGGGTTGCGGGGCGCCGAGGGGGATTGCGGGGTGCCGAGGGGGCGCCTGGCATGCCGAGGGGGATGGGGCGGGGTGCCGAGGGGGGTTGCGGGGGGCGGGGCCAGCAGGGAAGAGCTGAGGAAGGTCTGGGGGCCCCCAGGCACGCTGCTGGCGGAGCTGCGGGAGTACAACCTGGAGCAGCAGCGGCGGGCGCACTGCGAGTTGCTCTCCCCCGACGGGCTCCCCGAGGAGCAGCCCCAGGCCACCAAGCTGAAGGGCAAGATGCAGAGCAGGTGAGTGGCCCCCCCGCCTCCCCCCCCCCCCCCCGCCCGCCCGCCCCACAGGGCCCCACTAAGCCCTGCCCCGGCAGGTTCGACGTGGCGGAGAACGTGGTGATCGTGGCTTCCCAGAAGCGGGCGCTGGGCGGGCGGGAGCTGCAGCTGCCCTCCATGTCCGTGCTGACCTCCAAGACCTCCACCCAGAAGTTCTTCCTGCGCGTGCTGCAGGTGGTGATCCAGCTGCGGGACGACACGCGGCGCGCCAACAAGAAAGCCAAGCAGACGGGCCGCCTAGGTAGGGCGCTGGGCCGGGGCGGGGGCCCCTGGGGGCGGGGACCCCCGGCAGCCGCACTGACCCGTCTCCCCTCCAGCAGGTAGCTCCGCTCTGGGCTCAGCTAGCAGCATCCAGGCCGCTGTCCGGCAGCTGGAGGCTGAGGCTGACGCCATTATACAAATGGTACGTGAGGGGCAGCGGGCGCGGCGGCAGCAGCAGGCAGCAACGGTTAGCATGGGGCCGGTGGCGCTTGGGGCCACTCCACGGGGTCCGCTCCCCTGCCCGGGACTCCCCTGGCTCGGGGGCGCCATCTCCCCCCCCCCCCCCCCCCAACTAGCGGGCATGGGAGCCGCTGGCCCGCGTGGCCTGAACTGGCCGGCCAGCCCTGGGGCCGATTCCTCCCCACGCCCTCTTGCCCTTCGGGGGCCCCCCCCGCTGGCGCCCTCAGGGGCGGGGAGCTGGGAGGCCTGGGTCCTCTGCTGCGGGAGGGGTACGCACCTAATGGCTCCCCCCCCGCTGGCGCCCTCAGGGGCGGGGAGCCGGGAGGCCTGGGTCCTCTGCTGCGGGAGGGGTACGCACCTAATGGCTCCCCCCCCCCCGCTGGCGCCCTCAGGGGCGGGGAGCTGGGAGGCCTGGGTCCTCTGCTGCGGGAGGGGTACGCACCTAATGGCTCCCCCCCCCCGCTGGCGCCCTCAGGGGCGGGGAGCCGGGAGGCCTGGGTCCTCTGCTGCGGGAGGGGTACGCACCTAATGGCTCCCCCCCCCCCGCTGGCGCCCTCAGGGGCGGGGAGCTGGGAGGCCTGGGTCCTCTGCTGCGGGAGGGGTACGCACCTAATGGCTCCCCCCCCCGCTGGCGCCCTCAGGGGCGGGGAGCCGAAGGGCCTGGGTCCTCTGCTGCGGGAGGGGTACGCACCTAATGGCTCCCCCCCCCGCTGGCGCCCTCAGGGGCGGGGAGCCGAAGGGCCTGGGTCCTCTGCTGCGGGAGGGGTATGCACCTAATGGCTCCCAGCCCCGGGGCCCCCCTCCCCCCCCGTAGGCCTAGGGGGGTGGGAGTATTCTGCCCCCCCGGGGAGGCCCCCCCGCATGCCCTCTGCCCTCATCCGCCTGCCGGGGCGGGGCCATTGCGGGTCCATGCATGCCCTCGATCCCGTCACCCCAGCCGCTGCCGGACAGCCCGTCCCTCCGGCCCCCTGACCCCCTGTTCCCACGCAGTCCGAGGCCAGCCAGTCGGAGGGGCCGGGTCGCCGGGACGAGTCGCCCATGGACGTGGACCAGCCCTCGCCAGCCCCGCAGGACGCCCCGGCGGTCGGTGAGTGCCTGGGCTGGGCTGGCCGCGGAGATGCAGCCACTCTGGGGCGGGCGCCGGGCGGCTTCCCAAAAAATACCCACCCGCAAAAACAGCGCGGAGCAGGGCCGGCCGCGCTCGTCACTTCCTGGGCCGCGCCCCCTCCGCGGGGCCTGGCCGGGGACGCGGGAAATCCCGCGTGTCCCACAGCGGCGGGACTGCGCTGCCTGGGCCCGAGTCGCTGCCGCATGAGCCTCCCGCCTTGCAGGTTCGGAAGGGCCCCAGCCTGCGGACAAGGACGAGCGCCCCCCAGACCTGCCCCTCCTCAGCGAGCAGCTGCACCTGGATGAGCTCTGGGCCATGCTGGGCGAGTGCCTGAAGGAGCTGGAGGAGTCCCACGACCAGCACGCTGTCCTGGGTGAGCGCCGGCCCAGGGCTCCCTGCCGCCGCGGCCGGGCCGGTCCCCCCATCTCCCGCCCCCACCCCCCCGTGCCAAGCTGCAGCGGGCGGGGCCGGTCCCACCCCCCGATCTCACCCCCCTAGCGCCAAGCTGCAGCGGGCGGGGCCAGGCACCCTCAATCTCAGCCCCCCAAGCTGTAGTGGGCGGGGCCGGTCCCTTGATCTCACCCCCCCCAGCGCCAGGCTGCAGCGGGCGGGGCCAGGCACCCTCAATCTCAGCCCCCCCCCAGCGCCAAGCTGCAGCGGGCGGGGCCAGGCACCCTCGATCTCAGCCCCCCCCCAGCGCCAAGCTGCAGCGGGCGGGGCCAGGCACCCTCAATCTCAGCCCCCCAAGCTGTAGTGGGCGGGGCCGGTCCCTCGATCTCACCCCCCCAGCGCCAGGCTGCAGCGGGCGGGGCCAGGCACCCTCAATCTCAGCCCCCCAAGCTGTAGTGGGCGGGGCCGGTCCCTCGATCTCACCCCCCCCAGCGCCAGGCTGCAGCGGGCGGGGCCAGGCACCCTCAATCTCAGCCCCCCAAGCTGTAGTGGGCGGGGCCGGTCCCTCGATCTCACCCCCCCCAGCGCCAGGCTGCAGCGGGCGGGGCCAGGCACCCTCAATCTCAGCCCCCCAAGCTGCAGCGGGCGGGGCCAGGCACCCTCGATCTCAGCCCCCCAAGCTGCAGTGGGCGGGGCCGGTCCCTCGATCTCACCCCCCCAGCGCCAGGCTGCAGCGGGCGGGGCCAGGCACCCTCAATCTCAGCCCCCCAAGCTGCAGCGGGCGGGGCCAGGCACCCTCAATCTCAGCCCCCCAAGCTGCAGCGGGCCATGGATGGGGGCCAGACCCACCGAGCTCCCGTTCTCCCTGCAGTGCTGCAGCCGGCCGTGGAAGCCTTCTTCCTGGTGCACGCCACAGAGCGGGAGAGCAAGCCGCCAGTGCGGGACACGCGTGAGAGTCAGCTGGCCCACATCAAGGACGAGCCACCGCCCCTGTCGCCCGCCCCCCTCACACCCGCCACCCCCTCCTCGCTGGACCCCTTCTTCTCCCGCGAGCCCTCCTCCATGCACATCTCCTCCAGCCTGCCCCCCGACACACAGAAGTTCCTGCGCTTTGCCGGTGAGGGGCACAGCCTGGTTGCAGGGAACTGGGGTCTAGTTGGCACAAGGGGCAGTGGAGGCGGATGAGGGGGCAGAGCCCTGGGGCCCGGTTGGCACAAGGGGCAGCGTATGGAGCTGGGGGGGGCAGAGCCCTGGGGGAATTGGGGCCCGGTTGGCACAAGGGGCAGCGTGAGGGGTTGGGGGAGGCAGAGCCCTGGGGGGAATTGGGGCCCGGTTGGCACAAGGGGCAGCGTGAGGGGTTGGGGGAGGCAGAGCCCTGGGGGGAATTGGGGCCCGGTTGGCACAAGGGGCAGCGTGAGGGGTTGGGGGAGGCAGAGCCCTGGGGGGAATTGGGGCCCGGTTGGCACAAGGGGCAGCGTATGGAGCTGGGGGGGCAGAGCCCTGGGGGAATTGGGGCCCGGTTGGCACAAGGGGCAGCGTGAGGGGCTGGGGGGGCAGAGCCCTGGGGGGAATTGGGGCCCGGTTGGCACAAGGGGCAGCGTGAGGGGATGGGCGGGGCAGAGCCCTGGGGGGAATTGGGGCCCGGTTGGCACAAGGGGCAGCGTGAGGGGATGGGCGGGGCAGAGCCCTGGG
The DNA here is from genome assembly GCF_052426305.1 of Pelodiscus sinensis. Classification (NCBI taxonomy): domain Eukaryota; kingdom Metazoa; phylum Chordata; order Testudines; family Trionychidae; genus Pelodiscus; species Pelodiscus sinensis. The sequence continues at coordinate 34,326,235 of NC_143069.1, read as the reverse complement.
GGGAATTGGGGCCCGGTTGGCACAAGGGGCAGCGTGAGGGGATGGGCGGGGCAGAGCCCTGGGGGAATTGGGGCCCGGTTGGCACAAGGGGCAGCGTGAGGGGTTGGGGGAGGCAGAGCCCTGGGGGGAATTGGGGCCCGGTTGGCACAAGGGGCAGCGTGAGGGGTTGGGGGAGGCAGAGCCCTGGGGGGAATTGGGGCCCGGTTGGCACAGGGGCAGCGTGAGGGGCTGGGGGGGGCAGAGCCCTGGGGGGAATTGGGGCCCGGTTGGCACAAGGGGCAGCGTGAGGGGATGGGCGGGGCAGAGCCCTGGGGGGAATTGGGGCCCGGTTGGCACAAGGGGCAGCGTGAGGGGCTGGGGGGGCAGAGCCCTGGGGGGAATTGGGGCCCGGTTGGCACAAGGGGCAGCGTGAGGGGATGGGCGGGGCAGAGCCCTGGGGGAATTGGGGCCCGGTTGGCACAAGGGGCAGCGTGAGGGGTTGGGGGAGGCAGAGCCCTGGGGGGAATTGGGGCCCGGTTGGCACAAGGGGCAGCGTGAGGGGATGGGCGGGGCAGAGCCCTGGGGGGAATTGGGGCCCGGTTGGCACAAGGGGCAGCGTGAGGGGCTGGGCGGGGCAGAGCCCTGGGGGAATTGGGGCCCGGTTGGCACAAGGGGCAGCGTGAGGGGATGGGCGGGGCAGAGCCCTGGGGGAATTGGGGCCCGGTTGGCACAAGGGGCAGCGTGAGGGGTTGGGGGAGGCAGAGCCCTGGGGGGAATTGGGGCCCGGTTGGCACAAGGGGCAGCGTGAGGGGTTGGGGGAGGCAGAGCCCTGGGGGGAATTGGGGCCCGGTTGGCACAAGGGGCAGCGTGAGGGGATGGGCGGGGCAGAGCCCTGGGGGGAATTGGGGCCCGGTTGGCACAAGGGGCAGCGTGAGGGGCTGGGGGGGCAGAGCCCTGGGGGGAATTGGGGCCCGGTTGGCACAAGGGGCAGCGTGAGGGGTTGGGGGAGGCAGAGCCCTGGGGGGAATTGGGGCCCGGTTGGCACAAGGGGCAGCGTGAGGGGATGGGCGGGGCAGAGCCCTGGGGGGAATTGGGGCCCGGTTGGCACAGGGGCAGCGTGAGGGGCTGGGGGGGCAGAGCCCTGGGGGGAATTGGGGCCCGGTTGGCACAAGGGGCAGCGTGGGGGGATGGGGGGGGCAGAGCCCTGGGGGGAATTGGGGCCCGGTTGGCACAAGGGGCAGCGTATGGAGCTGGGGGGGGCAGAGCCCTGGGGGGAATTGGGGCCCGGTTGGCACAAGGGGCAGCGTGAGGGGCTGGGCGGGGCAGAGCCCTGGGGGAATTGGGGCCCGGTTGGCACAAGGGGCAGCGTGAGGGGATGGGCGGGGCAGAGCCCTGGGGGGAATTGGGGCCCGGTTGGCACAAGGGGCAGCGTGAGGGGTTGGGGGGGGCAGAGCCCTGGGGGGAATTGGGGCCCGGTTGGCACAGGGGCAGCGTGAGGGGCTGGGCGGGGCAGAGCCCTGGGGGAATTGGGGCCCGGTTGGCACAAGGGGCAGCGTGGGGGGATGGGGGGGGCAGAGCCCTGGGGGGAATTGGGGCCCGGTTGGCACAAGGGGCAGCGTATGGAGCTGGGGGGGGCAGAGCCCTGGGGGGAATTGGGGCCCGGTTGGCACAAGGGGCAGCGTGAGGGGCTGGGCGGGGCAGAGCCCTGGGGGGAATTGGGTCCCGGTTGGCACAAGGGGCAGCGTGAGGGGTTGGGGGAGGCAGAGCCCTGGGGGGAATTGGGGCCCGGTTGGCACAAGGGGCAGCGTGAGGGGTTGGGGGGGGCAGAGCCCTGGGGGGAATTGGGGCCCGGTTGGCACAAGGGGCAGCGTGAGGGGATGGGCGGGGCAGAGCCCTGGGGGGAATTGGGGCCCGGTTGGCACAAGGGGCAGCGTGAGGGGTTGGGGGGGGCAGAGCCCTGGGGGGAATTGGGGCCCGGTTGGCACAGGGGCAGCGTGAGGGGCTGGGCGGGGCAGAGCCCTGGGGGGAATTGGGGCCCGGTTGGCACAGGGGCAGCGTGAGGGGATGGGCGGGGCAGAGCCCTGGGGGGAATTGGGGCCCGGTTGGCACAAGGGGCAGCGTGAGGGGATGGGCGGGGCAGAGCCCTGGGGGGAATTGGGGCCCGGTTGGCACAAGGGGCAGCGTGAGGGGTTGGGGGGGGCAGAGCCCTGGGGGGAATTGGGGCCCGGTTGGCACAGGGGCAGCGTGAGGGGCTGGGCGGGGCAGAGCCCTGGGGGAATTGGGGCCCGGTTGGCACAAGGGGCAGTGTGAGGGGATGGGCGGGGCAGAGCCCTGGGGGGAATTGGGGCCCGGTTGGCACAAGGGGCAGCGTGAGGGGATGGGCGGGGCAGAGCCCTGGGGGGAATTGGGGCCCGGTTGGCACAAGGGGCAGCGTGGGGGGGGGGGGTTGTAAAGCCGGGGAGGTTCCTGGGGAGCTGAGGGGGGGAAGAGCGAAGAGTCACCCCCGTGTCCCACCTGCAGAGACCCACCGCACGGTGCTGAACCAGATCCTCCGGCAGTCCACCACCCACCTGGCCGACGGGCCCTTCGCCGTCCTGGTGGACTACATCCGCGTGCTGGACTTCGACGTCAAGCGCAAGTACGAAGGGGGGTGGGGCAGGGGGCTCCCCGGGTCCTGGGGGGTGGGGCTCTGCCTCAGGCGTTGGGGGTGGGGCAGGGGGCGTGGCTGGTGGCGGGGTTTCCCCAGCTCCTGGGGGTGGGGCAGGGGGCGTGGCAAGGGGTTCCCCAGGCCGACGCCTGCCCTCCCCCCAGGTACTTCCGCCAGGAACTGGAGCGGCTGGACGAGGGGCTGCGGAAGGAGGACATGGCCGTGCACGTGCGCCGTGACCACGTCTTCGAGGACTCGTACCGGGAGCTGCACCGCAAGTCGCCCGAGGAGATGAAGAACAGACTGTGAGCCCCGCTTCTCCCTGGGGGGCAGCCGCGAGGGTGTCGAGGGTCCTGCGCTCTACCCTCCCACGGGAGGAGGGGCAGGAGGAGTGGGTGTGGCTGTGCATGTTCCGCCCCAACCCTTCCCCTTCCCAGGTTCATGGTGGGGGAGGGGGAAGACAGAAGATGGGGCGGAGCTGCTGCCCCCAAGCCCCGCCTCCCCCAGGTACATGGTGTGGGAGGGGGAAGAGCTGGGTGGGGGAGACAGGAGATGGGGTGGAGCCGCCCTTCCCCTAAGCCCCGCCTCCTGCAGGTACATGGTGTGGGGGGGGCTGCGTGGCGGGACGGGAGACGAGATGGGCGGAGCCGCCTGCCCCCTAAGCCCCGCCTCCCGCAGGTACATGGGGGGGCTGTGTGGTGGGGAGGAGGGGGAGACGAGATGGGCGGAGCCGCCTGCCCCCAAGCCCCGCCTCCCGCAGGTACATGGGGGGGGGGGCTGTGTGGCGGGGAGGAGGGGGAGACGAGATGGGCGGAGCCGCCTGCCCCCTAAGCCCCGCCTCCCACAGGTACATGGGGGGGCTGTGTGGTGGGGAGGAGGGGGAGACGAGATGGGCGGAGCCGCCTGCCCCCTAAGCCCCGCCTCCCGCAGGTACATGGGGGGGCTGTGTGGCGGGGAGGAGGGGGAGACGAGATGGGCGGAGCCGCCTGCCCCTAAGCCCCGCCTCCCGCAGGTACATGGGGGGGCTGTGTGGCGGGGAGGAGGGGGAGACGAGATGGGCGGAGCCGCCTGCCCCCTAAGCCCCGCCTCCCGCAGGTACATGGGGGGGCTGTGTGGTGGGGAGGAGGGGGAGACGAGATGGGCGGAGCCGCCTGCCCCTAAGCCCCGCCTCCCACAGGTACATCGTGTTCGAGGGGGAGGAGGGGCAGGACGCGGGCGGGCTGCTGCGTGAGTGGTACATGATCATCTCGCGGGAGATGTTCAACCCCATGTACGCCCTGTTCCGCACCTCGCCCGGCGACCGCGTCACCTACACCATCAACCCCTCGTCCCACTGCAACCCCAACCACCTGAGCTACTTCAAGTTCGTGGGCCGCATCGTGGCCAAGGCCGTGTACGACAACCGCCTGCTGGAGTGCTACTTCACCCGCTCCTTCTACAAGCACATCCTGGGCAAGTCCGTGAGGTGCGCCCGGCGGCAGGGGGCGGGGGCGCGGGGCACGGCGGGGGCCGTGGGACCTCCCTAACCCCGTCCTGCCCCCCAGGTACACGGACATGGAGAGCGAGGATTACCACTTCTACCAGGGCCTGGTCTACCTGCTGGAGAACGACGTGTCCACGCTCGGCTATGACCTCACCTTCAGCACTGAGGTAGCGGGGTTCCCCGGGGCGGCTGGGCGGGGCGGGGGCTTGTGCCCTGCTGTCCCTGCCCCCCTCACCCGCTGTCCCTGCCCCCAGGTGCAGGAGTTCGGCGTGTGCGAGGTGCGGGACCTGAAGCCCAACGGGGCCAATATCCTGGTGACGGAGGAGAACAAGAAGGAGTACGTGCACCTGGTCTGCCAGATGAGGATGACGGGTAGGCGGTTTCTGTAGGACCTACCCTAACACGCCCCAGAGCTGCTGGGCTGGGCCGGAGCCTCCCCTCTCCTGGCTGCAGGAGGGCGTGGGGCCCAGGGGCTGGCTGACTCTGCTTCCTCCCCTAGGAGCCATCCGCAAGCAGCTGGCCGCCTTCCTGGAGGGTTTCTACGAGATCATCCCCAAGCGCCTCATCTCCATCTTCACGGAGCAGGAGCTGGAGCTGCTCATCTCGGGGCTGCCCACCATCGACATCGACGACCTCAAGTCCAACACCGAGTACCACAAGTACCAGTCCAACTCCATCCAGGTGGGGCTGGGGCCTCGGGCGTGGCGTGTGGGGTCTCGGGCGTGGCGTGTGGGGCTGCCCCTGCTGGGCGTGGCGTGGGGGGCCTTGGGCGTGGCGTGGGGGGCCTTGGGCGTGGCGTGGGGGGCTGCCCCTGCTGGGTGTGTCCTGCGGGGCCTCGGGCGTGGCGTGGGGGGCTGCCCCTGCTGGGTGTGTCCTGCGGGGCCTTGGGCGTGGCGTGGGGGGCTGCCCCTGCTGGGTGTGTCCTGCGGGGCCTTGGGCGTGGCGTGGGGGGCTGCCCCTGCTGGGTGTGTCCTGCGGGGCCTCGGGCGTGGCGTGTGGGGCCTTGGGCGTGGCGTGGGGGGCTGCCCCTGCTGGGTGTGTCCTGCGGGGCCTTGGGCGTGGCGTGTGTGGCTGTCCGCCTGTCCCAGCTCCCCTGGCTGCTCTGACGCGCCTCCCCCCCGGCAGATCCAGTGGTTCTGGCGTGCCCTGCGCTCCTTCGACCAGGCGGACCGAGCCAAGTTCCTGCAGTTTGTGACGGGCACCTCCAAGGTCCCGCTGCAGGGTTTCGCCGCCCTGGAGGGCATGAACGGCATCCAGAAGTTCCAGATCCACCGTGACGACCGCTCCACCGACAGGCTGCCTTCTGCTCACACGTGGTGAGGCCGGGCGGCAGCGCACAAGCCGCAGCGTCCCGGGGGGGCCTGGCCGTGGGGGCGGCGTGGACACAGGGTCCCCGGGGGGGCCTGGCCGTGGGGGCGGCGTGGACACAGGGTCCCCGGGGGGGCCTGGCCGTGGGGGCGGCGTGGACACAGGGTCCCCGGGGGGGCCTGGCCGTGGGGGCGGCGTGGACACGGGTCCCCGGGGGGGCCTGGCCGTGGGGGCGGCGTGGACACGGGTCCCCGGGGGGCCTGGCCGTGGGGGCGGCGTGGACACAGGGTCCCCGGGGGGGCCTGGCCGTGGGGGCGGCGTGGACACAGGGTCCCCGGGGGGGCCTGGCCGTGGGGGCGGCGTGGACACAGGGTCCCCGGGGGGGCCTGGCCGTGGGGGCGGCGTGGACACAGGGTCCCCGGGGGGGCCTGGCCGTGGGGGCGGCGTGGACACAGGGTCCCCGGGGGGGCGTGGCCAGCCGCCTGGCCATGGGGGCAACGCAGACACAGGCTAGAGGATCCGGGGGGGGCAGCGTGGACACGCCGCAGGGTCCCTGAAAGGGGGTGGCCAGCGCAGACACGCCGCAGGGTCCCTGGGGGGCACGTAGGGAAGTCGGGGTGGGGTCTGTGAGCTCCTCGGTGGGGGTGGAAACCGTGTCCCATCCTAGAATGGGGGGGCCTTGGCCTCCTGCCCCCCCTCAGTGGTTTCTCCCGCCCCCCCAGTTTCAACCAGCTCGACCTCCCCGCCTACGAGAGCTACGAGAAGCTACGCCACATGCTGCTACTGGCCATCCAGGAGTGCTCCGAAGGGTTTGGCCTGGCCTGAGCGGGCCGGGCGCCCCGCCTCCACGGCGCGTTTTGTACTGAGGCAGACTGGGGGTAGGGCCTGGCCATGGGGGCAGGGCTTAGCGGATCTCCACCCCCTCCCTTTCCGAGGTGGCGGCCCCCGCCGGAGAGCCAGCGCCCTCTCCCCCCGTGCGTCCGGAGAGAAGACAAATGATATATATAAATATATATATATTTTTTTTGGTTTAGTTTGCATTTCTTAAGTTGTGCTTGGAATGTGTTGACGTGAGCCGGACAGATGAGACGACGATACAATCGGCTTTGGTTTCTCGATCCTTCCCTTTTCCCCAGGCCCTTCCTGCCCCCCTGCCCCGTTGGGCCCCTGTGGAGGGGGAGGGGAAAAAAGGGGGGATGCCCTGAGGTTTAAAAAAATAATTCCCCCCTAAAAAAAAAAAAAAAGACAAAAAAAACTCAAAAAATAAAAGCGCACTCTTGGTAAGAAAGCCGGCTGGCGTGTCTTCCTCCGGGGCGGGCGGGCGGGCGCAGGGGCCGGAGCGGGCGGGGCCCAGCCTTGCGCAGCTCCGTTACCAGCACGACATGCTTCAAGGGGGGAAGGCGCTCGCGCACACGCGCTTGGGGGGCTGCTCCGCTACTCACCCCTCCCAGAGTTCAGCGGCAGCGCCCCCCTTCCAGACGGTCTCGCCCCCTCGCTGGAGGAGGGTTGGTAGTGAGACCCGTCCAGCCGCGCTCAGGCCGGTGGTGGAACACATGGGTCATCCCGTGACCCCTCTGCCCACCCCGGTCTCCCATCGTCGTCCTGAACCTGCCGCCCGGCCCTGTGTTCCCACGCGGGCGCCTTTGTGCTGCGCCCTGTTCAAACGCTTTGCCCGTTGGCAGGAGCAGGGACCAGTCGTCTGCCTGATTTCCCCTCCTGCAAGGCGTCAGCTGCGAGTCCTCCACCGGGACTTTCCCTCCTGCCTGTGGCCGGGCGTCAGGTCCAGCACCAACGGGCGGAAGCTGGCCGACTGTTCCGTTGTGAGACGGCTGGCCGGGCTTATTCCACCCTAGGAGGGTGTTAATGGTGATGTCGTGGTGTCAGCCCATCCCGCCCAGTGTCCTGTCGGCCAACAGTGGCCGGTGCCAGGTGGCCCAGAGGGAGGGAACCAACCAGGGAATGATCAAGGGATCTCTCTCCCGTCAGCCATCTCCACCCTCTGTCACAAGCTCCATGAATGTATCTAGTTCTCTTGAACTCTGTTCTAGTCCTCGCCCTCCCAGCCTCCTCAGGCGAGGAGTTCCGCAAGTGACTAAGCGCTGTGAGAAGAACTTCCTTTGGTTTGGTTTAAACCTGCTGCCCATTCATTTCATTTGGTGGCCCCTAGTTCTTATATTATGGGAACAAGTAAACAACTTTTCCTTACTCACTTTCTCCACCCCACTCATGATTTTATAGACCTCGATCGTATCCCCCCTTAGTCTCCTCTTTTCCAAGCTGAAACGTCCCAGTCGCTTTAATCTCTCCTCATATGGGACCCGTTCCAAACCCCTCAGCATTTTAGTTGCCCTTCTCTGAACCTTTTCTAATGCCAATATATCTCTTTTGAGATGAGACCACATCTGTACGTATTCCAGATGTGGGTGTTCCATGGATTTATACAAGGGCAATAAGATATTCTCCAGCTGATTCTCCATCCCTTTCTTAATAATTCCTAACACCCTCTTTGCGTTTTTGACTGCCGCTGTGCACTGCGTGGACGTCTTCAGAGAACTATCCACGATGACTCCAAGATCTTCCCTGATTTGTCGTAGCTAAATTAGCCCCCATCACACTGTACGTATAGTCGGGGTTATTTTTCCCGATGTGCATTACTTTACACTTAGCCACATTCAGTTTCATTTGCCATTTTGTTGCCCAGTCACTCAGTTTGGTGAGAACTTTTTTAAGTTCTTCCCAGTCTGCTTTGGTCTTACCTACCTTGAGCAGTTTAATATCGTCAGCAAACTTTGCCACCTCACTGCTTACCCCTTTCTCTGGATCATTTGTGAATAAGTTGAATAGGATTGGTCCCAGGACTGACCCTTGGAACACCACCAGTTACCCCTCCCCATTCTGAAAATGTACCATCTATTCCTATCCTTTGTTTCCTGTCTTTCAACCAGTTCCCGATCCATGAAAGGACCTTCCCTCTTATGATCTTGTCAAAGGCTTTCTGGAAATCTAAGTGCATTATATCTACTGGATCCCCCTTGGCCATATGTTTGTTGACCCCTTCGAAGGACTCTAATAGATTAGGAAGACACGATTTCCCTTTACAGAAACCATGTTGACTTTTGCCCAACAAATGATGATCTGTGTGTCTGACAATTCTGTTCTTTACTATTGTTTCAACTAATTTGCCTGGTACTGGCAATTACCAGTCTGTAATTGCCAGGATCGCCTCTAGAGCCCTTTTTAAATATTCACGTTACATTAGCTACCTTCCAGGCATTAGGTACAGAAGCCGATTTAAAGGATAGGTTAACCCATAGTTAACAGTTCCGCAATTTCCCATTTGAGTGCTTTGAGGACTCTTGGGTGAATGCCATCCAGCCCTGGTGACTTGTCACTGTTCAGTTTATCAATTAATTCCAAAACCTCCTCTAATGACGCTTCAATCTGTGACAGGTCCTCAGCTTTGTCACCTACAACGGATGGGTCAGGTTTGGGAATCTCCCTGACAGCCTCAGCTGTGAAGACGGAAGCAAAGAATTCACTTAGTTTCTCCGCAATGACTTTCTCGTCTTTAAGTGCTCCTTGTGGATCTCAAGGGTCTCTCTCCTCTCTAACCTCCACAAAACATGGTTAGTTTTGATTGAGAACTGCGGGCTGGTTTCTATTACCTTCATGTTTCTAAAATTCCTGGAGTCCCCTTTCACCTGCTTCCCTGTGGTCTTCTGGATGGATGCCACGCCTCTGCCTTCTTCCACTAGTGGCATCCCCGGCTTGCTTCCATGCCTGTGGGCCTTCCTAGAAATCAGAACTAGGGCTCCAACAAGCTCCTGGACCAGCTCTTTAAACTCCTGGATGCAACTGTCCCCTGAAGCCAGGTGGCAGGTAGAAAAGTTTGTTAGGTCCCAGGGACACAGTGTAGCACAGACTTCTTGTCACAGGAGCCAGGATCATCCAGCCTGGGGGGCCCGTGCGTGCGCGCACACACACACCCCCTCTCTCTATCTGCAGACCAGTACAGTAGGAATCACACCAGCCACCAGTGCATGCCACAGTGACACTGGCTACGAGTGGCCGGAGCCCCCATTACACCAGAGCAAGATCTTGTGATTTTTAAAAATGTCTCTTTAGCCCCTGCTCTGGCTAGAAGCTGCTAGAGCTATGTCCTCGACTTGCTGGCTGCTTTCCCCCACCCTGCTACTGAGCTATTTATTTAACAAGTCTGCCTTGAAGTGGTTTCCATTGAGTACTGAACCCATAGCACCCTGCTGGGGATTCTTCATTGTCTGCTCAATGAGAAAATTGTCACATGGCCTCAGGCCATCAGCTACTCCATAGTGGACCCTGCTGGAGGGGGGGGGGGGGGGGAGAGGAGAACCAGGGAGTCTCGAGTCTCTTATCTTCCCTCATCAGTTTTCTACAGTTGTCAATTTCTGCTGGCAATGATCTACAGCAGCTTTCTCTGTGTTGCCTTTGTTGTGAGCTTAATTGTAGCTCCCCTCCTCTCTCAAGGCCACCCTTGGCATGGCTGAGAGAGCCTGCACCGTGATGACTCCCTCGGGGTCAGGTTGCTGGTTCAATTCTTTGCCCGAGCAGCCTGGCTCTATTATTAAAGTGCCAGCTGGCTGCTCCTCCAGGAGGAATTCCCCTCTGGCTATGGTGTTCCCTAGGGCCCAGGGACAGCCTAAGCGCCATGTGCCCCCTTCAGCTGCAGGGGGTAGGCTGGCAAGGGGGGGGGGGGTCTTTATTCTTCAGCCTGTGGGGGGTGTTGAATGCTGGAGCAGGGGCGAGGAGCGAGTATGGAGCCTGCCTTGTCCGATCCCCCCGGGGAAGGAATAAGAGGAAGAAGGGTGGGGGCTGTGCGGGGTGCAAGGGATACAGAGCCCTGGGCCTGCTCCCCCCATTCACAGAACCAGGCTGGAACCTTAGTCCCAGTGGCCTCTGTTGCCGGGGGGGTACAATAGGCGGGGGCATGCGAGCGCCGTCTTGGGAGAGGCCGCTGTGGGCGTGCGCGAGGATACCCTATTGTGTGTGGCGGAAGCACGCAGGCCGCCATATTTGTTGTGTCGAAACTTGTGCACTCCCCGCGCGCCATCTTGGGTGTGGCATGTGCTACATTTCATCCGCGTGATGTCACACAGGGGAGAATTACGTCATAATTTCCCCTTTCCCGGCGGGGGGAAGAGGGTGGGGGCAGTGGGAGCTGGAGATCCCCCCCATAGCTGCCACCGCCCCATAGGGGCAGCAGAGGTGAGAGCCGCAGCCCCACGTGGGGGGGGGGCTAGACCCCCCCCCGCTGGAGCATGGAACGAGGAGGCGGGGCATAGAACGAGGGGCGGGGCTTGGCGCTCGGCAGGTGGAACTGGAACCAGTATGAAGCCGGGAGAGAGGTTTTCCACTGCCCCCCCCCCAAGTGGTTCATTGTGATACGCCCCAATGGGGGCGGGCTCGGGGAGCGGGGTGTCTCGGCTCAAAAGGCCCAATAACCACCAGCCTGCGAACAGGACCCAGGCGCCCGGCCCCCCCCCCCCCCCGACTCCCCTCCCCCTGCAGGGAGAACCCAGGCGCCCGGCCCCCCCCCTCCCCTCCCCCTGCAGGGAGAACCCAGGCGCCCGGCCCCCCCCCGGCTCCCCTCCCCCTGCAGGGAGAACCCAGGCGCCCGGCCCCCCCCCCCGGCTCCCCTCCCCCTGCAGGGAGAACCCAGGCTCCCGGCCCCCCCCCCCCGGCTCCCCTCCCCCTGCAGGGAGAACCCAGGCGCCCGGCCCCCCCCCGGCTCCCCTCCCCCTGCAGGAAGAACCCAGGCGCCCGGCCCCCCCCGGCTCCCCTCCCCCTGCAGGGAGAACCCAGGCGCCCGGCCCCCCCCCTCCCCTCCCCCTGCAGGAAGAACCCAGGCGCCCGGCCCCCCCGGCTCCCCTCCCCCTGCAGGGAGAACCCAGGCGCCCGGCCCCCCCGGCTCCCCTCCCCCTGCAGGGAGAACCCAGGCGCCCGGCCCCCCCCGGCTCCCCTCCCCCTGCAGGAAGAACCCAGGCGCCCGGCCCCCCCGGCTCCCCTCCCCCTGCAGGGAGAACCCAGGCGCCCGGCCCCCCCGGCTCCCCTCCCCCTGCAGGGAGAACCCAGGCGCCCGGCCCCCCCCCCGGCTCCCCTCCCCCTGCAGGGAGAACCCAGGCACCCGGCCCCCCGGCTCCCCTCCCCCTGCAGGGAGAACCCAGGCGCCCGGCCCCCCCGGCCCCCCCGGCTCCCCTCCCCCTGCAGGGAGAACCCAGGCGCCCGGGCTCTGTCCCCGCTCGCTCTAGGCCGGGGGGATGTACGAGGAGGACTTGGCGCTGCCGCACTACACGGCGGAGAGCGACCAGGCGCGGGGGCTCATGAACACGGCCATGGGGCCGCTGCAGCGCCAGCTCCGGGCCGGCGAGTACGAGATCTTCCAGTACGCCCCGATCTTCGAGAGCGACTTCATCCAGGTGCGGGGGCGGGGCTTAGAGCTGGGGGCGGGGCGATCAGTGAGGTGCAGGCCAGGGGCCTCCCACCTGCCCCCTCCAGCCCCCCAGGCGCTGCTGCGAGGAGGGAGAGCTGGGGGAGGCTTCTGACACACGTCACCTCCACGTGCAAACATGCATTCCGCTTGGGGTGGGGGACATCAGAGCGACCCCTGCCAGGGGCGGGGCGGAGAGGCGCTAACCTCCCCCTAATCACTCCCAGATCAGCAAGCGTGGGGAGGTGGTGGACGTGCACAATCGTGTCCGTGTGGTCACGGTGGGCGTGGCCTGCACCAGCCCTGCCCTCCTGGTGCCCAACGTGCTGCTGCTGGCCCGGCCTGTGGTCCCCTCTGAGGGGAGCCGGGGTCGTGGGGGGGCCCCTGCCAAGGCGCTAGAGCTCACCAGGTGAGACCCCCCCCCCATGAACGGAGCCCTTCACCGACATCAGCCTGCTCGCCCGCCCAGCCTCGCTGGTGCCTCACTCCCGAGCCGCAGCCCCTGCCCCCCCCCAGCCCTGCCGGCGCCCCTCACTCCCCCCCACAAGCCCTGCGGGCGCCCCGCTCTCCTGCCCCGCTGCCCCCCAGCCCTGCCGGCGCCCCTCACTCCCCCCCACAAGTCCTGCCGGCGCCCCGCTCTCCTGCCGCGCTGCCCCCCAGCCCCGCCGGCGCCCCTCGCTCCAGACCCGCAGCCCCTGACCCCAGCCCTGCCGGAGCCTTTTCCTTCGCCCCGCAGCCCCTCCGCGAGCCTCACAGCCCCTGCTGTCCCCGCAGGCTGCTCCCGCTGCGGTTCGTGAAGATCTCGGTGCACGACAGCGAGATGCTGCAGGTGCGACTGAAGCTGGCCAGCGGCCGCTCCTTCTACCTGCAGCTCTGCCCGCAGGCCGAGGCGCGCCACGACCTCTTCGACATGTGGGTGCAACTCATCAACCTCCTGCGGCCGCCCGCGGCCGGCAGCCAGGCCCTGCCGGGGGACCCCGGGGACCCCCTGCACCCCGCCGCCAGCCAGGAGACCAGCGGGGTGAGGCGGCCGCCGCCAGGGAGGGGAGGGGAGGGGAGGGGGCGGCGGGGGCGGGGCTCTGCTGACCCCCCCTCTCCCCCCAGAGCCTGGAGTCGCTCTTCCCCCAGGAGGGGGACCCGGGCGCCTTGAGCGTCCGCAGCTTCCGGACCCCCAGCCAGTCCCAGGGTGACCGCGAGAGCGTCCGGAGCCGGAGCCCCCCCAGCCTCGGCCCCTCGCCGCCCCGCAGGCCCCCCAGTGCGGGGAAGGGGTCGCAGCGAAGCGGGTGCAGCGGGGAGCGCAGGAGCCTGGCCGAGTCCCCGGAGGAGACCCCGGCCGCCCGGGAGCGGGGCCAGGGCAGCCCCCCTAGCGGCCGGAAGAAAGAGCCCGGCGGGTAAGAGAGGAGCCGGCGGGGGGGCAGATGTGGGGGGCACGCGGGGAGCCCGGCCTCTCACTGGCCTTTGTTCCCAGGCGGGCTGAGCGAGGCGGGGGCAGCAGCCGGAGCAAATCGTCGCAGGGCCGGGGTAGGCGGACGGCCCCCTACCCCCAGCTTTTCCCACGCCCCCTGCCCCCCCACCTCCAGCCCCCCAAACCTCCCAGCCCCCCTGCCCCGCACACCTCCAGCCCCCCCACCTCCCAGCCCCCTGCCCCCCAAACCTCCCCGAGCCCCCAGCCCCCCCAGCCCCGCCCCCCAAACCTCCCCGAGCCCCCAGCCCCCCCACCCCCAGCCCCGCCCCCCACCTCCAGCCCCCCAAACCTCCCAGCCCCCTGCCCCCCAAACCTCCCCGAGCCCCCAGCCCCCCCAGCCCCGCCCCCCAAACCTCCCCGAGCCCCCAGCCCCGCCCCCCACCTCCAGCCCCCCAAACCTCCAGCCCCCCCACCTCCCAGCCCCCTGCCCCCAAACCTCCCCGAGCCCCCAGCCCCCCACCTCGCAGCCCCCCTGCCCCGCACACCTCCAGCCCCCCCACCTCCCAGCCCCCTGCCCCCCAAACCTCCCCGAGCCCCCAGCCCCCCCAGCCCCGCCCCCCAAACCTCCCCGAGCCCCCAGCCCCGCCCCCCACCTCCAGCCCCCCAAACCCCCAGCCCCCTGCCCCCAAACCTCCCCGAGCCCCCAGCCCCCCACCTCGCAGCCCCCCTGCCCCGCACACCTCCAGCCCCCCCACCTCCCAGCCCCCTGCCCCCCAAACCTCCCCGAGCCCCCAGCCCCCCCAGCCCCGCCCCCCAAACCTCCCCGAGCCCCCAGCCCCGCCCCCCACCTCCAGCCCCCCAAACCCCCAGCCCCCTGCCCCCAAACCTCCCCGAGCCCCCAGCCCCCCACCTCGCAGCCCCCCTGCCCCGCACACCTCCAGCCCCCCCACCTCCCAGCCCCCTGCCCCCCAAACCTCCCCGAGCCCCCAGCCCCCCTGCCCCCCCAGCCCCCGCACCCCCAGCCCCCTCCCCGAGCCCCCAGCCCCCCCACCTCCCAGCCCCGCCCCCCACCTCCCGCCCCCCAAACCTCCCAGCCCCCCCGCCCTGACTCCGCCCCTCTGCCCCGCTGCAGGCAGGAAGCCCAGCCGGATCCTGTCCCTGGTCAAGTCTCTGTCCCGCGCCAGCCTGGGCCGGGGCGACAGCCGCAGCCGCCCCCCCAAGGAGAAGAAGAAGAAGAGGCACTGACAGCGCGCGGGGGCGGAGCCAGGGCGAGGGGGCGGGGCAGGGCGGCAGTGGGCGGAGCTTCCTGGGGCCGATGTGGGGATGAGCCTTCCTGGGAGCCAATAAACGCCCAGAAACCAGCTCGGCGCCTGACCCGAAGGGCGTGGCCCTGGCATGGGGGCGGGGCTCCGGGGCGACTAACCTCGCTTCCGGAGAGGGGCTGGGCCGCGTTGCGAGCGGAAGCGACGTTAGTTACTAAACTAGGGGCGGAAGTGAAGGCAGTGAGAGGCGGACGGGCGGAAGTGACGCTGGCAAAGCGCCCGCGGGGCGGAAGTGACGCTGCCGGCGTTCCCGCGCGCGGGAAGCGGGATGCGGCTGCTGAGCTGGAACGTGGCCGGGCTGCGGGCCGGGCCGGGTCCCGCGGGGCTCGGGGCGCTGGGCGGGGACGTGATTTGCCTGCAGGAGACCCGCGTGACACGTGAGTGGGCCAGAGGTCACGGGGCGGGACGAGGGGAGGGGGTCAGAGGTCACGGGGGCACATGGGTGGGGCTAGGGGACGGGGGCAGGAGCACACATCAAGGGGCGGGGTCAGGGGGGCGGGGTCACGGGGCCGGGCCTGGGGGGGGGCGGGGTCACGGGGCGGGGGGCGGGGCCGGGGGGGCGGGGGGCGGGGGCGGGGTCACGGGGCCGGGCCGGGGGGGGGGGCGAGGGGCGGGGTCACGGGGCTGGGCGGGGGGCGGGGGGGGGGGCGGGGTCACGGGGCCGGGGGGGGGCGAGGGGCGGGGGGGCCGGGGGGCGGGGTCACGGGGCGAGGGGCGGGGCCGGGGGGCGGGGTCACGGGGCCGGGCAGAGCCCAACCTGTGCCGGTGTCGCAGGGGAGCTGCTGGCGGAGCCGCTGGCCCTGGTGCCCGGCTACAACTCCTACTTCAGCTTCTGCCGGACCCGCGGCGGCTACTCAGGTAAGGGGGCCCCTGGCCCCTCCCCCGCCCTGGGCCCCGGCGCCTCCGGCCCCCTGACCTCTCGCTCCCCCCACAGGTGTGGCCACCTTCTGCAAGGACAGTGCCACCCCGCTGGCCGCGGAGGAGGGGCTGTCGGGGCTCCTGGCCCGGCCTGGGGAGGCTGGTGCCGTGGGCTGCTACGGGGACCTGGGGGACTTCACGCCCCAGGAGCTGAAGGCGCTGGACAGCGAGGGGCGCGCGGTGATCACCCGCCATCGCATACGGTGAGGGGCGGGGCAGGGAGCTAAGTGGGAGGGGATGGTGGCTGCCAAGTGCTGGGGGGGCAGATGCCGACTCCTCCCGCAATGTGTTTTCTACCCTTGGCTCCCCCAGCACGTCGGCGCAGCGGGAGACCACCCTGACGGTCATCAACGTGTACTGCCCCCGGGCCGACCCCCAGCGCCCCGAGCGTGCCGCCTACCAGGCAGCCTTCTACCGCCTGCTGCAGGGCCGGGCGGAGGCACTCCTGACAGATGGTGGGTACGTGCCCCCCTCGATTTCCCTGACCCCTCCAGCCCAAAACCAACCGCTTCTCGGAGCCAGCGGGTCCAGGCTGCCCTGTGTCACCCCCTCAGCTCTCCCCCATCACCTCTAAGAGCCCCTCCTGGCTCCAGGTGTGCTGCCCCTTTGTACCCCGCTGCCTGGGCTCATCTCACCAGACCCTTTGCCCCACTTGTCTTCCAGCCACGTCGTGATCTTGGGGGACATCAACACGTCACATCGGCCCATCGACCACTGCGAGCCGGGGGATCCGGTGAGTGTCCCACAGGTCTCTGCTTCTAGTCGGGGTGGGTGTGGGAGCCAGGGCTCCTGGGCTCTCTCCCCTGCTCTGGGAGGGGAGTGACGAGTAGTGGTTAGGGCAGGGAGCCAGGATGCCTGGCCTCTGCAGGATCCTGACTCTGCCCTCTGCCTGCCCCAGGAGACGTTCCGGGAGCACCCTGGCCGGCGCTGGCTGGATGGGTTCTTGTGGCCGCCAGATGGGCAGGGGCTTTTCGTCGATACCTTCCGCCTCCTGCACCCCAGCCAGCCCTATGCCTTCACCTGCTGGCGCATCGACACCGGCGCCCGCCTCACCAACCACGGCACGCGGCTGGACTACATCCTGGCCGACCGGGCCCTGGCGCTGGCCGAGCTGCGGGACGCCCGCATCCTGCCCGAAGTGCCCGGCTCTGACCACTGTCCCGTGCTGGCCGAGCTGGCCGCCACCTTCCTGCCTGCTCCTCGCTGCCCCCCGCTCTGCACCCGTCACATGCCCGAGTTCGCCGGTACCCAGCAAAAGCTCAGCCGCTTCCTGGTCAGGGTGGAGCGGGGCCTGGGGGATGCCGGGGCTGGTGGGATGAGTCAGGGGGCAAAGGTGGGGCGGGCGGGTGCCGTGCGGAGGGGGAGACACTCACGCAGCGGCCAGGGCAACCTGCTGAGTTACTTCAGAGTGGCGCAGGGCCGGCTGGGGCCAGGCATGGACCAGGCTACTGCAGGGCAGGGTGGACAGGAGCCGGCCCAGAATGCACTGGGGTGCAGGACACAGGAGCCAGCCCAGAATGCACTGGGGTGCAGGACACAGGAGCCAGCCCAGAATGCACTGGGATGCAGGACACAGGAACCGGCCCAGAATGCACTGGGGTGCAGGACACAGGAGCCGGCCCACAATGCACTGGGGCAGAATGGCCAAGAGCCGGCCCAAGATGCACCGGGGCAGGGTGGAGAAGAGCCGGCCCAAGATGCACCGGGGCCCAGTGATACCGTGGGGCACAAGGAGTGGGTGAGGAGCCCCCTGGAGGAGGTGGCAGGTGCTGTGGGGCAGACGGCGGGTGCCCAGCCTGGCCCGCTGGCGTGCGGTGCTGCCCGGCCCGGCCCCCCCACCCCACTGCCCGACCCACAGCGAGCCCTGCGCCCTGCGAACTGTCCGCAAAGCTGGCCCCAACCGTGGGCGGCGCTTCTACGTGTGTGCCCGGCCCCCAGGGCGCCCCGACGACCCCCGTGCCCGCTGTGACTTCTTCCGCTGGGCCAGCAAGGGGTGCCCATGAGCGGGGGTCACTCCCTCGTCCCTGCCGTGGGGTGAATCATTCCCATAGGAATCGCCCTCCCCTGCTATGGGTAGGGATTGGGGAGCCCGAACTCCTGGGTTCACGAGAAGGGAGGTGTGTTCCAGCGTGGGGGTGGGGAGGGAAGTGGTGTCTGATGGTTAGAGCAGGGGGGAGCCGGGGGACACTGAGGATTTCCAGCCCCCTACAGTTTAAATTCTCCCCCGTGACTGCTGTTGGGGCCGGGCATTGTGGGTAGACACCTGCTCCTCCCCCTGGGGCCTTGGTACACAAGGGAAAAGTGTCTATTTCTGATAAATAAAAGTGCAGAAAGAGACGCGATTGGGGGCTGGGAGCCAGGACGCCTGGGTCCTTGGCCCCGCTCTGGTCAGGGGCGGGGTCTGATGGTTGGGGGGGCGGGGAGCCAGGAGGCCTGGGTCCTCGGCCCTGCTCTGGTTGGGGGCGGGGTCTGACGGTTGGGGGAGCGGGGAGCCAGGAGGCCTGGGTCCTCGGCCCCGCTCTGGTTGGGGGCGGGGTCTGACGGTTGGGGGGGCGGGGAGCCAGGAGGGCTGGGTCCTCGGCCCTGCTCTGGTTGGGGGCGGGGTCTGATGGTTGGGGGAGCGGGGAGCCAGGAGGCCTGGGTCCTCGGCCCCGCTCTGGTTGGGGGCGGGGTCTGACGGTTGGGGGGGCGGGGAGCCAGGAGGCCCGGGTCCTCGGCCCCGCTGTGGGAGGCCCGTGGGCTCTACAGAAGGTGCCTGAAGCGTGAGCCCAAGCACGGGTCCCGGGCTGAGTGACAGGCAGGCGAGTGGGGGGCCGCGCCCCATGGCGGGGGCCTCGTTCCGACAGGGCCGTGTTGGGCCAGCCCTCGGGATGTGCTCGCACGCAGCCGAATGGACAGCGGAGGGCTCGCCCCGGCACAGTCCGACCGCCCGCCGGCTCTCGGAGGTGGGGGGCTAGTGGTTAGATCTGCCGGGTGCCCGTCCGGGAACGGCGGGGGGGGGAGCATGGAGAGCGCCCGGGCTGCTGGGCTCAGCTCGGCCCCTTTCCGTCCCACCACCTGGGGGTTCTTCCCGCAGACTAAACCGCGGCTTGTCCAGGCGTGTTTGGCGCCTGGGGCTGGCTGGGACTCCTGCCTGTAGCGACACCGGCCAGCTGCCTCGCCGCTCCCCTCCCCGGCTGGGCTCTGGGCGAGTGAGTGCCTCGCCAACCCCCCACAGCCCCAGGAGCATGAACGCCGAGGGGGTGGGACATGGTTACGCTCAGCCAGTGGCGCCCGGCTGCGGCCCAGCTGGCTTTGGCGGGGGCCCGCGGCGGCAAGGGCAGGTGGGCGCTGGCCGGCCCCCGAGCGCGGTTACCGAGCGGCCTCCAGCTGCGTGAGCGGGTCCCTTTGGCCGAGAAGCCGCCCTCAGTAAGCGCCGGGCCCGGCCCTAGAGCAGGCCAGGGGTTGGTTCACCCCATGTGTGGAATAAATGTCGTGCACCAAGGCGCGTGTGCGGCATCAGCTGGACACTCGTGCCCGGGAGCCATCCCGTCGCCCAGAGCACAGTGCCCGGGACGGGGAGGGACCAGCTGCCCCGGGGGGCAGGGCCTGCTGGTGCTGTGCGTAGAGCAGCTCCCCCTTCAGGGGCTCCAAGGGGTCCAGCTGAGTCAGTGAAGTCCCCCCAGCTCCGGTGACAAAGAGCCAAGGCACGTGGGGGGGCTGTAGGGGTCAAATGGGCATGGGGGGGGGGCGTGGGAAACTGACCACGCTAGATGAGAAGGGAGCGGCTATGGCCACGTTCACCACAGAGGGGAACAGCCCTCCCCCGCCTACACTGGGGGTATAACCCCCCCGAAGGCCCCAGGGGGCAAATTCTGCTCATGCCATGTAAACCCTGCCTGGTGCCTCCCATCCTATGAAGTGGGGGGGGGCACGGTCCCCTCCCTGGGCCCTTTTTCCACTGCCTAACCCTCCCCCCCCCCCCCCGTGCTCCACACTGAGGCTTTAGCTGCACTGCAGGGTTTGTGCAAGACACTGCGCACGAGAGCTTCCGCAAAAACGTCTTGTGCAAAAGCGCGGCCAGAGCCCAAACCGGCGTTGCACAAGCCACGGCTGCTCTCGTGCAAGAACACGCCGCTGGCCTTTTCGCACGAGCACTGGAGCCCAAAAGGGAGTTGTGCTCTTGGGGCCCTGGTTCCACTCCGGTGGGGCTGCGGGTGACCCCTGCTGGCCTGTGTCTGTGAGCACTGCCGGGGGGGGGGGGCTGCGGGTGACCCCTGCTGGCCTGTGTCTGTGAGCACTGCCGGGGGGGGGGGGCTGCGGGTGACCCCTGCTGGCCTGTGTCTGTGAGCACTGCCGGGGGGGGGGGGGCTGCGGGTGACCCCTGCTGGCCTGTGTCTGTGAGCACTGCCGGGGGGGGGGGGCTGCGGGTGACCCCTGCTGGCCTGTGTCTGTGAGCACTGCCGGGGGGGGGGCTGCGGGTGACCCCTGCTGGCCTGTGTCTGTGAGCACTGCCCGGGGTGACCCCTGCTGGCCTGTGTCTGTGAGCACTGCTGGGGGGGGGGGGGCTGTGGGTGACCCCTGCTGGCCTGTGTCTGTGAGCACTGCCGGGGGGGGGGGGGGCTGCGGGTGACCCCTGCTGGCCTGTGTCTGTGAGCACTGCCGGGGGGGGGGGCTGTGGGTGACCCCTGCTGACCTGTGTCTGTGAGCACTGCCGGGGGGGGGGGGGGCTGTGGGTGACCCCTGCTGGCCTGTGTCTGTGAGCACTGCCGGGGGGGGGGCCTGTGGGTGACCCCTGCTGGCCTGTGTCTGAGAGCACTGCCGGGGGGAGGGGGGGCTGCGGGTGACCCCTGCTGGCCTATGTCTGTGAGCACTGCCGGGGGGGGGGGCAGCGGGTGACCCCTACTGGCCTGTGTCTGTGAGCACTGCCGGGGGGGGGGGGGCCTGCGGGTGACCCCTGCTGGCCTGTGTCTGTGAGCACTGCCGGGGGGGGGCTGCGGGTGACCCCTGCTGGCCTGTGTCTGTGAGCACTGCCGGGGGGGGGCCTGCGGGTGACCCCTGCTGGCCTGTGTCTGTGAGCACTGCCGGGGGGGGGCTGCGGGTGACCCCTGCTGGCCTGTGTCTGTGAGCACTGCGGGGGGGGGGGCTGTGGGTGACCCCTACTGGCCTGTGTCTGTGAGCACTGCCTGGGGGGGGGGCTGCGGGTGACCCCTACTGGCCTGTGTCTGTGAGCACTGCCTGGGGGGGGGGCTGCGGGTGACCCCTACTGGCCTGTGTCTGTGAGCACTGCCTGGGGGGGGGGGGCTGCGGGTGACCCCTACTGGCCTGTGTCTGTGAGCACTGCCGGGGGGGGGCTGCGGGTGACCCCTGCTGGCCTGTGTCTGTGAGCACTGCCTGGGGGGGGGCTGCGGGTGACCCCTACTGGCCTGTGTCTGTGAGCACTGCCGGGGGGGGGGGCTGCGGGTGACCCCTACTGGCCTGTGTCTGTGAGCACTGCCGGGGGGGGGCTGCGGGTGACCCCTGCTGGCCTGTGTCTGTGAGCACTGCCGGGGGGGGGGCCTGCGGGTGACGCCTGCTGGCCTGTGTCTGTGAGCACTGCCGGGGGGGGGGGGGGTGACCCCTACTGGCCTGTGTCTGTGAGCACTGCCGGGGGGGGGGGGGCCTGTGTCTGTGAGCACTGCCGGGGGGGGCTGCACCTCGGAGCAGCACTCACCCCACTGGACTCTGCTGGCCGGTGGAGGGGCCCTGCCCCCATGGAAAGCGCCTGCCTTGGCAAACGGGTGGGACGGGGGGGGTGAGACTTGACTGGGACAAGATGGGGGGGCGCCTCCCCCCTCCCAGCCCTGTGGGGCCGCCCTACAGCCCAGTGCAACCCTGATTATCTGCCCCGCTTCACCATGTGGGGGGCAAAAGGTTCCCAAGCCCAGCGGGACTCCCTCCCTCCCCCCCCCTCCCCCCTCCCAGCCTTCCCCCCCCACGGCGGGGGCAGCCGGACGCCTGGGCTCCACACAGTCGGGCTCGGGCTGAGCGCGCTTTATTGGGCTCCGTCCGGCGGGCCGGCCCGGGCCGGGGCTCAGGCGCTGCTGGCGAGGGGGGGGCCCCCGGCGAGCCGGCCCGGGCCGGGGCTCAGGCGCTGCTGGTGAGGGGGGGCCCCCGGCGAGCCGGCCCGGGCCGGGGCTCAGGCGCTGCTGGCGAGGGGGGGGGGCCCCCGGCGAGCCGGCCCGGGCCGGGGCTCAGGCGCTGCTGGTGAGGGGGGGGCCCCGGCGAGCCGGCCCGGGCCGGGGCTCAGGCGCTGCTGGTGAGGGGGGGCCCCCGGCGGGCCGGCCCGGGCCGGGGCTCAGGCGCTGCTGGCGAGGGGGGGGGCCCCCAGGCTGCCGAAGAGGTCACGCTCCCACTCGCTCATGAGGGCGAAGTGCAGGGGCCGCTGGCAGAAGTGGCAGGCGGAGGCCGCGGGGGGCTGCAGGGGGAGCCCCACTTCCTGCCAACACTGCACCAGGCGCTCTGGGGGGAGAGATGGGGTGAGACCTCAGCCCCCGCCCCGACGCCCCCTCCCCGCCTGCCCCCTTGGCTCCCCGCGGCGCTCACCCACAAAGTGCTCCATCAGGGGGGGGGCGTGGTGGGGGGAGGGCGCCAGGCGCAGCAGCTCCTCGCCCCGCGGCACCGTGGGGTAGTTGATGGCCTGCACGTAGATGCCGTGCTGGGACAGGAGCAGGTCGCAGAGCCGGGAGTTCAGGGCCGCGTCGCCCACCTGCAGGGGGAGCCAGGGAACAGGGCTGGGACCCAGGCGTCCGGATGCACCCCCCCCCCAGGCCCCTAGACTGCTCCCCTCCCGGCAGCCAGAGCCCCAGCCACGAGCCCCCACCGCCCTCCCACAGCTGGGGAGAACCCAGGGGTCCTGGCTCCTGCTCTACCCACGAGCCCCCACTGCCCTCCCACGGCTGGGGAGAATCCAGGGGTCCTGGCTCCTGCTCTACCCCCGAGCCCCCACCGCCCTCCCACAGCTGGGGAGAACCCAGGGGTCCTGGCTCCTGCTCTACCCACTAGCCCCCACCGCCCTCCCACAGGGGTCCTGGCTCCTGCTCTACCCACTAGCCCCCACCGCCCTCCCACAGCTGGGGAGAACCCAGGGGTCCTGGCTCCTGCTCTACCCACTAGCCCCCACCGCCCTCCCACAGCTGGGGAGAACCCAGGGGTCCTGGCTCCTGCTCTACCCACAAGCCCCCACCGCCCTCCCACAGGGGTCCTGGCTCCTGCTCTACCCACTAGCCCCCACCGCCCTCCCACAGCTGGGGAGAACCCAGGGGTCCTGGCTCCTGCTCTACCCACAAGCCCCCACCGCCCTCCCACAGCTGGGGACAGCCCAGGGGTCCTGGCTCCTGCTCTACCCCCTAGCCCCCACCGCCCTCCCACAGCTGGGGAGAACCCAGGGGTCCTGGCTCCTGCTCTACCCACCAGCCCCCACCGCCCTCCCACGGCTGGGGAGAACCCAGGGGTCCTGGCTCCTGCTCTACCCACTAGCCCCCACCGCCCTCCCACAGCTGGGGAGAACCCAGGGGTCCTGGCTCCTGCTCTACCCACTAGCCCCCACCGCCCTCCCACAGCTGGGGACAGCCCAGGGGTCCTGGCTCCTGCTCTACCCACTAGGCCCCACCGCCCTTCCACAGCTGGGGACAGCCCAGGGGTCCTGGCTCCTGCTCTACCCACGAGCCCCCACCGCCCTCCCACAGCTGGGGAGAACCCAGGGGTCCTGGCTCCTGCTCTACCCACTAGCCCCCACCGCCCTCCCACAGCTGGGGAGAACCCAGGGGTCCTGGCTCCTGCTCTACCCACTAGCCCCCACCGCCCTCCCACAGCTGGGGAGAACCCAGGGGTCCTGGCTCCTGCTCTACCCACTAGCCCCCACCGCCCTCCCACAGCTGGGGACAGCCCAGGAGGTGCCCACAGGCCCGGCCGTACCCGGATGGGGATGATGTGGCTGGGGCAGCTGACGACGGGCAGCCCGGCCTCCATCAGCAGCTGGCGCATGTGCTTGACGTTGCGCTGGTGGGCCCGGCGCAGCCCCCGGCCCTCGGGCCCCGCCAGCACCCGCAGCGAGGCCAGGGCGCCCGCCAGCACCGGCGGGGGCAGCGAGGTGGTGAAGATGAAGCCGGCCGCGTAGGAGCGAACGGTGTCCACCAGGGCGGCCGTGCTGGCGATGTACCCCCCCACGCAGCCAAAGGCCTTCCCTGGGGGGCAGGGAGAGCGGGGTGAGACGGCGCCCCCTAGTGCCTGCCGGGGGGACTGCTCCGTCCCCCAACCCAGCGCCCCCTAGTGCCTGCCGGGGAGACTGCTCCGTCCCCCAACCCAGCGCCCCCTAGTGCCTGCCGGGGGGACTGCTCCGTCCCCCAACCCAGCGCCCCCTAGTGCCTGCAGGGGAGACTGCTCCGTCCCCCAACCCAGCGCCCCCCAGTGCCTGCAGGGGAGACTGCTCCGTCCCCCAACCCAGCGCCCCCTAGTGCCTGCAGGGGAGACTGCTCCAGCGCCCCCTAGTGCCTGCCGGGGAGACTGCTCCGTCCCCCAACCCAGCGCCCCCTAGTGCCTGCCGGGGAGACTGCTCCGTCCCCCAACCCAGCGCCCCCCAGTGCCTGCAGGGGAGACTGCTCCGTCCCCCAACCCAGCGCCCCCTAGTGCCTGCCGGGGGGACTGCTCCGTCCCCCCAACCCAGCGCCCCCTAGTGCCTGCCGGGGAGACTGCTCCGTCCCCCAACCCAGCGCCCCCTAGTGCCTGCCAGGGAGACTGCTCCGTCCCCCAACCCAGCGCCCCCTAGTGCCTGCAGGGGAGACTGCTCCGTCCCCCAACCCAGCGCCCCCCAGTGCCTGCAGGGGAGACTGCTCCGTCCCCCAACCCAGCGCCCCCTAGTGCCTGCCGGGGGGACTGCTCCGTCCCCCCAACCCAGCGCCCCCTAGTGCCTGCCGGGGGGACTGCTCCGTCCCCAACCCAGCGCCCCCTAGTGCCTGCAGGGGAGACTGCTCCGTCCCCCCCCAATACCGCGCCCTGCCTGCTGTGGGTGACCGCCCCACTCCCCGCTTCCCCTGCCGCCGGCTCACCCAGGGTGCCGGAGACAATGTCGATCTTGCCCAGCACCCCGTCGCGCTCCCCGACGCCAGCTCCCCGGGCGCCGTACAGCCCCACGGCGTGAACCTCGTCCACGAAGGTGATGGCTCCGTGCGCATGAGCCACATCACACAGCTCCTCCAGGGGGCAGATCGCACCTGGGGGGGAAAGGGGGCTGAAGCAATGCGGAGGGGGAGGGGCAGTGCCCCCCAGCAGTGGGGGGGCCCTGGGATACGGGGGGCCCTACCGTCCATGGAGTGTACGGTCTCGAAGGCCACGATTTTGGGGGTGCCGGGGGGGCTACGCGCCAGCAGCTGGGCCAGGTGCTGGGGGTCGTTGTGCCGGAAGACGTGTTTGGGGACCCCGCTGGTGCAGATGCCCTGGATCATGGAGGCGTGATTCCCCGCGTCCGAGAAGATCTCGCAGCCTGGGGGGGAGTGGCCGTTAGGGCTGCTCCCAGGCCTCCTGCCTCTCTCCCCCCTCCCCCCCGGCCCCGCTTCCCTGCCAGGCGGCCGGTACCTGGCATCATCCTGCCGAGGGTGAAGAGGGTGGACTCGTTGGCCACGTAGCAGGAGGAGAACAACAAGGCGGCATCTTTGCGATGGAGCTGGGCCAGCTCCCGCTCCAGGTCCACGTGGTACAGGCTGGTGCCCGAGATGTTCCGGGTGCCTCCGGCGCCCAGGCCATGGTGCTGCAGGGCCTCGCTGCCGGGAGAGAGGGGTCAGCGCCGGGGAGGGGGGCAGGGGCTGCAGGGCAGGAGTGAAGGGACCGGCAGGGCTGAAGGAGCCCGGGTCTGCGTGTTGGGAGTGGGGGGCACTGGAGGGCTGGGGGGCAAGAGTGGGGGGTGCCGACTGGGCTGGGAGGTACTGGGGGGCACTGGCTGCAGGGAGGGACTGGGGGGCACCAGCAGGGCTGGGGGAGGAGTCAGATGGGTGGCAGGCCTAGGGGGCGGGAGTGGGGGGCACCTGCAGGGCTGGGGGCGGGAGTGGGGGGCGCCGGCAGGGCTGGGGGAGGAGGGGGGGCGCCGGCAGGGCTGGGGGAGGAGGGGGGGCACCGGCAGGGCTGGAGGAGGGGGGGCGCTGGCAGGGCTGGGGGGCGCCGGCAGGGCTGAGGGAGGAGGGGGGCACCGGCAGGGCTGGGGGGCGCCGGCAGGGCTGGGGGAGGGGGGAAGGGGGGGCGCCGGCAGGGCTGGGGGAGGAGGGGGGGCGCCGGCAGGGCTGGGGGAGGGGGGGGCGCCGGCAGGGCTGGGGGAGGGGAGGGGCCGGCAGGGCTGGGGGGCGCGTCTCACATGGCAGCCTGCAGCACCCGGGGGTGGCGGCTCATGCCCAGGTAGTCGTTGCTGCACCAGACCGAGACCTCGGTGCCCGCGGCCCCCTGGGCGAGGGGGAAGGCGTCCGCCCGGCGCGTCACCGTCTTGAAGATGCGGTAGGTGTGGTCCCGGCGCTTGGCCTCCAGCCGCCCCTCCAGGAAGGCGTCGTAGGAGAAGGCCCCAGGCCCTGGGGGGGGAGCAGGGTCGGAGACGGGCGCCCG
The DNA here is from genome assembly GCF_052426305.1 of Pelodiscus sinensis. Taxonomy (NCBI): domain Eukaryota; kingdom Metazoa; phylum Chordata; order Testudines; family Trionychidae; genus Pelodiscus; species Pelodiscus sinensis. The sequence goes on along the minus strand of NC_143069.1, from coordinate 34,300,105 downwards.
GATGCAGCCGTTCCCCCTTCCCCTCTCTTGCTGGCCGGCGGGGGAGGGGGGCAGGCGGCTGGTTCCCAAGGGACACCCCGGGGTGGGGGGGCTGGGGGAGGACTGGCCCCTCGGGAAGCCGGGGCTGGTTTGTAAACGGACTAGCCGCGGGAGCCAGGACCCTTCCCCCTGCACGTCCCCCCGGCGTCCCGCAGCGCCACAGGCCCCTCTAGCCCGGCCTCAGGCCTCACCTGGCATGTTGTCCTGGAGCAGGTGGGTGGGCAGGAGCCGGCCGTCGGACCCTGGCCCGTCAGGGCCCAGGAATTTCTTGCGGAGGCTGGACTGGACCTCCCGGAGCAGAGAGCTGAGCGGGTCTGGAGGGGCACAGAGACGGGAGGGCTAGAGGGGAGCAGGACTCCTGGGTTCTCTCCAGGGAGGGGACTGGGGGCTAGTGGTCAGAGCAGGGGGAGCTGAGAGCCAGGGGGCCTGGGTTCTGGGGCGAGCTGTCCTCACCTGCCTTGTAGATCTCCACGTCCTCCTGCACCTCCAGCCCGGCGCGCTGAACGACCCGGCTGCGCCCGTCCCGCACCTCCGACGCCATGAAGGGGCAGTGGGGCCGGGAGGCTGCGTCTGGGGGCCCCGATTCCTGGCTGACAGACACCGCGGCTGGGGAGAGACGGCCACATGAAAGGGAGAGACCCCTGGAGTCCTGGCTGCCCCCCCCCCGCTCTGCCCACTAGACCCCACTCCCCTTCCCGAGCCAGGAGAGACCCCTGGAGTCCTGGCTCCCCCCCCTCTGCTCTGCCCACTAGACCCCACTCCCCTTCCCGAGCCAGGAGAGACCCCTGGAGTCCTGGCTCCCTCCCCCTGCTCTGCCCACTAGACCCCACTCCCCTTCCCGAGCCAGGAGAGACCCCTGGAGTCCTGGCTCCCTCCCCCTGCTCTGCCCACTAGACCCCACTCCCCTTCCCGAGCCAGGAGAGACCCCTGGAGTCCTGGCTCCCCCCCCTCTGCTCTGCCCACTAGACCCCACTCCCCTTCCCGAGCCAGGAGAGACCCCTGGAGTCCTGGCTCCCTCCCCCTGCTCTGCCCACTAGACCCCACTCCCCTTCCCGAGCCAGGAGAGACTCCTGGAGTCCTGGCTCCCCCCCCCGCTCTGCCCACTAGACCCCACTCCCCTTCCCGAGCCAGGAGAGACCCCTGGAGTCCTGGCTCCCCCCCCGCTATACCCACTAGACCCCACTCCCCTTCCCGAGCCAGGAGAGACTCCTGGAGTCCTGGCTCCCCCCCCTCTGCTCTGCCCACTAGACCCCACTCCCCTTCCCGAGCCAGGAGAGACCCCTGGAGTCCTGGCTCCCCCCCCTCTGCTCTGCCCACTAGACCCCACTCCCCTTCCCGAGCCAGGAGAGACCCCTGGAGTCCTGGCTCACCAAGAGGCATGGGGCTGTTGGTCCCCCTCTGCGGGGCTGGGGAGGAGTCCATCAGGGTTCGGGCCACCATGACGGGACACCGCTGGGCGCTGCTCACCAGCAGGGGGCGAGCTTTGAGCAGGAAGACGCTGGGGTCCCGGGTCAGGAAGGGACAGCGCTGGAGGAAGGACGCCATGGTGCCGGATCGCAGTGCTGCCCGGGGGAGAGAGGGCGTGAGGGGCCCGGGCCTTTGGGTCAGGGGAATTTCCTTCCTGACCCCCGAGCCCAGAAGCATGTGGCTGGCCCATTGCTGGCGTTTGCCCCTCCGCCCGCGTTCTCCACCAGATCTCCCAGCAAAGTTCTCCACACCCTGGGCAGGCGTCGGCGGGGGGGGGGGGAGGACGGGCCGAAATTGACCCCTCCCAGCAGACCAGCCCCCTCCAGTGCCCCGCGGGGACCCCTTTCCCCCATCCCGGGGGGCTGAGCGCGGTTGCCCGCAGGTTTCTCTCCTCCCCACATGTCGGCAGCCCTCGAAAGGGGCCGGTCCAGACCTGGGCCCAGCAGGGCTGTTGCCATCGGGTGGGGCTGCGTCTGTCAGAGGCTGATAACAGCTGGCCCCACGTAGCTGGGGGGGGCAACCGAGCAGCAGCCCAGGGCTGGTGGTTTGTGAGGGGGGGTGGACACAGGTGGCCGGGGCAGCTCAAGAAAAATTATACCTGGAATGGGGGAGCAGCAATAGCCAGGCCCCATTCCCTGGCCCCCCCGGGAGCCGAACAGCCCCCAGCTGTGGGGCCAAGTCACCCCTAGAGGGGCCAGGCCCCTGCCCCCTCCCCCCCCGAGCTGGAAGCCCCTGACCTGGGGCCAGAGCCCCCTAGGTCTGGGCGTGAAGGCAGGGGATTGTTATGGGCCCCTGGCTGGACCGAGCCCCACATGACAGCGAGTCCAGGATCGGAGCCCACCCCCCTGGCTGGCCAAGCCCTGCCCCACGCCAGCCGTCAGCACTTTCACCGACTGAGCTCTTAGGGTCTGTCCCCTCCCCCCAGCTGCTCCTCCACCCCCCACGCTCTTCCCCTAGCAGCCACCTGGCCTCCCTGCCAACCCCCACCGCCCGGTACCTGTTGTCCTGCACTGAGGACGAACAACCAGCACGGACTGACAGCCCCTTCCCAGGCGCCGCAGCCCGGGGCCAGCCACACCCCAAAGGGAGACGCCCAGGCCCAGCGATAAGGAGAGGCCCTCCCGGGCGGGGGCGGGGCAGGGCCCATCTCGCAGCTCCCGTGGGGCTGGCCCAGAGCCCCGGACAGCTGGGTTCTAGATCCCAGCCCCCCAGCCCTGCCTCCAGCCCCAAAGTCCCCCTCCCTGGAGGGACAGGGCTGAGACCCAGCAAACTCATCCCACACGCACAAGCCAGGTCAGAAGTCATCACCCCACAGCCAGAAACATGGGGTCTGGGCTCCCGGCCTCCCCCTCTGGGCTCCACATCCCTCCCAGAGCCTGGCTCCCAGCCCCCTCCCCAGGCCCCACATCCCTCCCAGAGCCTGGCTCCCAGCCCCCTCCCCAGGCCCCACATCCCTCCCAGAGCCTGGCTCCCGGCGCCCCCCCCTCTAGGCCCCACATCCCTCCCAGAGCCTGGCTCCCAGCCCCCCCCTCCAGGCCCCACATCCCTCCCAGAGCCTGGCTCCCAGCCCCCCCCTCTAGGCCCCACATCCCTCCCAGAGCCTGGCTCCCGGCGCCCCCCCCCAGGCCCCACATCCCTCCCAGAGCCTGGCTCCCAGCCCCCCCCTCTGGGCCCCACATCCCTCCCAGAGCCTGGCTCCCAGCCCCCCCCTCTGGGCCCCACATCCCTCCCAGAGCCTGGCTCCCAGCCCCCCCCCAGCCCCACATCCGTCCCAGAGCCTGGCTCCCGGCGCCCCCCCTCTAGGCCCCACATCCCTCCCAGAGCCTGGCTCCCAGCCCCCCCCCCCAGGCCCCACATCCCTCCCAGAGCCTGGCTCCCGGCGCCCCCTCTCTAGGCCCCACATCCCTCCCAGAGCCTGGCTCCCAGCCCCCCCCCAGGCCCCACATCCCTCCCAGAGCCTGGCTCCCAGCCCCCCCCTCTGGGCCCCACATCCCTCCCAGAGCCTGGCTCCTGGCCCCCCCTCCAGACCCCACATCCCTCCCAGAGCCTGGCTCCTGGCCCCCCCCTTTAGGCCCCACATCCCTCCCAGAGCCTGGCTCCCAGCCCCTCCCCCCCACCTCTAGGCCCCACATCCCTCCCAGAGCCTGGCTCCCAGCCCCTCCCCCCCACCACTAGGCCCCGCTCCCCTCCCAGGCAGGCAGTGAACCCAGGCATCCCTGGGGTTTGGGGAAGGGCTCTGGGCTGAGGGAGGGGGCCGGGGGCAGAGCAGTGGGGGATTTACACGTGTGGGGGGCTCAAGGGCACGAAGTCCCAGCACCCCAGGACCAGCTGAGACAAGCGAGGGGGGGGGCCGCTCAGAAGGGGGGACGCGCAGCGGGAGGGGAAGGGAGTGGGGGGGACGAAGAGAGGGATTGGAGCCTGACGGGAGGAGCAGTGGGGGGAGAGCCGCGCGGGGGGGCGGGGCCGTGGGGCGGCTAGAGGGGGAGGAGGAGCCGCGCGTGGGTCGGAGCGGGGAGGGGGGGGGGGAGCAGAGCCGCGCGGGGGGGCGGGGCCGTGGGGCGGAGCGGGGGGGGGAGCAGAGCCGCGCGGGGGGGCGGGGCCGTGGGGCGGGGGGGGGAGCAGAGCCGCGCGGGGGGGGCGGGGCCGTGGGGCGGAGGGGGGGGAGCAGAGCCGCGCGGGGGGGCGGGGCCGTGGGGCGGGGGGGGAGCAGAGCCGCGCGGGGGGGGGGCGGGGGCGCGGGGCGGGGCGGGGGGGGGGAGCAGAGCCGCGCGGGGGGCGGGGCCGTGGGGCGGAGCGGGGGGGGGGGCAGAGCCGCGCGGGGGGCGGGGCCGTGGGGCGGAGCGGGGGGAGCAGAGCCGCGCGGGGGGCGGGGCCGTGGGGCGGAGCGGGGGGGGGGGGGGGGGGGGAGCAGAGCCGCGCGGGGGGGGTTCGGCCGCGCCGCCGGTGCGGGGACCAGACGATGTTCACCCGGCGGTCTCGGCTCCGCCGCTCCGCGCGGCCCGTGAGTGCCCGGGGCCGGGGGGGGCCTCCCAGGTCCGGGGACCCAGGCGCGGGGGGGAGGCCGGACTCCCGGGATCCGCCCGGGGAGGCGAGGGGGGGGCCGGGCTGTTTTGCTGCCTCGCGGCGGGTGAGTTTCTCCCGCTGGCCCAGGGCCTGACTCGGTTTCCGGGCTCCAGCCCGAACCAGCCGTGGCACCTGCCCGCCATGGTTAGCTGGTCCGCTGCCCCGCCAGACCCACGGGCCCCTCTACCCCGGTATCCCGCCTGCACCAGCCCACAGACCCACGGGCCCCTCTACCCCGGTATCCCGCCTGCACCAGCCCACAGACCCACGGGCCCCTCTACCCCGGTATCCCGCCTGCACCAGCCCACAGACCCACGGGCCCCTCTACCCCGGTATCCCGCCTGCACCAGCCCACAGACCCACGGGCCCCTCTACCCCGGTATCCCGCCTGCACCAGCCCACAGACCCACGGGCCCCTCTACCCCGGTATCCCGCCTGCACCAGCCCACAGACCCACGGGCCCCTCTACCCCGGTATCCCGCCTGCACCAGCCCACAGACCCACGGGCCCCTCTACCCCGGTATCCCGCCTGCACCACCCCACAGACCCACGGGCCCCTCTACCCCGGTATCCCGCCTGCACCAGCCCACAGACCCACGGGCCCCTCTACCCCGGTATCCCGCCTGCACCAGCCCACAGACCCACGGGCCCCTCTACCCCGGTATCCCGCCTGCACCAGCCCACAGACCCACGGGCCCCTCTACCCCGGTATCCCGCCTGCACCACCCCACAGACCCACGGGCCCCTCTACCCCGGTATCCCGCCTGCACCAGCCCACAGACCCACGGGCCCCTCTACCCCGGTATCCCGCCTGCACCAGCCCACAGACCCACGGGCCCCTCTACCCCGGTATCCCGCCTGCACCAGCCCACAGACCCACGGGCCCCTCTACCCCGGTATCCCGCCTGCACCAGCCCACAGACCCACGGGCCCCTCTACCCCGGTATCCCGCCTGCACCACCCCACAGACCCACGGGCCCCTCTACCCCGGTATCCCGCCTGCACCAGCCCACAGACCCACGGGCCCCTCTACCCCGGTATCCCGCCTGCACCAGCCCACAGACCCACGGGCCCCTCTACCCCGGTATCCCGCCTGCACCAGCCCACAGACCCACGGGCCCCTCTACCCCGGTATCCCGCCTGCACCACCCCACAGACCCACGGGCCCCTCTACCCCGGTATCCCGCCTGCACCACCCCACAGACCCACGGGCCCCTCTACCCCGGTATCCCGCCTGCACCACCCCACAGACCCACGGGCCCCTCTACCCCGGTATCCCGCCTGCACCAGCCCACAGACCCACGGGCCCCTCTACCCCAGTATCCCGCCTGCACCACCCCACAGACCCACGGGCCCCTCTACCCCGGTATCCCGCCTGCACCAACCCGCCAGACCCACGGGCCCCTCTACCCCGGTATCCCGCCTGCACCACCCCGCCAGACCCACGGGCCCCTCTTCCCCGGTATCCCGCCTGCACCACCCCGCCAGACCCACGGGCCCCTCTACGCCGGTATCCCACCTGCACCAGCCTGCCAGACCCACAGGCCCCTCTTCCCCGGTCTCCCGCCTGCACCCCCCCGCCAGACCCACGGGCCCCTCTACCCCGGTATCCCGCCTGCACCAACCTGCCAGACCCACGGGCCCTCTACCCCGGTATCCCGCCTGCACCAGCCTGCCAGACCCACTGGCCCCTCTACCCCGGTATCCCGCCTGCACCACCCCGCCAGACCCACGGGCCCCTCTACCCCGGTATCCCGCCTGCACCAGCCTGCCAGACCCACTGGCCCCTCTACCCCGGTATCCCGCCTGCACCACCCCGCCAGACCCACGGGCCCCTCTACCCCGGTATCCCGCCTGCACCAGCCTGCCAGACCCACTGGCCCCTCTACCCCGGTATCCCGCCTGCACCACCCCGCCAGACCCACGGGCCCCTCTACCCCGGTATCCCGCCTGCACCACCCCGCCAGACCCACGGGCCCCTCTACCCCGGTATCCCGCCTGCACCAGCCTGCCAGACCCACTGGCCCCTCTACCCCGGTATCCCGCCTGCACCACCCCGCCAGACCCACGGGCCCCTCTACCCCGGTATCCCGCCTGCACCACCCCGCCAGACCCACGGGCCCCTCTACCCCGGTATCCCGCCTGCACCACCCCGCCAGACCCACGGGCCCCTCTACCCCGGTATCCCGCCTGCACCACCCTGCCAGACCCACTGGCCCCTCTACGCCGGTCTCCCGCCTGCACCAGCCTGCCAGACCCACGGGCCCCTCTACCCCGGTCTCCCGCCTGCACCACCCTGCCAGACCCACGGGCCCCTCTACCCCGGTCTCCCGCCTGCACCACCCTGCCAGACCCACGGGCCCCTCTACCCCGGTATCCCGCCTGCACCACCCCACAGACCCACGGGCCCCTCTACCCCGGTATCCCGCCTGCACCACCCCACAGACCCACGGGCCCCTCTACCCCGGTATCCCGCCTGCACCACCCCACAGACCCACGGGCCCCTCTACCCCGGTATCCCGCCTGCACCAGCCCACAGACCCACGGGCCCCTCTACCCCGGTATCCCGCCTGCACCACCCCACAGACCCACGGGCCCCTCTACCCCGGTATCCCGCCTGCACCAACCCGCCAGACCCACGGGCCCCTCTACCCCGGTATCCCGCCTGCACCACCCCGCCAGACCCACGGGCCCCTCTTCCCCGGTATCCCGCCTGCACCACCCCACAGACCCACGGGCCCCTCTACCCCGGTATCCCGCCTGCACCACCCCGCCAGACCCACGGGCCCCTCTACGCCGGTATCCCACCTGCACCAGCCTGCCAGACCCACAGGCCCCTCTTCCCCGGTCTCCCGCCTGCACCCCCCCGCCAGACCCACGGGCCCCTCTACCCCGGTATCCCGCCTGCACCACCCTGCCAGACCCACTGGCCCCTCTACGCCGGTCTCCCGCCTGCACCAGCCTGCCAGACCCACGGGCCCTTCTACCCCGGTATCCCGCCTGCACCAGCCTGCCAGACCCACGGGCCCCTCTACCCCGGTCTCCCGCCTGCACCACCCCGCCAGACCCACTGGCCCCTCTTCCCCGGTATCCCGCCTGCACCACCCCGCCAGACCCACTGGCCCCTCTTCCCCGGTATCCCGCCTGCACCACCCCGCCAGACCCACGGGCCCTGCAACCCGGTATCCCGCCTGCACCACCCCGCCAGACCCACGGGCCCCTCTACCCCGGTATCCCGCCTGCACCACCCCACAGACCCACGGGCCCCTCTACCCCGGTATCCCGCCTGCACCAACCCGCCAGACCCACAGGCCCCTCTACCCTGGTATCCCGCCTGCACCACCCCGCCAGACCCACAGGCCCCTCTACCCCGGTATCCCGCCTGCACCACCCCGCCAGACCCACGGGCCCCTCTACCCCGGTATCCCGCCTGCATCTCTCCTACCTCAATATCCCCTCCCCAGTTCCCTCTGTCCAGCAGGTAGCTGAGTGGAGGGTTTGGGGGTATTTAAATGTAACCCCCCAAGGGATGGAGGCACAGCTGGGGCAGGGGGAACAATCCAGGCTGCTCCCCCCTCCTACCAGCCCCACCTGCCCCTCCCGTTAGTGGGGGAGGGGTCCGGCTCTCATCTGGGTGAGGATTAACTCGCTGGTGGTATTAAGGGGTCGGATTTAATGCATCTTTGGGGTCAATCCCTCTGGGGAGTGGTGGGGGGAGGGGAGGGGAGGGGAGGGGAGGGTGGGGCAGTGCAGTGGGAAAGGGGCTGTCGGGGGGCTTTGTGGGGGGCTCTAGGAGGGGAGGGGAAGGAAGTGGGGGTGGAGACTTGTGTGGGGAGGGCACCTAGAGCAAAGAGTCAGGACTGGAGAGCTGGAGGCTGTGGGGGGAGGGGCCCTGACTCGTGGGGTGTATGGAGGCTGTGGGGGGGCCTGGGAGGGGAGCTCGGGGGAGCAAGGGGGGTGCTGGGCGTGGGTCAGGGGGTGCGGTCTCTCTCTCATTCTCCCTCCCGGCTCTTCCCCCCCTGCAGCAGAGGGCCCCCCCACACTGGGTCTCCTCGTGACCTTCCCCACAGGGGCAGACCCCTGCCGTTACCCCCCTCCAGCCCTGCCCCCCCGGCCACGGCCCATGGCGGTGGGCCAGTTCCCAGAGCGTCACGCCCGCCGGGCCGAGCCGGGGCAGGTCCTGGCGCGCGGGGCGGCTCTCGCCTCCCACAAGGCCCTGGGCCGGCCCGCTTGGCGTCTGCGCTCCCACAGGCCACGGCATGGCCCAGCCCCCCCCGACGGCGCTGCCACGAGCCCTCCCCATCTGGCACTGCCACGAGCCCCCCCGACGGCGTTGCCACGAGCCCCCCCCGACGGCGCTGCCACGAGCCCCCCCCCCCCCCCCCCGACGGCGCTGCCACGAGCCCCCCCCCGACCGCGTTGCCACGAGCCCCCCCGACGGCGCTGCCACGAGCCCCCCCGCCGGCGCTGCCACGAGCCCCCCCCATCTGGCACTGCCACGAGCCCCCCCCGCCGGCGCTGCCACGAGCCCCCCCGCCGGCGCTGCCACGAGCCCCCCCGCCGGCGCTGCCACGAGCCCCCCCCATCTGGCACTGCCACGAGCCCCCCCCGACCGCGCTGCCACGAGCCCCCCCCGCCGGCACTGCCACGAGCCCCCCCACCGGCACTGCCACGAGCCCCCCCGCCGGCGCTGCCACGAGCCCCCCCCGCCGGCGCTGCCACGAGCCCTCCCCATCTGGCACTGCCACGAGCCCCCCCCCGCCGGCACTGCCACGAGCCCCCCCCCGCCGGCACTGCCACGAGCCCTCCCCATCTGGCACTGCCACGAGCCCCCCCCGCCGGCGCTGCCACGAGCCCTCCCCATCTGGCACTGCCACGAGCCCCCCCCGCCGGCGCTGCCACGAGCCCTCCCCATCTGGCACTGCCACGAGCCCCCCCCGCCGGCGCTGCCACGAGCCCTCCCCATCTGGCACTGCCACGAGCCCCCCCGACGGCGCTGCCACGAGCCCCTGCATGGCTGAGGTGGGTGGCAGGCTCCCCTGGGGTGCCCGGGTTGTGGCTCCAGTCCCTGCCCTTGGCCTGCCCCAGGCCGGGCTCTGGCGTCTGCCTCAGCAGCTCAGAGACAGGGATGTGGCCGTGGGGCTGGGGAGAGCCCCCTCCCCCGAGCCAGGAGAGAACCCAGCAGTCCTGGCTCACCGCCCCCCCCCCGCTCTAACCACTAGACCCCACTGTCCTGGAGTGGGGGCCTATGGCGGGTGGCTGGAGGTGACCCGGTGTCTGTGCCCTGCAGATGCCCGATGACCCCGACCCCGACCGGGGGCAACCGTGCCACGTGTGTGGGGACCAGTGTCCCGGCTTCCTGGTGCATGGATGGAGGTAGGGACCCCCCAGCCCCCTGACAGCCCCCCCGACAGCCTCCCCCTGCCCCCCCGACAGCCCCCCCGACAGCCTCCCCCTGCCCCCCGACAGCCTCCCCCTGCCCCCGACAGCCTCCCCCTGCCCCCTGACAGCCTCCCCGACAGCCTCCCCCTGCCCCCGACAGCCTCCCCGACAGCCTCCCCCTGCCCCCGACAGCCTCCCCCTGCCCCCGACAGCCTCCCCGACAGCCTCCCCCTGCCCCTGACAGCCTCCCCCTGCCCCCCGACAGCCTCCCCCTGCCCCCGACAGCCTCCCCGACAGCCTCCCCCTGCCCCCGACAGCCTCCCCCTGCCCCCGACAGCCTCCCCGACAGCCTCCCCCTGCCCCTGACAGCCTCCCCCTGCCCCCCGACAGCCTCCCCCTGCCCCCGACAGCCTCCCCGACAGCCTCCCCTGCCCCTGACAGCCTCCCCCTGCCCCTGACAGCCTCCCCGACAGCCTCCCCCTGCCCCCCGACAGCCTCCCCGCTGCCCCCCGACAACCTCCCCGCTTCCCCTGCTCTCCGCTCCTCCTGGAGCAAAGGGCCAGCCCTGCTCCGAGACCCGAGGGCTGTGGGACCCAGGCTCTGGGGGTCAGTGGGGCAGAAGGAGCCTCTGTCCCTGATGCAAGGGGGTAGCGTGTTATTGTAGGGTCTGCGCGGGGTAGGGGGGGCCGGGGCGTTATCGTAGGGTCTGGGCGGGGGGTGGGGCCGGGGCCTTATCATAGGGTCTGCGTGGGGGCAGGGAGGGCCGGTCTGTTATCGTAGGGTCTGCGCGGGGGCGGGGAGGGCCGGTCTGTTATTGTAGGGTCTGCGCGGGGGCGGGGGGGCCGGTCTGTTATCGTAGGGTCTGCGCGGGGGCGGGGGGGCCGGTCTGTTATCGTAGGGTCTGCGCGGGGGCGGGGGGGCCGGTCTGTTATCGTAGGGTCTGCGCGGGGGGGGGGGGCAGGTCTGTTATCGTAGGGTCTGCGCGGGGGCGGGAGGGCCGGTCTGTTATCGTAGGGTCTGCGCGGGGGCGGGGGGGGGCCGGTCTGTTATCGTAGGGTCTGCGCGGGGGCGGGAGGGCCGGTCTGTTATCGTAGGGTCTGGGCGGGGGCGGGGGGGGGGGGCCGGTCTGTTATCGTAGGGTCTGCGCGGGGGCGGGAGGGCCAGTCTGTTATCGTAGGGTCTGCGCGGGGGCGAGGGGGGGCCGGTCTGTTATCGTAGGGTCTGCGCGGGGGCGAGGGGGGGCCGGTCTGTTATCGTAGGGTCTGCGCGGGGGCGAGGGGGGGCCGGTCTGTTATCGTAGGGTCTGCGCGGGGGCGAGGGGGGGCCGGTCTGTTATCGTAGGGTCTGCGCGGGGGCGAGGGGGGGCCGGTCTGTTATCGTAGGGTCTGCGCGGGGGCGGGGGGGCCGGTCTGTTATCGTAGGGTCTGCGCGGGGGCGGGGGGGGGGGGCCGGTCTGTTATCGTAGGGTCTGCGCGGAGGCGAGGGGGGGCCGGTCTGTTATCGTAGGGTCTGCGCGGGGGCGAGGGGGGGCCGGTCTGTTATTGTAGGGTCTGCGCGGGGGCGGGGGGGGGGGCCGGTCTGTTATCGTAGGGTCTGCGCGGGGGCGGGGGGGGGGGGCCGGTCTGTTATCGTAGGGTCTGGGCGGGGGCGGGGGGGGGCCGGTCTGTTATCGTAGGGTCTGGGCGGGGAGGGTCGGTCTGTTATCGTAGGGTCTGGGCGGGGGCGAGGGGGGGCCGGTCTGTTATCGTAGGGTCTGCGCGGGGGCGAGGGGGGGCCGGTCTGTTATCGTAGGGTCTGCGCGGGGAGGGTCGGTCTGTTATC